>NC_056732.1:1093635690-1093820690 GCF_019279795.1 Protopterus annectens
CAGGTCAGACCATTAAGTTGTCTCCTTTGAAATAAAAAATAAAACCTGGGACTCCAGGAAACTCTAGAACTTTTAGAAATTTTTAGAGGGCAAACTTCATAGTATTAAGTAACACCCTGGCAAAATTTCAAGCCCCCCAAATTCAGGGTACAAAGCTGCATACACTGAGTCATTCACAGCAACCCAATATAATCATGTATAGAGCTGTTCAGAGGCTGCTGTACCTACACAAAATAAGTCCATGACAAATTTAAAAAACAATCTCCATGTTGCAATCTCAACTTCACTAAGTTGTATAACAAAATGAAGAAAATCTTGGCCAAAATGGGAATTGCAATCCCCAATAAGGTAAGATTTCTGTTATTATTTTATCAACATTTGTTTACTGGGAATGTCTGACTGGGAACAAGCCAATTTTCAGCAGATGCTTGGGGAGAAATGCTCCAGATGCATGTCTTTGTTTCCCTCATCAAGCTAAATAAACAACTCGAGGAACTAGGTAAGTCAACCAAAGCCAAATCTGAGGTAAAAGTAGCCTTCCAGGTTAAGGACTACCACAAGGTATTCTTCAGTTATGTCCAGAACCTCAAAAACAATGTACAACATTATGACAATTGTAAATGGAGCCACCTATACTGAGCCTGATGACATAGCAAACCTGCTGGCCGATAAATTCAGTTTCAGTTTTACCCTGTATTCTCTCCAATACACCTCTCTGGAAATACCCACAACTACAACTGCCCAAATATCACCAGGGAATGGAACAGGTTCTTAATATACCCTGATAATATTCTAGGATGGGTGAAATATGACCTTTCGGGGCTTCTAGAAGTATTAGTCCATCATAACCTCCAGACAGGCTTTGTGCCAAGCAAATGGAGGACTGCAGCTGTTATCCCACTATACAAGGGTGGGCTATCCATGAACTCAGGAAAATACTGATGTGTAAGCCTGACTAGTCTCATATGCAAAGCCATGGGAAGTATTATCATGGATGTGATAAATAATGACATAGGAAACCTTAAGACATGGGCTGCAACTTGTTTGGTTTCATCAAGGGAAGGTCATTCCTACTCATCCTGGTGAACTTTTTCCTAGAACATCACCAAAGCAAGTGAGGAGAGCATTGTAAACAAGCTCACTGAATTAGGTATAAACCTGTATGTCACAACCACAAAACAAAAAGCACTAGAAACACCCAATCTACGGGCATAAACCTAGCCTGCAACATATATAGGACATGTTGGAGGGACAGTTATGTCTTTCAGAGGCTACTCCTTCTCAGGAAAACATCTCTCAACTAGATAAAGCAAAGTTCCACCCTGCTGCACTTATTCAAGAGAAACTCGGATCAATGGATGGGGAATCACAAATTTACCCCTGGTCTGGCACCTGCGTCTCTACTGGTGAGAAGAAGCTTGTAAATACCTGACTACTCATACCCAAGTTTATATGGGTCTACTGCTCTACATCGAAAATACACTTCTTCGAAATAGAGCAGCAGACCCTACACTTCAGCGAATGTCCACTTCAATGAAAGTGCACTTTCACTGAAGTCTAGTTCCCAAGGCGACCCCCCACCCAAAAAAACCCACTAAAACATGTTTTTGCAAGGGGGAAAGCCCCCCCTGCACCCCCCACACACACCCTGCTTAAATATACCAACTCCAAGATCACACTACAGCGGGGAAAAGGAAATATTCCCATTCCGTGCTGTAGTGTGACTGCTGAAGTAAATTTTCGAAGTTTCACTACTTCGAACAAGTGGACTCGGTGAAGTGGGGTTCGAAGTAGTGAAACTTCGAACATATGCACGGATCCTGTTTATACGCCTCCCATGAAAGTTGTGGGAGCGATATCTTTCTGATGTGTCTGGGAAGCATGGCTAGACTTAAACATGTCCTTAGGGTTGTTTGCCTGGTGTTGTGTTATGCTTCTATTATTTTTAGATTTGTCTAGAATTCTTGAGCAAAGTAGTAGAGAGCTATGGTATTCATGTTATTTGGCTATGTAGCATATATGTAACCAGGTATGATGCAATATTAAGGGGAAAAATGCCTGTATTAACCACAATGTTTGGGTAGCAAAATGCATACAAGATTTGTATACCTTTTATTGTACCAACATTGGTTTTGCAATTACACAGGCTTTTGAGCATTTGATCTGGCATTAGCCCTTTATCAGGAGTTATTAAGTTACTGAGAACCGCACCCACAGACTGAAAAAAGGAACATGTTTATTTCATTGTATTTTGATGTTTCCTACATTTTAACTGGCACTGTACATATAAAAATATTTAAAAAGTATATAATTTCAGAGTCTGCCCACATGGGGTCCAGCATCTTGAAGTGATTTTGATTTTTTTAGTCTACCACTAGGTATCCCACAGTGCAGTGTTTGGCTTTAAAATATTACTTCATGCAGGCATTTTAGCTCCAAAGTTCCTGTCACTGCATTGGCTTTACATGTGTTTTTGCATATACATTACTTTATTTCAGTCAGAATTAATTAACATTTGTTGCTGTTCAATGACAAAAAGGCACACAAAGATAATCCCACAGAACAGTCTAAGTGTCTTTACTTCTTTTTTTTTCTTTTTAAAGTAGCTAATTTTCAGTCTTTTGACTGTCTTATACTCTGCCCACCTTAACCCCATAAAATCATCCATACCCCATCTGCCTGCCAGTCAATTAGACGCCCACTCCAATACCATCTTCCAAATCACCCCCTTTGGTCAAATAATGAACAACTGCTTACCATTTACAAAACACAAAGGGCTGCTTGGGTCAGTCTCTATTCCAGTAGTGTAGCTAGAACTTGGAATAAAAGAATTTCACTTTGCCTCCCTATTTTGTCCCTGCACCTCATCTGGAACATTGCTCTCCAACATCCTTCATCACCTTCTTATACCTTCCTTTAAAGTAGTAAATCACTTAACCTGCTTATTCTCTTTTAATACCTCACTTTATTGTACTTCTTAAACTACTATATTGACTTCTAAATTAGCAAAACCAAATTGCTATTCCATCACTACTTCTCTGTTAACACTCAAAGCATGCTTATCTCCTCTAATAACTCACTCTGTTGTATTTCTTAAATTATTCCTGCCTATCTTATATTTCACTCTTCTATTTGTAAAGTCTCAGTATTAGGTATATAAATTTAATGTTTGTGAATATCAATAAAAAATGTATTATACTGATTATTATGCTATGTATTCACTGAAACTGCATTATAAAATTTGTTAAACTGCATTATAAAATTTGTTATTGTAAATATTGATTGCATTAAATATGATACCTTGGAGATGTTCTCCTCAGGCCTCCTCTGAAAAAGCACACCTGTGCCCAGTCAGACTTTCCTGGTAAACAAGTGTCAGTGAATAATAACATTTTGTTATGCCTGAGTTGTAGCCCTTCAGCTCATCTCCCCTCCCCTACATACCTGCTTTTCCTAGCTGTCGAAGTGCTAAAGGTAATTTCAGCTGTTTGCTGCTATGATTGATGACCCACAGCAGGTGACTGGTCTCAAGTACTGCTGCCTTGTGCTGTCCTTTTCCTACTGCCAGTGGGACACATATCTTTGCTGCATCATAGCCTCTTTTGGCCCCATAATTTGAATCCATACTCCTCAGTAATTGTTTGTTAACACATCACGTAGTAAACCTTCCAAAAGGAATTCCTGAGAAAGCCAGATTCGTACAAAATTTGACAAATAAGCAGTAAGTCTAGAACATTGTTTTTAAACAGGACGGTGATGCATTTAACAGTTTTTATATCAACATGCATTTTCTAAACAGTAATCACCCCTTTATTTATATTTGATTTATAATTGATTAATCACCATTAGTTTTACCTGATTAAAAGTTGTGAGGGGCAGATTACAAGCATGATTAGCAAATCATCAAGGACATATGAAATGTATGGTCTTGGGTCATTTACCTCGTAGAATAGTATTATATGTACTTGCTCCCTGCGATTCATCTTGTGGCTATAGGACTTATCCAAGCTTTCTTGAATCATTTTCTTACATCAGCAAATCATTGTTGATGCATCAGCTCAGATTTTTCACACATTTTAGATCAGTAGGTAAGGCACTATTCACTGTTTGTCTTCTGATTCCAATTACTTCAGTTTTTGAGAGAGTTGCTATGTACGTCATGTGCATTCTTTGTAAATCCACCCCACATATTACTATTTATTGTGTTTATCTAAATATACTTGTTACATTCCCTTCCCATTTTCCAAACAGCATTGTGGGTGTTTCTTAAAACTCCCATATCACTTATTACAATGGAAGTATGGTTGTTTATTACAAAGACATTGGAAGTTCATATCCCTGAATCAGACAATAATACATGCACTGACTAGACCATAATTCTCAACCTCTTAGTGCAAGCAATCTGGACAAAGGCCAACAAAATGGGTGGGAGGGAGGCAAAGGCCCAAAAATAGGGACATATTTTAAACATTGCTCTTATAAACTTAGGAAGTTGCTAGGGTAACAGGGTTTGTTTTAACATACTTTTTGCGAAGGATTTTAAGTCTGAAACTCAAATGTATGTCATTACTTAGTGACGTCAATCCTCAGATCATCTCAGTGATTTGCCAGAAAACTACAAATTTAATGAGGAACAGACCAAAAGTATGAACCAAAAATCTGGACAGTTGAGAGATATGGATTAGGCAAATATTGCCTTGCTTGGATGGACTGCATTAGTTATCTCCCTTCACTGCCTCTGGTATGGAGACGGACCTTACCTATAATAAACAGCAGTGTTAGATAATGCATTCATAACTGCCCACTCCTACAAAGTTCACTGGACGTGTTATAATATCACAGCTCTGACATGCCTATACACCTTTATCCACAAACATACAGCTATACCTGTCATGCCCATGTTGGCCATACTTGTTAACTGCCCTGACTTTCGCTCAAATTTTAGCTCTGTCCGTCGTAACCTCTACTAAAACATGTGACTTTTGGAGAAAAGATGGTGAGTTGTATTGAATAAACAATGCCAATGATTAGAGCTACATACTTTTTTTTTACTTCAGAAATGTATATCAATTCACACTCTTATTTTGTGAATAACAAATTTTTGTTAACTTGAGTAGGTAAAGCAGATATTTTAAAAGGGTCTCTGATTCTGTTGAGATTTGTCCCCAACTCATTGAGAGCTATGATGTTTACACCATCTTTGATTAAAACGCTCGTGTACAATGTTATTATATCATTATGGTAAGTTAGCACAATAATTAAATCATTGAATACAAAACTTGTAACAAATGCTGCTTAATGCAAATGTAGTACACCATCTTCCTCACCCAGATGCAACTTGGTGATTATGGCAGTTTTCAGTGCACCCAAGATGCTGTAACTGCAAAGAAAGGGAAAAGTGCAAACAGGCTGTGAATGCACATAAGAAAATTTTGCATACATTAACAAAATAGTTGCTAACAGTCATTCATTGAATACTTAACACCATTACAGTGCAAGTCAGATATATGTTTTTTAATTCTGTGATTCTTTAAATAATACAACTTTACAGTGTTTTCTTCCTTGCTAACAGCACTGCACACAAATTACATGGTTTACAAGTTATCTGATTAGAAGTTGCTATGGTACAATATGTAGTCCTGGCTGCAAGCCCCAAACAAAGATTATGTTGAAATGAATACCTGATTTGATCTCATGCTAAATGTTTTATCTTTCTATTCAGATAGTATAGAACAGCAAAGTCACATATAGACAGCTTTTAGGATGTGTGAGCTGCATAATATAGAAGCTTAAAGAACTTTAGTTAACCTAGACATTTTTCTACTAACTATGCAGACAGAAGGGAGCTGTTTTGAAATCATCTTTGCAGTATAGTACCACTAGCATGAGAAACATCAGAATTTATTGTTAATTTACACATTAAACAGTGTAAACAAATATTTTATAATGTTTAATAAAAAAAAAACACATTATGGACTAGTCTCTGCTGCTTCATTTTATACTGTTGGTGCATGTTGCACTGATCATTGTGTCAGTTACTCAACTGCAGTATGTTACTGATTGTGTAAGTTGTTCCATTGTTGCATAATCATGGCAAAACTCGGTATGTAGAAGTGCACCTTACATTAAAAAAGTAAGCAAGTATTTGGGTCGGGGCAATCACCTGTGCAAATTCTTAATTTTCCTCTCATACTCATAAATTAATATGATCTGTCACACTGCAGAACAGTGGCAACTGGGAAAATAACTACACAAGAAAAAAAAAACACTGAAAGAATTCATAAGACTGTAGTATATTGGAATTAACTGGAATGAATGTCTTTATCTGTTAATTACCCAGATTTGTGCTGAACAGGTGCCAGTCTCTCCTTTATTGGCCAAGTCTTCAGAATGAATTCTATACACGCTGCAGTTCAGTTAAGAATGCTTTATTAGATGTTAACAATATCTGATTACTGTCACCAATAACAGTGCTGATAAACAATAACAGTCTGTATACATTCTGGGATGCTGGATAACATGCTGATAAATATATCCAAAGTTTCTGCACGTATATTCTGATTAATGCTGGATATCTGACCCAAGTTCGGTACTCAGGATCATGTGTCTGTACTGCAAAGACCTTTTGCATATCAGTCCAAAAACGAACTTAACTGACTGTCTGAAGTATTTCTTGTGCTGCGGTAGCGTTGTCACCTCACAGTAAGACGCTGTCTGGCTCGATTCACAGCTAGAGCGTCTTCTGCGTGGAGACATGCATGAATGGGCGTACCTTTGTTGAAGGTTGTGCGTCAGGGCTGGTAACTCAGCACGTAAAAATCAACTACCAATCGTTAGCGGACCGGAGTTCTGCTGTGGCGACCCCTAACTGGGAAAAGCCGAAAGACACAAACAAAACCAAAATCCTGTAATGTTTTACATGCCTCTTTAGCCTTGTTTTTCAGGCCTTGTCTTGCATGTGCCTCATAGTGCCTAACTGTCTTTTCTTTATCTAGCATTCCATTGCAAGTACACATATCTTTCCCTTTGAGAAAGGAACATTCGGTAGCTTTCCCTTGAGGAGTGTTAATTCTGCACATCTCATGCCTAGCCAGCAAGATTCTTTTTCTTTCTGCTGAGCTGTCTTTCCCTGAAACTGATGTATAAATGAAAACACAAGTCTGACTCTATATTTTCTGGTCTATTATTTTACCTTATGCTTAACAATTACTTTAAAGTGAAAACCCTCAGTCTAACAAACACTACTCAAAATTTACACAGGATTACCCATTATATTTCAGGATAAAAATATTGCACTACTTTATATGTGTCCTGAACAGAATTTATGGGAAAGGATGTTTCCACCCTTTATAAACACCAATACCTCAATACTTTTGCTGTACATGTTTATAGGCATTCATCATTTTTACCAGCTATAGTCAGTGCCAGTGCAACTCCAACCTCTACATCTGGACACATTCATAATCATTATCATAACACCTTTGACACTTCCAATCCACTACCACAAACCTCAATGCTCCTACAATCATGAAGCAAAGGTGCTGCATATTACTGGGCTGCCATTCATACTTTTTTTTTAAACACCTTTATTGAATTATCACTTGTAAAATAAATGGAAAACTGTCATCATCACCAGAGGTATCACCTTATGTCCCCCTCTGTCTAAAACATCAGAGGGTATTTAGGAGTCAACATCACAGAATGTAGGGCTCATACTTGTAAGTCAGGGACCTACAAACCAATACAATTTTTAAACAGATTGTGTTCTTCCCTCATAAGATTGTGATGATAGAACAGCACAAGGTTTTGATTGCTGCAGTACTATACTGCTCATCCTTGTTTCTGATCATTGACCTGTGACTACAACCAGTCTTCTATCCCTCAACCATACAGTAGTGTGACCATTTATAAAAAAAATATTTTCTATATAACTTACTTTTGATATATTGATACCAGTGCACACGTGTATGACACCTGAATATAGTCTCACAGACAGGCTACTTTTACAAGGTCCAGGGATCTATCTATATTTCAAGAGATATTCAATCATCCCACCATGTTCCAGAGAGTCCATAACATATCCCTCCTTTTTTTTTTAATTTCTCCAAGTCTATTGGGTTTCTAATACCATGATGGGAATGGACCCCATTCCAAAGTCAAAGTATGATTAAAGTTCATGAAATTAGAACTGTTTCATTCTTTAATGTTAGCCAGAAGTGCTCTCCGCAGCACCTGCAATGTCCCCAATAATGGCTCCTTCTGCAATTTGTACAGAGTTGCATGTATCGGTAACATATCTAAATATGATTGTAGATTCTTTTTTATAAGACCTGTTGCTGCTACTACTACTGGAACTGTCTGGGTATTTTTCTTCCACATTGCTTTTGTTTCTGCCTGCAAATTTTGATATTTTATGACTTTGTGTCTTTGTATGCAAGACACTGTAGTCACTGGGTGTAGTGATTTCAATGATCAGTGCTACTTTTGCCTTCTTTTCATGGATCACTGCATCTGGTTTTCTCACATCTATCTTTTGAACTGTTGGTAATGGGTAATCTCATGTGATGTAGACTTCATTATTTTCTATGATGCATTGTGGCTTATGTTTCCAGTGTTTTTCATCTACTTCAGTATTATAATATTTGCACAATTCCCAGTGCAACAGTCTTGCCACATTATTATGCCTTTCAGTATACAGTCCTTCTGCCATTAGTATGTCACAACCAACAACAAGGTTCATAGGTTCATAGGCAGGTACTAGGCTATTGGCCCTGGGGCCCATACAAGCCCAGCCAAAAAGGTACCCTTGTTTTTGCCCCCCAAGAAAATTATTTTCCTGTGCCACTGTTGAGCAGAGCCACAGAGGTGATCCCCGGGGTGAATTTCCTATTTCCCATCCAATCATCAAGATTTTTCTTGAAGAGTGCTAATGAGGAGCTTTGTTTGATATAGATATATAGTTTATTCCAGAGTATGGGAAGTCCCTGGGACAGGAATCTATCCCTCCAGCATGTTCTGTTTATTGTGGTGACAAGGTTTAGGTCCCTAGAGCATGTAGCTCAGAGGGATTGGGATTTCTTTAAGTGGAGCATGTCCAACAGCTCTGGGTTTGACATAGCTTTGTATGTTAGGCAGAGATCACCTCTGAGTAGACGATATGCGATGGAGTAAAGCTGGAGTTTTTTGAGACGGACAGCGTAGGGCATCTGTTTGAGGCCAGTAATCCTCTTTGTGAGGTATTTCTGCAGCCTTTCTAGTTGTTGGAGATGTCTTGTGAGGTACATACCAAAAGGGGCGTTGTACTCTATAATGGGTCTAATGAGTGATGAGTAGGGGGGAACAATGACCTCTTTCTTTCTGGATGAGAAACCTTTTGTAATGAGGTGTGCCACATAGAAGGATTTCCTGACTACTGTGGTGATGTAATTATCAAAGGAGAGACTACTGTCCACCTGTGTCCCAAGGTCTCTTATCACACTTTCGGTGTTAAGTATACTACCATCTATGTTGTAGTTCATGGATACAGAGTTTTTACCAAAGGGGATGACAATGCACTTTTTGGCATTGAGCTTGAGGCTATGGCTTTGACACCAGGCATCTGTCTCAGTGAGGTCCTTTTGTAGAATGTCCACATCGTTAGGAGTTTCGATTATGGCTCCTAGTTTGCAGTCATCTGCGAACTTCATTAGCCAAAGACCTTCTGTGTTAGCCTATACTTCAGAGAAGTAGATACCAAACAGGAGAGGACCCAGGACTGAACCCTGTGGTACTCCACTTGTCACTGGTCTGAAGTCAGATTTGGAGTCTGCTACTTTCACAGTGTGGGTTCTGTCAGTGAGCCAGTTGGCAACCCATCTTGTGACATAGGGATTTATACCTAGTTTAGTGAGTTTATCTATAATTCCAGAGTGGGGGATAGTGTCAAAAGCCTTGGCAAGATCTAGATAGGGTGTGTGAACCACCTTACCCTTGTCTAAGGCTTTAGTGACTGCTTCAAAGAAGTCTATCAGGTTTAGGAGACATGATCTGCCTTTTACAAACCCAAACTGGGTGGGATCTAGAGTTTGGAGATTACCAATGTCTTTGTTTATAAGTTCCATGATGATACGTTCCATGGACATGCAGACCAGATTAGTCAGGCTAATGGGGCGGTAGTTCCCGGGGTCCGTGGTGGCTCCCCCCTTGTGGTGTGGTATAACCATTGCTGTGTGCCATTCAGCAGGCACAAAGCCTGAGGTGAGGCTATGATTGAACATGGTACTTAGGTGGGGTGCCAGTTCATTCTGTAGTTCATGTAGAACGCAGCCTGGAATGTTGTCTGGTCCCATGGATGCTGTGTTCTTGGCTTTGGAGAGTGTGTTTTTTACCTGTGCAGCCGTGATTACAGGAACTTTGCATTCTTCCGGTATAGAGATGGGCTCTTTAAGGGGTGAGAGGGGGGTAAAGTTAGCACTGAACCTATCTGCCAGGATTTTGGCAATATCAGTTGGGTCTGTATATTTAGTGCCATTGTGCTGTAACTCAGAGTAGATCTGAGTGTTGTCATTCAGATTCTTGACATAGCTATAGAATGCTTTGTGGTTGTCTTTAGAATCATTGGCGATTTTGTTTTTGTAACTAGCTTTGGAGGATTTTATCAGGGATCGCAGCTTCTTACTGAGGCTGACAAGGGAACTCCTCCACTCGTGGGATTTTACTCTCTTTTGCAAGTGTTTCTTCCTTCTGTTGTATAGTTTGTTTATGGCAGGGGACCACCAGATTGGCTTCCTTTTTTTGGAGGATAGAGTCTTGGTTCTGTTTGGGATAGCACGATCCTTGCACTCATGTAAGTGCTTATAAAGTGCAATTGTGTAGGATTCAGTAGTCGTAACTGTATTGTTCATCTGCATGGGTGTCATGAAGTTCACCACTTCTGTCTTAAGAAGCATGAAGTTGGCTTTGGAGAAATTTTTATTATGGTTTCCTTAATGGGGGGTGGAGGCAGGATGTGGATATCTAGGGTAATTAGCTTATGGTCGGATCGGACCAATGAGGCATTGACTTCAGGTGTGGAACACCGGTCACTCATATTGGTAATGACTAGATCTAGGATATTGTTGCCCCTGGTGGGGGTGTGGATAAGTTGATCCAGGGCATTGGAGTTTATGAATTCCAGAAAGCATTGAGCGAAGGAGTTGGTACATGAGTAGTTTTCCCAGTTAATGGTGGGGTAGTTGAAATCGCCCATTATTAGGGTGTTTGGTTGAACCCTAATATTTTCCAGTACATCAAGAAAAGAGGAGTGGGAATCCTGGGGCATGGTGGGTGATCTGAAGCAAGCTACAATCTGGATTGCAGTTTTGCCCAGAGTTAGTTGCACTTGGATAACCTCGGCTGCATTATGCTGAGCAACTAGCCTAGAGGTGTGGATATCCTTAATGAATATGGATACACCTCTGCCTTTGGTGTTCCAGTCCAGGTTACATGGCCAAAAAGTGTGGTATGAGTTATAGCCTGGTAGTACAGGGGTGCTCTCTGGAGCCTTGAACCAGGTCTCAGTCACTGCACAGATATCGATGTTCTCCATTTTAAGGAGTGCCTCAAGTGAGTGCATTTTGAGATTTAGACTTCTGGCATTGTGTAGCATCACCCTCAGTTTTTGCTTTCCTGTTCCTGTTATGGTGGTGAATTTGTCATTTGAACCTTGCCTAAAAAAGGCACTATAGGGGCGGCAAGAACCTTAGCCAGTATCCGGAAACCCAGGGGTGACAGGTGCAGGCCATCTCCGGCAAAGCATCGTGGTCTGTCGACCATGTCATCCCAGGCAGACAGATACTGGATCCCTTTAGAATGGCACCAGAAGCTTAGCCAATTGTTGAAGTCAATCATTTTGTCCTTGTACTGCGGCATCATTCTGGGTGATGCCAGAATGCTACTCAGGGTTAGGGTCATACCTGCCTGGGCTACAAGATCGGAGAGCTCTTCCATGTCTCTTTTCATGCAGTCCAGGGAGGCACATCTCGGGTTGTTCACACCAACATGGACAATGACAGAGTCATATTTGTACTTGTTGTGGAGTGACCTGAGTGCGTGGATTATGTGGCGGATCCTGGCACCTGACAGGCAGCTGACAGTAACCTTCTCCTTGTTTAGCCTGGTGAGTGGGACATCAGTGTGCCTGACTATAGAGTCACCTATGACTAGTGTATTGAGTACATTGTTTTGCCTTATTGGCTGTGGTTGAGTGGCACACTGAGTCTGTGGGCTATGTGTCATTTGAGTTGTGTTGGGGGGGTGGAGGTTGCTTGCATTTCTGCTTTGGAGGTCTCTGTTGCTTGAGCAGATTATTATTGAGAGCCTCCTCGAATGTTTTTGTGTTTCTATGTGTGGATTTTGGTGGTGTAGATTTAGTGAGACTATGTGATGAGTGTGGTGTGGTGCAAATGTTTACCTTCTCCTCTTGACTGTCAAGTTCAGTCTTGATTGGAGAGAGCTTTACCTCCAGTTTGGCTAGATAAGTGCATCTCTCACAGGTTGTAGTGTTGGGTGGTAAGAGGAGAGGGTTGTCTGTGTACATGAGGCAATTTCTACATTGCCCCAAGATGCCTAGATTCATTAGATAGACAGGAGAGAACACTGGGAGCTGACCCTTGGACATGCCTGAATAAAAAAACTATTTTCCTCTAGATAAGTGAGGAAAGTGAGTACAAGAACTGTTTTTCTCTAAGCAAGTGAGGAAAGTAAGTACCAAACCTATTTTCCTCTAGGTAATGAGGAAGGTTGAGTGCTGTAGTAATTAGTAGGTTATTTAATGCTTACAAGTTCTGAACAAGTGCTGATCACGAATAAGCAAATTCAAGTGCTAAAAATAAGAATCTGTATCTGGACTAAACTAGTTACAGGAAAGGGAGGAAACAAGTGCAAATGTGGGCTTTTAAATCAGAAAGTTGAGAGAGATGGAAAAACTGCCCAAACGGCCAATAACTACAATTTCTCGGCCTGAACCAATCCTTATGTGGTAGATAGGTTATCTAGTGCTTACCACTCCCACTGATAAGCTAGAAGGCTTCCCTCCAACACAGAAAGCTTGTGGGGGGCTCAGAAGCTTACATACAGTCCTGGATACAGCAAATCTGAATCTGGACTACACTAGTTACAGGAAAGTTTTTATATATATATATATATATATATATATATATATATATATATATATATATATACAGAAAAGCAGCTAAAACAGCAGTCAAAACAATTCAAACACAGTGCAAGCTAGCACACTTGAGTATGTAGCAATGTTAGACCAAACAGTTTAAAATAATGCAATTAAATTAAAAATGAATAAAAACAATTTTGAATGAGTCGATTAGGTAGAATGAGGTAAAGAGATGGGGGAAGTGTCCCAGATCAAATCTACAGTGGGGGCGGGCAACTGCAAAAACCTCCAAATTTAAACAACAGCACAGGAATAGGGAAGGTGGTATGGGAAAACCAACACCTTCAGCAGAGATCTGAAAAACTATACAGTGAAGCAAAAATAACAGTGCACAACTCTGAAGTCAGCCAGCAATGATATAAAATTAGTCAAACAACAATTACCAGTACACAACTCTGAAGTGCCAGAAAAATATACTCAGCTCTGTATATCTCCAGATAGTTTGAAGAGCACTCTCAGGACACATGAAGGCTCCAACAATGATATGCAGACTTTTTACTGAGGGTCTAATTTTATGCAAGTAATCCTTGAGATGGTCAGATAACACACAGGATGCAAAACCAGTTATACCAACTTAAGACACAGAGAAATAGGGGGAGGGGGGGAAACACCTTCAGCAGAGATCTGAAAAACTATACAGTGAAGCAAAAATAACAGTGCACAACTCTAGTCAAACAACAATTACCAGTACACAACTCTGAAGTGCCAGAAAAATATACTTAGCTCTGTATATCTCCAGATAGTCTGAAGAGCACTCTGTCAGGACACAGGAAGGCTCCAACAATGATATGCAGACTTTTTACTGAGGGTCTAATTTTATGCAAGTAATCCTTGAGATGGTCAGATAACACACAGGATGCAAAACCAGTTATACCAACTTAAGACACAGAGAAATAGGGGGAGGGGGGAAAAACACCTTCAGCAGAGATCTGAAAAAGTATACAGTGAAGCAAAAATAACAGTGCACAACTCTGAAGTCAGCCAGCAATGATATAAAATTAGTCAAACAACAATTACCAGTACACAACTCTGAAGTGCCAGAAAAATATACTCAGCTCTGTATATCTCCAAAAAGTTTGAAGAGCACTCTTTCAGGACACAGGAAGGCTCCAACAATGATATGCAGAGTTTTTTTACTGAGGGTCTAATTTTATGCAAGTAATCCTTGAGATGGTCAGATAACACACAGGATGCAAAACCAGTTATACCAACTTAAGAAATAGAGAAATAGGGGGAGGGGGGAAAACACCTTCGGCAGAGATCTAAAAAACTATACAGTGAAGCAAAAATAACAGTGCACAACTCTGAAGTCAGCCAGCAATGATATAAAATTAGTCAAACAACAATTACCAGTACACAACTCTGAAGTGCCAGAAAAATATACTCAGCTCTGTATATCTCCAGATAGTTTGAAGAGCACTCTTTCAGGACACAGGAAGGCAACTGTTTCCAATATGTTTTTTCCTGTTTCTCTCACATGTTCAATGGATTTTGTAAACCAACGTGTATGTAGTCCACTATCTTGGACCGCCAATATTAACACTTCATCTTTTGGTTTGAATTCACCTTTCCTTAACCATTTCTGCATTCGATCCTGACCAACATGAGGTTGTTACAGGAGTTTTCTTTTTGGCACATTTAGTTGCTGCCTTATTTTTATATACTTCTGGTTTGATTTCCATTCCCACTTGACACCAATATGCTTCTGCTAGACTAAGCAGAGAAGTCATCTTAGATTTATTCTCCTCATGTTTCAAAACTTTCACTAAGTTTGGGTCTTATGAGATCAGCAGATATGTATGCAGTCCCACGACTGCAGATGTATACATGTAATCAATTTCATGGAGGATCATACCTCCTTTGGAACAGGGAATATATAATCTTGGTATGCACTGATTTTTATAAATCATTTCATGAGCATGAAGCATTCTTCTTGTTTTCCTGTCCAATCTATCCGACACCTTTTGGGGCCAGTCAATCACTTCAAAACTGTAAGTTAAGACAGGAAGGGCAAATTGGTTTATAACTTGAACTTTGTTCCTAGATGTCACTGCTATTTTCAGGGCTGATTTAAGTCTTCTAAAATATTCCTTACTAAGTTTTATTCACATTTGTTCATGCTTTATTGTTGATCCTTCATCAATTCCCAAATATTTATACACTCCCTCTTGTTCAAGTTCTTTTATATCACATTCTTGTCCCAAACTGATGTTTTCTTGGTGCTGCAGCTTTCCTGCTTTAAAGTTTGCTTTAGAAAATTTATCAAGACAAAATGACATTCTTCTCTCATCTGAAAAAGTTTTGACTATTTGCAGTTGTGCTTTCATTTCTTCACCTGATGAGCTATACACTTTTAAATCATTGACAAAGAGAAGATGAGAAGTCTTTACACTTTGTTGCTTTCTGGAAGACAAAATATAGCCATGACCTACTCTGTTAAGCAGACAGCTTATTGGGTTAAGGGCAAGGCAAAAGAGCAGCTGTGGCAGAGAGTCACCCTGGAATATCCCCCTTTGAATTTTATTCCTTAGAAGAATAATATTTCCTTTGTCATGGCTTAACTGCAAAGTGGTTTGCCACTGTGCCATGATCACTGTGAGGTAATTTATCAGTGTAGGATGTATCATACATTTTTAAGCACTGTTTTATCCATGACTATGAGATACTGTCAAATGCGTTTTTGTAGTCTATCTGCGCCATACTTAGATTCTTCCCCATTTTACAGTTCTCCACTATGACTTTATTTAACAATGAATGATCCTTTGTTCCATGTGGCTTTCTTTTATTACTCTTTTGTTCTATTGCCATAATTGAGTTTTCTTCTAAATGACTATAAACTCTGTCGGCATAAATTCCAGTGTATAGTTTATGCATCGTTGGAAGGCAAGTTATCGGTCTATAGATTTTAGGGTAGCTTGCAGGTTCACTCTTTCAGTGGATGCATTGTTTTTCCTGTTGTTAACCAGGTTGACATCTGTACAGGGTATGCATATAAATAGTTCTTAGTCATGGCTAAAGCTTCATGCAACGCTGTTAATACTTTTAGCCAGAAGTTAGGTATTGCATCTGGGCCTGGAATTTTCCAATTAGAGGGTTTTTTTTACTTTATTTCAATCTCTCTGGTCTTTACTTTATCCCATTTCATATCCTGTACATTTGGACTTCTTATTCTTTCTTTTACTTCTTCTATCCATTTAGCATCTTTGTTATGTTCCACAGGATCTTCATAGATATTTCCCAAAATGTATCTATTTCTTTTTTTGGTGCTCTTCACTTCCTTTTACCTTGTTACCTTATTCTCTATAAATCTTTTTGAGTCATCAGTAAATGGCTTATTTTGTACTTTTCCTTTATATTTATCTATGTATCTTCTAAGTTGTTTTGCCTGTGCTGATATTTTTAGTTTATTATTTGCAATAGTGCATGATGAATCCTAATCTGTTATAATACTGCCCATTGCTTTTATCACATTTATCTTTCTGGGTATTTTGATCTGCTCCCTCTTCTATACTCTTCTAACAGTGGCACTTCTTTTAATTCCTTTATAGTTCTCTCTATTCAATACTTCCATGATGGCATTCAATTTCTCCCCATCCTTTCCCTTACTACCCTGTGTTCTTGTAGTAGGACTTTATCTGTTATTAATGTGTCTGCACAGTAATGTACCCTCTTTACTTCTGTTATATTGCATCAATCTCTATAGACAGTCCTAATTACTGTGTTCATTTGTTTTATCAAACTTCTAACTTTCTGGGTTTTATTCACCTTCTGCAGTCTATTTCTTTCACTGATCTTAATATGTGTATCTACCTCTATTAAATCAAGAAACTCTTCTCTTAGATAATGTTTTTCTCAACTGAGGGCACATTCTTTGTTCTCCATTTCCTGCAGGCATTGTATAGAAAGTTCCAGAGCATCTTCCTGTCCCACATTCTCTTCAGTTTTGCCCATTGTCACTCCACGACATTGACAGTGTCAGAGTTGCCACACTTTTCTGTGAGAGGCTCCAAAGTATCTTCATATGTCAACTGATTAGATGCTTCCCACTCCACTGGTTTCTCATTAATTTGGGTGTCCATTTCTCTATCCTGTTGTGTTGTTATCTGAGTTAGATTTTCTACACTAAATCCTTCACATTGCAGGCAATCCATAACCTCAGTTCCTATTTCTATAATTTCTCTATTACTAATCCTCTTTTCTACTTTTCTTCTTTGTTTTCTTATTTTTTTGTATTGTAAAATTTTCCATATCCAGATGTCTTTGCTTGTGTTTCTCTTCAAATATCTTTGGTGCTGCTCTTTTTGCATTTGTTAGTTTTGCTTTCTCCTTTGCATAGATATTGTCCCACATTAAATCTCTTTTTCTTTCCCATGTCCATATTTCTTCTTCAGGTGTCTCCTGCTCCTCCTGTTTCTCCTTACTTTGGGGACTAGTTGTTGCATCATGCTGTGATATAACCTGTGTTAGACTTTCTACACTGAATCCTTCACTTTATAAATATTAGATAACTTCAGCTTCTATTTTTTTAACTTCTACTTGAATAATCTTCTTTTCTACATTTCCTCTTTGTGATCTTATTTTTTTATTGTGAAATTTTCCATGTCTGGATGCCTTTGCCTATATTTCTCTTCAAATATCTTTCGGGCTGCCTTTTTTGTATTGATTAATTTGACTTTCTCCTTTGCATGAATATAACACCATATCAGATCTCTCTTTCTTTCCCATGGCCATATTTCTTTTTTATACCCTTCAAATATCTCCAAATTTTATTCTTTAAATTTTTGCACTTCCTCGGTTGCTTCATTTTCCAAACGGCACAAGGTTCTTGGTCTATATAGTGTTTTTCATGGATCTGTTGTATTAATGAACACAGATTTTTATTTGAAGATTCTGACAGTTTTTCTTGTGGAAGTATTTTTCTTTCCTCTAATTTCTTTTTTAATATTTTCATATATCTGTTGTCTGGAAATTATGGGCTTCTTGCATAATAGTAACAATACATAATTTCTTTCTTATCAATAGTCCACTCTATCATCTGTATGTCTCTTTTTTGGCCTATCAGTTTTTGTGATTTTTGTGGACTGCTACTTCCTTCTACAACAGGGGGGGTATCCTCCCCCTGGGCTTAGCCTAACCCCTTTGTAGGAATATTTCCGTGTCTTGAGGATTCTGCACTGTCATTTTTCTAGTCCTGGTACCACTCAGTGCTTGCTACCTGGCCATAGATTACCATCCCACCCCATTGCTCAGTGTGACCCGTGCTACAGTCCAGGTGGTCATACAGTGGCCATCCCTAACTATTTTCACATCCATTATTCAATGTTATGGGCAACCCCAGTAAATATAAAAAAAACAGCGTTGCACTCCTGAAAACTAGTAACAAAAAAAAAAATGAGTGCAAGCAATGAAGTAAGTGCCATACATGATACTTCCAACTTTTATTTAAAAATAAAAAGAGATTAAGCACTTTCATCTCTTAATGGAGACTTCGTCAGAATACACAATCCAAAACATAATTTCTGTTTCTACATGAGGAATACCTTGTTTGATATTGAATATTTCATTTAATTCTAATTAATTTTATTGTAACTATTCATTTGGTGGTGTGTATGTAATATTATGTTTTAACATATCTTTTAGAGTTTATGTCACTTTAATTGTATGGGACATCTCCTGTCTCTGTCAGTTCATTCCTTGCACTCAGTTTTTAACCCCAGTAAATATCACAATGTGGTTGCTGAGCATTTCTCAGTGCTAACCCCATCTATGCTGCTAATTAAGGACCAGCATGTGTAAAGGAATTGATACATTGCTTTTTTATTTATGTTAACAAAAGTTTCTTAATCTATTTTATATAAGCACATTGACCATTGGTTATCCAGTGTATAAACTTGTATGAAGACACATGATTTTATTTTTTATACTATTTTACATCATTTGTAACCCATTTTGGGAAGGTTTCTAAACATCTTTATCAACCATAACCTATTCAATTCTTTGTAGTACAGAACCAGTACAACTCATGAAGAATGGCATTAGTAACAAACTACAGTGACAGCACATTACATGTACATAACCAAAATGACATGACACAGAACACAAATCATACACAGCAGCACTGAAAAAGCAGGCATTTCATATATCCACCATTGTTTAACAGAAAATGTGAACATACATGCTCAGCTCCTTTTTCATGTTAATATGAATGCTGTACTAGCAAGTGAAAAAATAAGTCTCTGATTTTATTGACAGCTTACACATGTCAAAGACACACAATCAGGTATTCTTATACATGTACAATGTCAGAAATTTACATTCATCGTCGATACAAAATAAATGCTTTTCACATTACAAATGTGAAATCGACACCCTTTCGATCCTTTAGATCTTTTCCAGTGTCATAACACATCAAAAACACATGACTTGGTATTCACATACGTGTACAATGTCACAAAATTCAAATGTGACTCAGCATGGATAAAAAATAAATCCTTTTCACATTATAAACGTGAAACTAACATGTGTTTTACATGTACTTACCGTAAAGCTTTTCTCCTTAGCCACTGTATCTTATCCATGTGCACCAAACTTTGTGAAAGGTCTGTACTGTCATGGCACCTATAATCACATGTGCACAGACTTCCTCCACTTCATCTAAATGGCTGTTGACACCACCACTACTCACCAATGACAATATCAATCGCAAAGTAAATAGTGTGAATACAAATTCAATTGTAGCTAAAATGCTGAGAGAAGCAGCTTGCATAACGATATGTACAACCATCATATTCACTATTCAACTACTCTTTTATCACTTTCACTTTATGAAATGTTTATATGATCCTGGCACCTATAGTCACATCTGCAGAGACTTCCTCCAATGCATCCAAATGGTGTTGACACGAATCATCACTGGCAAAGCAAATGGTGCTAATACATTTTCAACTGCTCTTTCAGCAACACTGATGTAATTAGCTTTAAGTAGCACTTGCTCAGATTGTGTCTAATCAGTCAACTAAACTGTGGGTTGGGTGTCAACCAGATGGTGCAGTGGTAGCGTTGTTGCCTCCCAGCAAGAGGTTCTCTGGTTTGCTTCTCGGCTGGAGTGCCTTCTGTGTGGAGTCTGCATATCCTCCCTGCATTCATGTGGGTTTCCTCTGGGTACTCCAACTTCCTCCCACATTAAAAGACATGCATCTGAACCATTACTCCCCAGGCCTCTGCTGAAAATTGGCTTCATTCCAAGTCGGACTTTCCTGGTTAACAAATGTTTAAAAAAAAAGCAGAGATCATTGGTACTGCAATTTGCTCTTACAACATCTGTTATCAGGTGATTTACATAGTCAAACTTCCTCTTCTCAAATATTGGTTTAGTGACCCATTCATGTTTTGCCTTCTGGTTCACCATTCAATATCAAAGCTCTCCTTCAGTTGCTGACTTGATTGTAGAGAACTGGCCCACTGCTTGTTTACAATTGAAGTTTTCATTATGATCAAGGATAGCAAATATTATTCTGGCTTTCATTCCTGTATAACTGAAGTGCCCAAACTTAGCGTAGTAAATGCATAACATTGCATAGAATACCTCAGGGTTGCCAGTGTGACAGAACTTTGTGATATGCTTCAGATGTTTAAGAAAAAGTGGGTTTTTAACAATCCTCTTCAGAGCACTGTGGCACACATCATCTTCTTCAGACTGCTTCTTATCCTCTTCTTCCATGACTGGCATCTCATAATTACAGCAAGAAAACTTCTTCGTACCACTCCAACTGTGTTGATCTGTTACATAATAGACTAATGACAAGCATTTCTCCTGCAGTATGACTTCTTCTCCTTCAGACATTTCAGCACACCACCACAAGGGATTTGAAATACTGTGACACCACTGTAGTAATTCTTGTTTTCCTTTCTTTTTCCAGTGTCTGTTATTTTCTTGGTCAAACATTTGGACATGTGCCACACATCAAATTGGAAGTCAAACTCATGAAATTATTTGTGAGTCAGTGATGTTATCCCATGATATCAGTCTGTTGCCACTAAGTTTACTTTAATATTCTTATCCTTCAAGTTATTCATACACTTAATACTTTCTTCCCCAGTGCCACTGAAGCTAATCCTGTGGAAAACTGTTCTAGTGCAAAATCAGTGATGAATACTGAATCAGGGTCCATCATGTTATAGCAGCAGTATTTGGCTAAATATCCTAGACTATTGCACCACCCATCTCCAGCAACCAGATTTCTTTCCCCATTGTATGTTAGTAGCTGATTCTGATGCTGTGTCCACACATTCTGTAGAACTGGAAACCAATATTCTCATTGAATTGTATAGAAGATAGTCTCATTGATGAATTCCAGTCCAAGATATGTACAAAATCAGGCAATATGGGCATACATGCTTCTGCTGAAAAGCACAGAAGATGCAATGAATAGGTTGCCATCTGGCACGCAACCTACTACTGGCTGACTTTGTCACTGAAGAACTTCATGTCCACTTATGCAGGATACCTTCAGTACTTCAACAGCTGGTGTATGGCATTGTGGACAGATCAATTTTAACAGCAGCAAATTGAGGCAAGACTCAAATACAATGAACTTTGGCTCACTTTTTTATATTCATCCATTTCTTTAACTGTTTCTTCTACTATTTCTTTCATCTCAGATGTGGACATGCTGTAAGAAGTATAGCATCAGTCTGAATCCTTTCCAGTATCATCATTTGCCTGCTGTGAAATTGATGAGTAACTCTGTATGCTGGTCTGAAGGATTTCAGGAGGAGCCTTGATTGGGGTGCTACAAGCCTTCATCTGAAGACACATATTCACACTGGTGCTCCATGTGTCTGTATCACTGCGGTTGTAATCCTCTTGCAATGCTGGGTGTCTCCCTTCAGTTTGAACACCTTTTGGCCTCTTTACAGTATGTGTGATCTACCAATGGTAAGACTCTCAGTTCTGGAAAGTGTACTGCAGCATTGCTTATCCTCCCAGGGTTTGTTTTGAGGTCAGGAAACTTGGTTTGAACACCTAAACTGCAACCTTTCCTGAGGAACTTTGTTTGGCATGCCACATTATTTTGACTACAGTCCTGAATTTCCTTTAAGTAGATGTCCATGCATTCTACCACCTCTTCATGTAATTCTGCAACATGCATCTACAATTAAGGCATTTAACCAGTCCTTGCTCATTATAATACTGTTTTTTAAGACCTTATTAAAACCCCTGAACCACACATGAAAGTGCACATGCACCTTACCTCGGTAACTCTATTTTTAATTTTTCAGTCCTTACATCCTATCTGTTTATAGTACCTATCCCATTCTACACAAAAGGCATTGTGCTACTCCCCTCCTCCTAAATTTCCTTCCTACCATGATCCACACTTTACGTCTGTTTTTTTTCACACCTTCCCCCTTTGTCCATCTCCTTCAAATACTCTCCACCTCTCTTATTATAGGTTCATAGGTTCATAGGTTCATAGGTTTATACTAGGCTATCTGCCCTAAGGCATTTATAAGCCTAGCCCAAATTATTGTGGCTTACGCCACCCCTTATATGAAAAAATACTGTGCCCATTAGTTTGTTGTGCCTCTGTCCAGCAGTGACCCAGAGATGATTCCCGGGGTAAACCTACGATCTCCCATCCACAGGTCTAGATTTCTCTTGAACAGAGTCAGCGAGGTGCTCTGCCTCACATGGACCGGGATTTTATTCCACAGCATTATTGCTAGGTTTTCTGTCAGTAAATATACTATTTTTCCCCGTACACTTGACTCAGACTGTATAATGCTTCTCTCCCTACTCTACCTTTAAAAATTATTTGCCTGGAACATTAAAGTGTTCAGTTTTTGGACTGCTGCAACTTTAATATTTTACATATGTAGAACCACAGCACATGGCATAGGATTTTTATTTAAAATTACATTGCCATACATATTATAGCATGGTTTGGCAATAATGCTTTTATATTGCCCCAGAATCTTGTAAAATGTGAAAGTACTTACAGCACTATACACATCACTGTTAACCCTGCCTTACCAAGACATTATAGTATCACATTACAGGATATGCATTTTCTTCACTTTTGTTCTTATGTCAGCTATAATAGTCACAATTCACTCCTCCATTAGTACTTTTGTGAACAGTTAGACATATCCTTTAAACTGCACAGACTTCCTTGACGTGCATAACCTGACCAGTATACCAAACAAATGCCTTACCACCAGTCTCTGTTCACCATGTCTTGCACCCTGATTACCTCCACATGTTCCTCAATAGCAGCACATTCTTCCACTGGCTCTTGTATCATCACATTTGCTCTGGTGCCTCTGGCATTGGGTCACTTTGATTCCTTGTCTGTGCATGGCTACTAGTCTGTGGCACATAGTGACAACTCATCAGGTATTTGTCAAATGAAAAATGTGCAACACAAGATTAAGCAGAAAAGATATGCACCTTGACATGATGTGATGCACGCTCAATGCAACACATAATTATACTACCATACATTTCCCACCAAGCTCTTCATTGACAATGTCTTGCAGTGTTGGCTTTGTAGTACTCAAAAATTTGTCAGTGAGCTGCAAGGGATAATAAATACATTACCGACAAATTACCATAGAGTGTCAACATCTAGTTAATGTAGACTAACACTAGTTCAGCACAGCTAATGCAAATTATCAGTGGTAGGTCCTAACATCACACTGTACACGTCACCCAATATGATTAGGCATGCTTTCTCATCTTTATGATGTAAATGGCTACAGCTTGGATATTATTGCACATCAATAGTAGTTATGACCACCCCTCCTGGCATGATTAAAGGGCAGTTCCCTGTGCTTTCTTGTATTAACCTAGTGCACTTGGGCATTCTGAGGCAGTGTAGCAACTGCCTCATGTACACAGACAACCCTCTCCTCTTACCTCCCAACACTCAGACTTGTGAGAGATGCACTTATATCACCAAACTAGAAGCTATGCACTCTCCAGTCAAGACCAGACTAGCTGGTCAAGAGGAGAAGGTCAACACCTGCACCTCACCACATGGAATGCATAGCCCTTCAGAACACCCACTATCACAGCTCCCACATAAAAACACAAACCACACACCTACCTTCATGGAGGCACTCAATAGAAATTTACCCAAACAGCAGACACCTCCAAGACAGAAATGCACTCAACCACCACAACATTGCACAAACCACAGGACACATAGCTCACTCCACAGTGTGCCCCTCAACCTAAGCCCCTAAGGCTAAACACCTTGCCCAATACACTAATCATAGGTGATTCAATAGTGAGGCACAAAGATGTCCCACTGACTAGGTTGAATAAGCAGAAGGTAACAGTCAGCTGTCTATCAGATGCCAGAATCCAACACATAACACACACAGTCAGGCCACTCCACAACAAGTACAGGTATGACTCTGTCATTGTCCATGTGGGTGTGAATGACCTGAGATGCACCTCCCTGAACTACATGAAAAGACATGTGGTGGAGCTCTCGGATTATGTGGCCCAGGCAGGTATGACACTAGCCCTGAGCAGTAAACTACAATCACCCAAAATTATACCACAGTACAAATAAAAAATGATTGACTTCAACAACTGGCTATGTTTCTGGTGTCATTCTAAGGGGATCCAGAATCTGTCTCCTTTGGATGACATGATTGACAGACCTTAATGTTTTGCCAGAGATGGCCTGCAACTGACACCCCTGGGTTTCTGGGTACTGGCTAAGGCTCTTGCCATCCCTATAGTGCCTTTTTAGGCAGTGTTCCAAATACCAAATTACCAATGTAACAGCTATAAATAAATGTAATCTGAGGGTCATGCTGCTCAATGCTAGAAATCTAAATCTCAAGATGCACTCACTCGAAGCACTCCTCAAAATGGAGTACATCGACATTTGTGCTGTAAAGGAGACCTGGTTTAAAATGGCAGAAAACACCCCTGCACTACCAGGCTATAACTCATTCCATACATTTCAGCCCCAAAACATGGACCGAAACTCCAAAGGCAGTGGTGTCTCCATATTCATAAAGGATATGCACACCTACAGACTAGTAGCCAAGCATAATGCATCTGAGGTACTTCAGGTGCAACTAACATTGGGTAAGACTGCGATCCAGGTCATAGCCTGCTATAGGTCCACAATCATGTCCCTAGATTCTCACTCCATGTTCCTATGCACCCTGGAATCTATCAAGATCCAACCCAACACTCTCACACTAGGAGACTTCAACTACCCCTCCATTAACTGGGAAAACTACTCAAGCACCAATGCACTGGCCTAACGCTTCCAAGAATTCATCAATTCCAATGCCCTGGACCAGCTCATTCTTACCCCCACTAGAGGAAGCAACATCTTTGACCTGGTTATTACTAACATGGGCAACTGTTGCTTTACACCAATAGTCAATTCCTCCCTGGTTAGATCCGACCACAGACTAATCACCATGGGAATCCACATCTCACCCACACCCCCTGCAAAGGTATTCACCATGAAAAACTTCTCAAAACCCAACTTTGGACTCCTAAAAACAGAGGTGGCTAACTTCACGGCACCCATGCCAATGGAAAATAGATGAATGACTGCTGAATCATAAACCAATGCACTGTACGAACACGTACATAAATGCATGGAACTAGCCTTAACCAACAGAACCAAGATGGTCTCTTCCAAAAAAAGGAAGCCAGTCTGGTGGTCTCCTGCCATTAATAAACTCTACAACAGAAGGAAGAAACTGTTGCAGAAAAAAGTGAAGTCCCAAGACTGGAAAAATCCCCTTATTAGCCTCAACAAAAAGTTGAGATCCCTCATCAAAACCTTCAAAGTCAGCTATGAAGGCAGAACTGTGGCAGACACTAAAAACAACCACAAAGCCTTCTTTAGTTATATCAAGAATCTCCATGGCAATACCCAGATTTGGTCCGAATTACTGCACAATGGTACCTCCTATACTGAGCCAATAGATATTGCCAACATACTGGCTGACAGATTCAGTGCCAACTTTACACCTTTCTCCACCCCTAAAGGACCAATCTCAATACCGGAAGAATGCCAGGCACCCTGCATTACTGCAGCACAGGTTAAAGCTGCATCATCTAAGGCCAAGAATACAGCTTCTGTGGGGCCCAACAATAACCCTGGCTGTGTTCTACATGAATTACAAAGTGAACTGGCATTGCATCTGTGTGCTCTGTTCACTTACAGCCTCACTTCAGGCTTTGTCCCTACCAAATGGTGCACTGCTACAGTTATCCCTCTCCATAAAGGAGGAGCGACTGCAGACTCTGGAAATTATTGCCCCATTAGCCTGATGAGTCTGATATGTAAGGCTATGGAGCACATCATCATGGACCTAATTAACAAGGATATAGGGAATCTCTAAACTCTAGATCCCACGCAATTTGGTTTTGTGAAAGGTAGATCATGCCTGCTCGACCTGGTTGACTTATTTGAGTCAGTCACCATAGCGGTGGATGAAGGTAAGGCAATTCATAAAGCCTAGCTTGATTTGGCCAAGGCCTTTGATACCATTTCTCACTCAGGAATTATTGATAAACTCACCAAACTAGGCATCAACTATATCGTTAGGTGGGTTGCAAATTGGCTCACAGACAGAAAACACAGTGTGAATGTAGCAGACTCCAAGTCAGACTGCCAATCAGTCACGAGTGGAGTCCAACAGGGATTGGTCCTGGGTCCTCTCCTATTTGGCATCTACTTCTCAGAAGTCCAGGGCAACATGGAGGGATTCTGGCTGACCATATTCACAGACAGCTACAATTTGTGAGCCATTATTAACTCCCCAAGTGATGCAGACATCCTACAGAAAGGCCTCACTGAGACCAATGACTGGGGTTGAAACCATGGCCTTAAGCTTAATGCCAAAAAATGTGTCATCATCCCGTTTGGGAAAAACTCAATTCCCACTAATTACTACATCGATGGGAGCCTACTGAACACTGACGGCGTTACAAGAGATCTGGGAACACAGGTTGACAGCAACCTCTCCTTCAACCACTACATTGCCACAGTGGTTAGAAAGTCCTTCTATGTGGCACATCTCATTACCAAGGGTTTTGCATTCAGGAAAAAGAGGTCATCATTTCTCTCTATTCTTCCCTCATTAGACCAATCATAGAGTATAATGCCCCATTTGGCATGTACCTCACTAGACACCTGCAACAGCTGGAGAGGCCACAAAAGTACCTCACAAAGAGAATTCTAGGCCTTAAACAGATGTCCTACATAGACAGACTCAAAAAACTCTAGCTATTCTCTTTCTCATGTCATCTATTAAGAAGTGATCTCCGCTTTACTTTCAAAGCCATGTCTGACCCAGCTCTGTTAGAAATGCTACCTCTAAAGAAATCCTAATCCCTCCATACCACATATTCCAGAGACCTCAAACTCATTACCACAATCAAAAGAACATGCTGGAGGGACATGTTCATAACCCAGAGACTGCCCATGCTCTGGAACAGACTTCCCATACATGTCAAGCAGAGCACCTCACTAGCCCTCTTCAAGAGACATCTTGATGAGTGGATGGGAAATAGAAAGCTCACCCAGGGGATCACTCCAGTGGCTCTACTTGATAGAGGCACTGGGATCTGACGACGGGCGACACAATGCCAGGACACTTCTATGAGCTAGGCTTGTAAAGGCCCCAGGGCCATTAGCTTAGTACACACCTAGGAACCTAAAATATATCAATCTATCCACTGCAGTCAGCACTGGCAACTTCATGCCATTGCATATTATCCATTAACTTTGGACTATATGATAGTCTTTGTTATGCTTTGTGTTCCTTAATTTCAGTTTCACACTTTGGTAATCTGTTCCTGTAACTTGTCAGTTTAGACTGACAACTCCTCCAGAATCCTGAAAAAAAAAAAGAAGAAAAGAAAATTGAAAAAAAAAATCACTACTGTTCACTCCCAGCGCTTCCACTCAGAGAACTAACTTTCACATCCTATCATCTTACAAGACCTAAATAAAAATGGTATCACACAGAAAACTACTAAGTGTGATTATGAATCACATCAAATTTGACCTTTATCTTCAGCAAGACATAAAAAAGGGGCACCAAAATTTAGGCTTTCTCTGTGGAGACAGACCTTACCTCACTGACACAGCTATATAATTTCTGTTCCCCACTCTACTATATACCTCTTCCATACCTACAAATCAATTCTTCATCAGCCAAACTAGAATAAAGTGACAAAATTCTCAACCAACCAACAATATTGATCCCACCACTGCCTCTCTAAAACTGAGAAATAGGCTTGCCATAAAATCCCTACTCTACTCAGTTAGTTACAGCCTTTAAACGATGTACAACCCTGAAAAAATTCCTATCCCTTAATTCCATCATTCAGACCTGCACTCCAAGATCAAGATCCCCTGCATTCCTGTGACAAATCCTTACTCTCCATAACCAATCAAAATAATGTAGAATACTCCCACACTTACCTGTATTGCCAACAGCTGGAATACTATCCCATAGCACATAATCATCTGAAGATAGAAAGACTTTGATGCACCCTGCATGTGCACTACCCCTCTGTAAAATCACACCAGGAATACTGCCACTTTACAAGACCTAACTTATCTGATGGGTGAAAAGTAATTTCACTTGTATCACTGTATTATATTTACCCTCCTCTCTCATCTCCTGAGTCTGTCTTGCATCTCTTCTCTTCCTTTATTTCTCTGGGACTGTACGCCTTTCTCTTAACTGTTTATGTCCTGTACTTTTAACAAATGTTTATTATCAATGACTAATACAAATTTTGATATTCTTATACTGCTCAAATTGTACTGTCAATACCTTTTGTATTACTTTTGTATTACTGTGTGTAAAAAGAATATGTGTTCTCACACAGCTTATGTAAATGTCAATGGAGATGTATGATTTCATTGTAAATGATGTAAACATGCAACTGATGTTAATATATCTGTGTGATGGAGCTTTTCCACACAGGCCTTTGCTGAAGCATCAGAGCCTACTCTCACTATCCTGGTAAACAAATACCGATACATAAACAGTGTCCGAAAAGCTATTCACTTACTATTTTCTTTCATTTGAGACGTAGCCACTGAACTGATGTCTGTGGATTTTTTGTAGAAAATTAAAAAAAATATAGGAATACCTTCTTTGATTAATTATCATATTTTTTATTTATTTTATTTTATTTAACCTTTGTTTACCGGGAAAGTCTGACTTGGAATGAAGCCAGTTTTCAGCGGAGACCCAGGGAGAAATGTTGCAGATATATGTCTTTGTGATGTGGGAGGAAACCAGAGCATCCGGAGGAAACCCATAAGGACACAGGCAGGGCATGCAGACTAAGCACAGAAGGCACCCCAGCTGAGAATTGAACCGGAGAACCTAATGCTGTAAGGTGACAATGCTGCTGCTGCACTACTGTGCCATCCTATTGAATGTAATGGCTTCATGCTTTCAGGAAGTAGCTCATACATGTAATTTAGTTCAATCTGGCTCTCCTCAAAATGGGATTAGCAGAGGAAATATTGTGGTTTTGCACTGCTGACCTCTTCTTTGATGAATTTATTTGTTTCTGATATCTCTACTACAGCTGTTCACCCACTGCATACACAATTGAATATCATGTGAAAAGTGATAGAATGACACACCACATGGTAGGCTGTCTCAGCAAATTCGGTAGACATATACAAATTACTGTGGCATCGTTAACAGTCATCTCCAAAAAAGGAAAGCAGTACTGGATCAGCACACAGTGAGACCACATGGCCACCTACATAAGATATTACTGATGAACACACAATTATGATAATACACTATACCACAGTTACATTCACCACATTTTCACCCAGTTTAGCTGTATAGCAACAACATTTCTTCTAATCAGTCTGTCAAATTAATGATTACTGAACAATCAATACCTTCAGTTAAAAATCTGGCTACAGCGATTAAATTAATACTTGCCTCACATGACGTGGCAAATCCTTAACTGATTCATCTGTCAGTGGCAAACTTTTAGTCATCTATACATTTGCAAACCAATCTATTACATAACACTAGCTCAGTGCAGAACATGATATATGTAATTAACATTCAGTACTGCAGTACATACCTTGATCACATGACTTGCCTGTCCAACTGCAGTACAAAACTGCTAAGCAATTAAAAGACTAATAAATTTCATTAATACAAAATCAATCATCCTGTCCTGCATTTTAATGTAGTTTCAGACAATATTTCAACCTGCCTGTTGTGATATCCATTAATACCTTTGTCATTCATGTACCTACCATATGTTGTTAACCAAATGGAAGCAGAGCTTTGCAGCTAAAACACCTATACCATGTAATCTACTGCAGCCATACAATCAACTGTGGCATTCCTAGAGCTAAAGCAAGGTATGACATTTATGTCCAAGATGATTAACATTATGCGGGCTGAATGTGAAGTAAGAGAAGTTAATATTTGGGCTTAAAGTGAACTCTGAAACCAACTTAGACTTAAAAAGGACTTGTCAAAGAAACCCTCGCCATATTGAAAATAAGGAAGGATTGCCTCACCATAACAACTCATAGCTCAGATACCCTTCTTTTGGATGTCAAAGAAATGAGTACTAGAGTTTTCTGTGTTAAGCTGAAATCAGCCTGATGATCTGGTTCAATTTTACAAAGTGCTAAGGTGTTGATGGTGCCAGCCAAACATGCAAAGACTTTACAATGTTCTTGTGGCCAGGAAGCAGGAACCAGAGAGACAGTTGATGTGTGTATACAAGACAGGAAAGAGAATTCATAAGTGGATAGCTGAGCCCAAGTCTGTAAACAGTCTTACAGGAAAATGAAGCTTCCAAAGTAAATTTTTTCACAAGTCACGAAAAGCAACACATCCTGCCCTTCCCAAGTTACTAATCACAAACACTTTCTTCTGGTGTTATATGCAGACTTTAAGTAAGTTTGCCATTAGCAGCATGGCACTCCCAGAAAAGGTGTTTCCACAGCACAACATTGACATTTTTCCCAGGGAAATACTCTAGTGGAAGGTTTCCCTAGAAGAGGGCTCCAGACCTCTCAAACGATTTGGGACAAATATCAACAGAATCAAGGACAAGTCATGACAACATCACGGACAATCAGGGACACATTTAAAATATTAGTGCTATTAACTTGAAACATTGACAGACTCAGAGCATATGAATTAATACACATTTTCTGAGGTAAAAGAAGTTTATAACTCTTAATTATTGTCATTATTCATTACATGTAATTCACCACCTTTTCTCCAAAAGTCATTAGTTTTAGGAGGGATTAAAAGGGACAGAGTTCGAGTTTGAGTCAAAATCATGAATGTCCCTGGAAATCAGGAACAGTTGAGAGGTATGGAGGGCTTATCTGCCATTTCCTGAAAGGATTACTAGCTGATGCCTCACATCTATGAAGCCCATAGAGGTGAAGTGCTTTGTCAGCAAGAAAACACTGTAGCTTCCAGCACCAAAACTGCCTAAGAGATTGCAAGGAAGTTTTGGGCACGTGTAAGATACACTAAAGCTGAAAACCATAGTGGATATAGTACTAACACAAACACCAACACAGTAACATATGCTGCATGAATTTTACATTTCCACTGATGTTACTTTGCAATTCTTATGAAATGCTTGAGTATTCTATATAGGGAAAAAAAAAAAAAAAAAAAAAAACTGCAGAGCCAGACAATAAATCAACACTTCTTTATTCAACAGCATTAGAATTTCAAGTTGTGAAATAGGAAAGCAACTTCTAAGCCAGGTGTATCCCTCTGCATTTTAAAGGAATATATTTTAGATTTTAATACACTTAAATGTATCAGTCCATGCAAGTCCATGCTGGAATACAGACTGAACTGAGCTCAGTACCATTTCAGTTCTCAGAAAAGACCCACAGTACCTTAAATGGCTGAAAACCAATATAATCATTATCTGTGCATTCAACAGGAAACTGCCTGTGTATGTGCAACAGTACAAGCTGTGAGTACAATGCAATTGCCATACTGAAGTGTATGATTATTATAGACATACAAAACATAGGCTCTATAAGCCACCAGCAGGTACAACCTGAAACTGCATAAAAGTAATGTCAATACACATGGAACAGCAATGCTTGTATAACAAAAAGAAACACTTTTATGGCAACCACATTTTGCTAACGTCTAAAATAATGCAATGTGCACACCTGTCTTTCAAGTCACACCACATTTTATAGTTACACTTTCAAGTTACTAATCACTAGGAATTAATATACACATGCAATTGTCATATTAGTTCACTCATAACATAGGTAGTTCAACTGAATATGTTCAGTAATGAGCCAGCATCAAAGACCCATAATGATGAAGTCTATCCTTATGAGTCTTAGCAATACAACTGATTTATACCCCACACACACAGTGGGCACCACCCCCTCCACACACAGTGGGTGCCACCATTACACACACACACACACACACACACACACACACACACACACACACACACACACACACACACACACACACACACACACACACGTTGTACCTGTTTGCCCTCTGTGTGTGTTAAATCTCCCCCTCAACATATAGTGCTGCCTCAATAATATCTGCAGGATGTGTTGTAACACTCAAGCAGATATGAAGTGTGGATGCATAGTGATGCAGGTGTTGATATCCTACTGTGGGGTTAATGGTCTCAGTTTCTCATTAGCACATGGTGGTGACAGATAACAGTAGCACTCGTGCACCGTGCTCATCATTATGCAGTTACTGCATAAGCATCATTTCATGTCAGACTACTGAGATCTGGATCCATGGGTTGCAGTTCCATGCTGCTGCTGCTCCCACACTGGTGTTTTTTTTTTTTTTCTTGACTCACCTGGAAAATATATTGACTCAAACTAATATTCCCATCCTGCACTCTGCTGCCCTTGGAAAGCCATGGTCACAATAAGCAGAATATGGGAGAAAAACGGACAACACTCCACCCTTTCTTGCTGTAGAGACCACTCCCCCATTTCATTGCTATTATCTGTTGTATAAGCTACTTAAGCACTCTTCCCACCCATTAGTTTAAATGGATCCATGATACTGAGTGCCCACCCAGCAAACCAGTACTGCTCTTGAGTAAACATCTTTTACTACATATTGTCTCCTGCTCATTTTTTCAGATCTCAGCAAAGCTTGGCATCCTAGCCTGCATTCAAGAAATGTTTTACTTGCATCTGGTGCCATCCAGGCAAAGCTAAGCACTTTTGATTGTTAAATCACACTTGCTTAAGTTACTTTGAATGATCCCTACGGTTTCCTGCTTTTCCTTGTGCATTTCACTATCTTTTTGTAAAAAAATTGCTCTTCTTCTCACTGTTACTGCTGTAAGACTGTCTTGAAATCATGTTCAGCAAGGGATTTCCAACTAGTTGTTGAACTGATTTGTGGTAGCATTGTACTGGGGTTAATCATCTTGTGACAGGAGGTGTGTGCCTTGTCTCTTTGAGTTGGGAAATACACTAAAGGGCTCATGTAGTTGTTTTATTGGCCAGAGGGCTCATTAGTTAGTTTTCTACTTTTTTTGTGTAGTGATATAAATTCATAGTTTCATAGGTATAAATAGACTAATGACTACCAGGCCTTTGTAAGCCTAGCCATGCAACCCAGTCCCATTGTGTCCCTATGTATCATAGGCATTTATTAGGAGTGGGTAAATTTGAAGTTTTTAGAGGTTATGTGGGATGTATGTTAGTTTGGACATTACTGTCTGCCTCTGTCTGTCTGAGATATGGCAGCCAGACCTGGGGTGAATTTCTGATTTCCCAACCATTGGTCATTTTTATGCTTAAACAGGGTTAGGGATGGACTCTGCTTCACATGGGCAGACAGCATGTTCCAGAACATGGGAATCCACTGAGACACATATCTGTCTAGCCATCATGTCTTATTCATGTCATAGCAAGTAAAAGGTGGGGGACTTGTACAGAAATTACCATAACATGTGAAAGCAGACTGTTTTAACTTATATGTGTCCATTAATAAATAGTAGGACTCAGGCATCAAAGATTCACACAGTCATACCTCTCAAAAGTAGTCACATACCATACGAATGTGATAGATTGTCCATTTTTTCCACAGTGTATACAGACTCGGAATACAAGGGTGGGTAACTCTGATGACCCATGGGACGAGACAATTTTATGAAATGGGTCCCGTGAAGTGGAGAGTGGGCAGCGTGTAGTGATGTATCCAGAACCGACTAGGTCCCAGAGTAAGGATGGGTGCTGTCGAGGAGGCGAGGGTGTTACCCTCCAGGAGCAGTGGCAGAGGTAGTGATTTCATCACCCACCAAGAAATGCCAAGGATGGCATGTAGTGACGTGCAGAGCACCATTGGTGTAAGCCTACACTGGATGGAGAGGCTGCTCTCCCTCATGGTCCATAGGAGGAGAAGACATCAAGCACTCCAGCCATCAGTGGATTAAGGGGACAGTGATGACAGTCTAGTGGGTGAAAACTCAATTCTCACTGTCTCCAAGCTTGATGGCCATGAGCCTGCATTGTCCTGTCCCTCACCCCAATCATGGTGTTCCCCAAACTTTTGTGTCCCTCACCATCCCTATGTCTTGTCTTGTTTGTCTTGATTGTTTGCATTTGCTTCCTTACCTACCCAACGTACCTGACTCAGACATACTTATGTCTCTTACCCAGCAGTGCTCTCTTGCTGAATTAAAAAAAATGGGCACCTGTCCCACAAAAAAAAATTGTCCCATACATAGCTCTGCATTTTGCACATGTGTCTTCTTGACACACCTGATTCAGTCTAATTGGCAATACAACACAATTACATTGTTGACACCCCTCTCTCTGGAGGTGACAGTCCAACTTCAGCTAATATTCTGCACATACGATCAGTTTTTACTGTTGAAGAAATGGATAGCTATGGTTCTTTCCTACCTCCCTCCTGCACAGTCCTGTACTACTTTCCTTTTATTCTTCCCCTGCTTGCTCCCCATTTCATCAATTTCCTGTCAACTGCATTTTAGCACCTATAACCTGGTCAGAAAATAGAATCACACACAACACACATAATTAGCAGAAAAAGCAATGGATCCCTTATCTTTTTTGACCTCTAGGTTTGTACAGAGTTTCACATTATGTAGCAATGCCAAGTAGTGGTACAATGCTGTGGTTATCTTCGTGCAATGTAGCTTAACCCCGTTGCACTATGCCAACATACAGCAACACTGCTTTTACTGTAATTGTGTTCTTTGTGCTTGCTCTTAAGTGTTGAAGTAGTTTTATTCTGCTGTATTTATTACTGCTTGTTAGTAGCCTGATCAAATTTGTCTTTTATTCTAACCCTCTTAGTTTTGGTTTTAGCACTTGGGCTTCAGGCCAGTTATTTTACATTTAAGAAGGTTTTTGTGGTCTACACTCTTGTAGACAAACCCTTGTCAAAACCCTCTCTCCCGAAGTCCATCCAAGTTTCAAAACACTTTGCCTGGATAATTTCCATCATTTTCTCTTGATAGCCTGGTCGACAAGGGCATACTGAGACAATGTAGCAACTGCCTCATGTTCACTGACAACCCTATATTCTCCTAGCACATAATTCTTCTACTTGCAAGAAATGCATTTATATCAGTAACCTGGAATCCATGCTCTCTCGCACCTCAGTCAGTACCTGGGCAAAGAGGAAATTGCCAGCACAAACACCACACCATCCACATCACATAGCCAAGCACAGCACACACACACACACACACACACACACACACACACACACACACACACACACACACACACACACACACACACACACACACACACACACACCTATACAGAGGTCCTCAATAAAAACTTACCTAAACAGCAGAGACCTCCAAAACACACTCACAGACATTCCACACTTAGCACCAAACACATCACAGACAGTAGACAACACACCAGCGTCTCATAAACACGGCCTGTAAGGCATAACAGTAAACTCATACAGCCCATAAAGCACAACATTAAACCAAACATACTAGTCATTGGTGACTGAGTTGTGAGACACACCAATGTCTGCCTCACCAGGCTCGACAAGGAGAAGATCATGGTCAGTTGTCTGTCAGGTGCCAGAATCTGCCACATCACACATGCACTTAAGTCTCTCCACAACAGGTACAAGTATGACTCTGTCATTGTTCATGTTGGTGTGAATGACTTGAGATGTAGCACCTACCTTCACAAAGAATGATATCACAATATCAACAAAAAATAATTGGCTTCAACAATTGGCTTAGTTTCTGGTGTCACTCCAAGGGAATCCAGTATCTGTCTGCCTGGGCTGACATGGTTGACAGGCCTTGATGCTTTGCCAGAGATGGCCTCCTCTTGTCACCCCTGGGATTTAGGATTCTGGCCAAGGCTCTTGCCTCCCCCATTGTGCATTTTTTAGGCAATGTCCCACAGACAAATCTTCCAACATAAAAGATCTATCAAAAAGTAAATTGAAGGTCATGCTGCTTAACGCTAGGAGCATTAACCTGAAAATGCACTCACTGGAAACTCTCCTAGCACAGGAAGATGCTGACATCTGTGCAGTCATGGAGACTTGGTTCAAGGCTGCAGAGAGGACCCCTGCCTTACCAGGCTATACCTCATTCCACACATTCCGACCCCAAAATGAGGTCAGGAAGACCAAGGGTGGTGGAGTTTGTATTTTCATTAAAGACAAACACACCTCCAGACTGGTTTGCCAGCATGATGCACTAGAACTTCTACAGGTGCAATTGACAATTGACAAGACACCCATCCAAGTTATAGCCAGCTACATACCCCCCTCCATGACTCAGGACACCCAGTCCTCCTACCTGAACTTACTTGAGTCCATCAATGTACACCCTAACACCCTGATCTTTGGTGACTTCAACTACCCCAACATAAACTGAGTTAACTAGTCCTACTCTAATGAACTCACCCAAAGATTCCTTGACTTCATCAGTTCTAATAAACTAGACCAGCTTGTCTCATCTCAAGGGGAGATAGCATTCTAGACTTGGATCTCACCAACATGGGTGACTGCTGCACCACCCCCATAATAAGTTCTTCTCTGGTGAGATCACACCATTGGTCTGTCTCATTCGAAGTGTCTACCCTGTCCAACCCCCGCCCCATCCATAACCAGGCTAAAAAACTTCTCAAAAACTGACTACAACCTTCTAAGTGAGGGTATCAGTAGCTTCACACCACCCCCACCCCCAGAGGATGCAGACAACTATGCTGAACAGTATGCCAATGCAGTATACAACCACCTGTATAACTACATGGATTCAGTCATACCCAACAGAACTAAAACCTGCTCCTCAAGGAAACACAAACCTATGTGGTGGACATCCTCTATCAACAGGCTTTACAACAAAAGGAAGAAACTGTTGTCCAAGTGTAAAAAGGCATAAATTCCCATTTGCAAAAAAAACTCCCGCCTTAGCCTCAACAAGCAAATTAGATCTCTAGTGAAAACCTCCTAAGCCAATTATGAATCCAAACTAGCCTCCGAAACAAAGGCTAACCACAAAGCCTTTTTCAGTTACATCAGAAACCTCCATGACAAAGCCCAGGTTTGTTCCAAATTAGTTCTTAATGGTACCACTTACACTGATCCTGTTGACTTAGCCTGCCTGATAGCAGATAGGTTCAGTGCAAACTTCATCCCCCCTGTCCCCCTGCAAAGGTCCATTCAACATCCCCGATACTTGCCCCACACCTCACATCTCTGTAGATCAAGTGATGAAGGCCCTATCCAAGGCAAAGAATACAGCTTCTATGGGACCCGATAGTATCCCAGTCTGTATTCTGCAACATCTCCAGCAAGAACTAGCCTTGCCATTGAGCACCCTATTCAGCCATTGCCTTAGTACAGGCTTCATTCCAGCAGAGTGGAGAACTGCCATTGCCATCCCTTTGCACAAAGGTGGTGCCACTACTGACCCTGGAAACTATCGCTCCATTAGCTTGACAAGTCTGAGCTGTAAGGCCTCATAAACAGGGACATAAGCAATCTTCAAGCACTTGACCCCACCCAGTTCAGATTCGTCAAGGGCAGATCTTGCCTGTTGAACCTGGGTGACGTTTTTGAGACTGTCACCAAGGCACTGGATGAGGGAAGGTCAGTACATACAGCTTACCTTGACTTGGCCAAAGCCTTTGACACAATCCCCCACTCAGGCATCATCTAAAAGCTAACACAACTTGGCATAAATCCCTGTCTCATCAGGTGGGTGGCCAACTGGCTCACTGATAGGACCCAGAAGGTCAAAATAGGTGTCATCACCTCCAACAGCAGACCTGTCACTAGTAGTGTCCCCTGGGATCTGTCCTGGGACCCCTATTGTTTGGCATCTACATCTCAGAGGTCCAGGCAAAGACAAAAGGCCTGTGGCTGACCAAGGTTGTGGTTGACTGTAAGTTGGGTGCTGTCATTGACTCCCCAAATGATATTAACATACTTCAAGAGGGTCTCACAGGAACAAATGACTGGTGCCAAAATCATGAACCTAAGTTAAATTTAAAAAAAATGTATTATCATACCATTCGGCAAAAACACGACCCCTACTGATTGCCACATTAACGGCAACCCTCTAATCACACAACTTGTGGTGAAAGACCTGGATACACAAGTTGACAACAATCTCATATTTGACCATCATTTAGTGGCAGTGGTTAGAAAGGCCTTTTATTTGGTTCACCTCATAAGTAAAGGGATTGCATCCAGAAAAAAGGAGGTTATTACTTCTCTGTACTCCTCCCTCATTAGGCCAATAGAGTACAACATTCCATTTGGTATGTGCCTCTCCAAACACCTGCACCAACTGGAAAGGCCACAGAAATACCTCACAAAGAGAATCCATGGCCTCCAACACATGTCCTATGTGGACAGGCTCAAATCACTAGCACTCTACTCTGTATCATACAGATTACTCAGAGGTGATCTGTGTCTTGCCTACAAGGCAATCTCAGACCCTGTTCTACTAGAAATTCTCCATATTCATAAGTCTAACTCCTTACGTACTACCCGATCAAAAGGCTTAAATCGTATATGTGACATTAACAAAACCTGCTGGAGAGACAAGTTTGTCTCCCAGAAGTTGCCCCATCTCTGGAATAGACTCCCCATACACATCAAACAAAATATGTCACTGACCCTCTTCAAGTGCAACATTGATGAGTGGATGGGTAAGCACAAATTTGTCCCAGGGGTTCCACCTGTGTCCCTCATTGACAGGGGTGACAGGTGCTGATTCGGGTTTCTTTTTTGGGATAAACTCTTGGTTAGGCTTGTAAGGACCACAGAGCCATTAATCTCCTATGATCCTATGAAAACATGTAGTATAAAGAATTAATGTAATTGCATTATCAGTGTTTATTTAAAAGTAATTAATGTATTAGATGCACCTGGATTTGAACCCAGTATCATCTGGGTTCAAAAAGAAATGTGTCAATGCATTTACACCTGCTACCACAGCAGGTGTGTTTCATAGACTCAGTACTAACTCTCAGACTTTAACAGTGCGGCTCGCGTTTGCGCACTGCTTAACTATCTGCAAACATGGAAAGTATTGAAAATGTGTATCTCCCATGCACAAACACTTTGCCAACCATTGCACAAACTTGCTGGTCACCTCGCTATGGAAAACTAAATACTATTATGCATTACTGCTGTTTACTGTCCATTTCCTGTCTATGACATGATATTGCATGTGGAAACATAACAAACTGATGGCCCTATCTAACAATATGTCACATATTTACAATACAGACATGTGTTGCCTCCCCCCGAAGCACTGCAACCCTGGTGTCTCAGTATTTTTTTTTACACGTATATTACCTACACTACAGAAGATAATATCTAATGTTGTGTGATATGCAATGAACATCAATCTGTTAACATGCAGGACTAGAATTATTGACCCATAAGCATAAAAAGCCTTATCTGCAAGGCTAGGGAAGGGATCAGCATAGACCTTATCCACAGGGACATAGCTGACCATCAGCACACTCGACCCAACCCATTTTGGTTTTGTCAAGGATAGATCTTACTTATTAACCCTAGTGGACTTCTTTGATACCGGTCCAAACACCTGTTTGAAGAATAACAGGACATACTGCCTATGTTGAGTTATCCAAGGCCTTTGATACTATCCTCCATTCAGGTATCATAGAGGCAATCTCCCATCTGAGGATTAACCCATACATTACTAGATGGATATCCAACTGGCTCACTGACAGAACACACACTGTCAAAGTTTGGGACTGCACCTTCACCACTAGACTACTTACCAGTGAGATACCACAAGGATATGTGCTGGGCCCTCAACTGTTAGGAAACTATTTATCTGAAGTCCAAGAAAAAGTAGATGGCCTATGACTACCAAGTTTGCAGATGACTGTTAACTGAATGCAGTAATTACAGTAGGGGCTAACACAGACAAATGATTTGTGCCAAACTCACTGACTGAACCTTAAAGCAAAAAAATGTCTCATTGTCCCCTTTGGCAATGAAGTATACCTGCTAATTATGATATACACAGCACTCAAACACAGTGTTGCAAGACTTGGGAACATATGTTGATAGCAATCTACACTTAAATCACTATGTGTCCATAGTGGTGAGACATACATGCTATATTGTGCACCTCATAAATAAGGCCATCACATCCAAGACCAGGGATGTCATAGCTGTGTTTTACTCTACCCTTATTTGACCACTAATTGAGTTCAATGTTTCCTTCTGTCAGTATCTCATCAGACAGCTGCAGCAACTGGAAAAACACAGAGGTTTTTGACCGGGAGAATTCAGAACCTCCAAAACATGACTTACATGGAAAGACTGACAGACCTGTCACTGTACTTAGAATCATGTAGGATGTTGAGAGGTGACCTATGCCTGGCTTACAGAGCAGTCTCAGACCCTGCCCTACTGGAAATGCTGGACATCTGCAAATCAAATGGGACAAGAGTAACTTGCTCCAGAAATCTCAACCTAACCTGTGACATAAACAGAAAATGCTGAGAAGACTGTTATATTTCCCAGCGATTGCCACTCCTCTGTAATAGGCTCCCACTACATGTGAAGCAGTAGTCCTCAATGACCCTATTCAAGTGCAACCTCGACAACTGGACTGGTGATTGTAAATTCATCCCTGGTGTGACACCTATGTCCCTCATGAATGGGGCCAGTTGGTGCTGATCACAAAATCTCTCTGCTAACAATGACCATCTAACTCTGCTCAATAAGGGGAATTGTATTTTTACACAGATAGGCTTGTAAACACCATAGGACCATTAGGCTAGTAATGTCCTATGAACCTATGCAGGTCTTCCAACATCTTCTCTCCAACATGGCCTGCTGATGTCATTCACTATAAGTTGACCTGAAGTCTTGTCAAAGTCAGATTTATGCCTTGACATTTGCATAAATTACTGAGTTCTGTATTCTGCTTACTTAGGTAGGGCTTCTACTCTCACAGAAGTCAACGTGTGTGTGTGTGTGTGTGTGTGTGTGTGTGTGTGTGTGTGTGTGTGTGTGTGTGTGTGTGTGTGTGTGTGTGTGCCCGCACTTGCTTGATATTACAGAAAACCTTTTACTCCAGCATGTGGGGCATTGTTATTACTATATTCTCCTCAACAGACACTGCTGATGTCATCAGTTATAAAGCATTGTCTGAGACACTCTAAGTCAGACTTGAGCTGTGGCGCTTGCCTTAAATACAGAGTTCTGTAGTCTGTGTATTTAGGTAGAGGTTCTACTGTCACTGCAGTCAAGTTAGTGTGTGTGCCTGTGGCCTTGCTTGACATTATCGAGAGACATTTATACCAGTATGTGGGACATTGTTATTACCATATTCCCCTCAACAGACAATGCTGATGTCATCAGCTATATCTGATTTGTGTATGTGCACTATTCCCACCAGGGTGCAATTTGAGACTGGCCTAGAGGCCAGACAGAAGTCACCTCATCCTATACAATACAGATTACAGTGACATGGCCTTCAGTCTATCCACATACACCATGGCATGGTTTAGCAGCCCTGTGTTTTCTTGGTGAGAAACCCCTGTGGTCTCATCAGCTACTGCATGTTTCTGATAAGGTACATGCAAAAGACAGCATTATACTCTATAAGTGTTCTGATGAGGTTTGAGTACAGTGCTATAATATAATCCTCGGATCTGAACACTTTCTGATCGAAGTTCTGACTGCTATCTATGTGTGTTTCCAGTGCTAGCATCAATGGGTTTCAGCATAGTTGGACCATTATCAATGCTGTTAATAGTAGGCAATTTCATTTTTCAGAATGAAAACATAAAGACACATTTTTGCATTCATTTGTAGATTGTGTGGCTTTGTCAGCAATCATTTGTTTGTGTTAGCCCCCCCCTGTAGTATGCTATAATCATAGGTGGACTCAATGATTGCACCCAGTATGCAAGAATAAAAAAATACAGTAAGCCAAAGACCATCTATTTTAACCTGAAGTGTCAATAAATAAATTCCAAACAGTAAAGGGCCAAGCACATATCCCTGGGGTATGGCACTGGTGACAGCTGTACTGGTACAGGTTGATTCACCAACTTTCACAGTATGTGCTCTGTCTGTGAGCCAATAGGTTACCCATCTAGTGATGTAAGGGTTAATCTCTAGCTGGGAAAGTTTCTCAATGATACCTGCATGGGGGGAATTGTGTTCAAATCCTAGGCCAGATCAGGATAGGCAGTATGCACTGCCTTACTTTTATCCAGGCCTATCACACAGAACCAATGGGCTGTGACAACATCACAGATCACATACTGTGTGACTCAGTAGATACACCTTCCTGACACAGCCGAATACACACTTCAACACACTCTCCACACATAATATGTTCCTGTAGAAGGGGTGTACATCAACATGCATCCATTTGAGTTGGGGTGGACAATGCCTGATACATGCATGTATAGACACATCCTGACTCACCTCATCTATGAGGTAGACCAACATGTCATCATGGACCTTTTCTAAATGGACACTAGTAGTAACCCAGCTGTATGCAACAGAGCTGTGCGAGTTGTTAATACTACATCATGACTATTACAGCTGTTAGATGTTCTAAAAGAGGTCATCGAGGGCATGCATGATGACAACACTGTCATCTTTTTGAACTTGACAAGCCCAAGGCACTTCACACAAATCCACACTGAAGCATTCACTCAGCACTGTCAGATGTGGTCATAAACACCAGTATTACCAAGTGGGGAGACCACTGTATCACATACATTGTGTGTAAATATGTTGAAATGTATGAAGCGACTTGTATCTCAGGTCCAGTGATCACGTCCATACAACACTGGTGTCTGCTAGGCCCTTTCCTGTCCATTATTTAAGTCACAGACATCATGAATGACATGCACATCCTGTGTCCAAACAGCTGTCTGAAGGACTACAGATTGTGAGCAATTGTTTACTCCAGCTGTGATATTAGTATAATACATGCAGTATTAACACACACCAAAGATTGCTGCCACAGCCATGACAACACCTGCAATGACACAAAAAGATGGGGGGATTTGTTACATCAAATAAAGAAACACACAACCAAAGTATAATGTAGACATCACACCTTATAATCAGATCAATAGGTATGTAGCCTCTCTCCTGGGGTAGATTGTATGTGGAACATTCACCAGCAAGTGGCCACAGTGCTGAATACACCCTTGTATGTAACACAACTACTGAATATGTGAAGAACATCCACATCACAGGCCATAACACCTCCATAGTTCACAGCCTTCATTACACCAATAACTGAATACAATGCAGCCTTTTTCATTTATCTCCCTACACATCTTCCACTGATGTGTAACTGAAGTGAACCACCTTTGTCACAGTGAGCTGTCACACATCATATTGGCCTTACCTAGGTATTTGTTTTGTGGCATAAACATTACTATCTGATGGTATGGAACCCCCATCAAGTTGTAACACCACATGCATGTCTGCTACTTGTTCTGGTGATTCACACAGCACATAAATAGGTGTTTGACAACATTAATGTCATGTGTAACATTTATGATGTTGTGGATTGTGCCATGTATATATATATATATATATATATATATATATATATATATATATATGTGTGTGTGTGTGTGTGTGTGTGTGTATATATATATATATATATATATATATATATATATATATATTGTCCATGACCCTACTTGCTTCTTTTAATCTTGTCAATGAGCCTTTACCTGTGTCTTACTTGCTGAGATTACACTCATATTCAGGCAAAATAGTTTGCACAGCTTCACAATATGCACCCTACCCCAGGTTTTGTCTTTATATGTTTTAGTGTGTTCCTTATCAAATTTGTGATTTTCTGCCATATCACTGGGATGATCTGAGGACTGATGTGACTCAATAATTACATACATTTGAGTTTCAAATCCTTCAGAACATGTATCTTAACACAAACCCCTGGTTATTCTGGCATATTTCTAAAGAGCAAATATGTCAAATATGTCCCTATTTCTGCGTCATTGTCCCCCCCATTATGTTTGCCTTTGTCCAGATGTCTTGCTCTAAGAGACTGAGAGTCATCTGTTAAGTCCTGGTGATTATTACGGCATTCCGCGCAAAACAGCGGACCTTCAGTGCTCTGACTTAAACAGGATTGCTACCTGTGTTCGTTTACATGGTTTCCTGGCCGGCAACACTGTTAAAAACCATGAAACCTCACTTATTTACATTTAAATACGGTGCACGGCATGAATATGTAATTCACACGAAGCCAACACAGAATTTATTGAATCCCAGGGAAAGTGTATTCCAGAAGAGTACTACATATTTTTTACTGAACAAATCTCCTTAACTGGGAGTCACTAAAGACTCTCCCCATAGATGATGCTGTTTTGAGTACTACAAAATATTCCTAGGTGTTCTAAACACACCAGTCCCCCTCAGAATATTAAAAATAATCAAATCCAAAACCTGCACAATGGCAGGTCATGATAGAAAATAAAGCAGCTACTATTTTACTAGCATATCAGCAACTAAACACTAACAAGTCTGGATAAGAAAACATATTCCTCAACTAATCAAAACATACACAGTAATCTAAAACTGATCTGGACCTCGGTCAATAAACTGTTAAATCAAAACACACAGTAACCCAAAACTGATCTGAGCCTCAATCAATAAACTATTATATGCAGATCAAGCTACAAAGCCAACACCAAACACAAAACCAAAAGATACCACAGCCAACCAACTCAATAACCACTTTTATATAGACAGTCCAGTCATTAACCAAGCTGGTGCTTACTCAGCCTCTTGAGATCCCTAACTTCCTTCAGCATTTCTCCTTCCAAACAATTCCCATACATATCCAAACAAAACCTTTAAAATTAAAGTCAACCACTGACCCTAACAATCTGCCTGGCAAATTATTAAAATAGCAGCTGAGGCTGTTGCATATCGAGTTTAAATTCAGATAAATCAATCCATATCTGAAAATAAAGTCCCCATGCTATGAAGAAAAAAATAATTATTCCACTACACAGTGGTGAAATCAATACAGATTTTTCAAACTGTAGAACAAATGGTATTTTATGTCCTGCATCAACAGTATTAGAACATGTATTCAAACACATCAAAATTATACAACTTCTCAACTATATAACAGATAACAAGTGCCTGTCTTCAACCCAGAACTGCTTCTACTCTCATCACAGCACTATTATTGCTTGGTTGACTGTGAATATTGTCAACATCCATAGAAATGCCAGAAGTCTAGATGACACATTCTTCCTTTTGATACTATCTATACTCTCCCCATCAAACTTCCCTCGGGAAATATCATAAAATATAACCCCCTTACTATCACTAGGAAGCAGGTCCTTAATGCTCTCTCTAAGACCAAGAACACTGCATCAATGGGCCCAGACAATATTTCAGGGTGCCTTTTAAATAGCATGAAACATGACCTATCAGGGCCTCTGGAATTACTATTTAACTGTATCCTCCAAACAGGCTTTGTGCCTTATGAATGGATAAAGGCAACAGTCATCCCCCTGCACAAAGGTGGACCATTTACAGACCCTAGAAACTACAGACCCATAAGTCTCACTAGTCTTATATATAAAGCAATGTAAATAATTATCATGGAGATGATCAGTAGAGATATAGTAAACCTCCAGACACTGGGCCCAACCCAGTTTGGTTTCTTCAAGGGCAGATAATGCCTTCTCAACCTGGTGGACTTCTTTGAGAAGGTCACCAAAGCAATGGATGAGGGAAAAATCATTCACACTGCCTTCCTTGACCTGGCCAAGGCATTTGACACAATACCCCACTCAGGCATTGTTGACAAACTCAAGAGGTTAGGTACAAACCTGTATGTCACCCGGTGGATAGCCAACTGGCTCACAGAGAGGACACATAAAGTTAGAATTGGGGAGTCCCCCTCTACAAAGAGGCCAGTCATAAGTGGAGTCTCTTAGAGATCAAGGGGTCAGTCCTTGGACTGCTCCTTTTTGGCATTTTCTTCTCAGAAGTCAAGGCCAATGTTAGTGGTCTGTGGCTGACTAAATCTGCAGATGATTGCAAATTAGGAGCTGTCATTGAATCTCATACTGACACAGATGTTCTCCAGGAGGGGCTGACACAGACAAATAACTGGTGTCAGAGCAATGGACTAAAACTAAATGCCAAGAAATGCATAATAGTATCCTTTGGGAAGTCATCCATCCCTTGTAATTTTCATATTGACAACACACCTCTTAGAGATCACGCAGTAGTCAGGGACTTAGGGACACACATACATAATAATCTAGCCTTTGACCATCACGTGTCTACAGTGGTGAGGAAATCATTCTATGTTGCACAACTTATGAACAAATGTATGGCATCTAAGTCCAAGGAAGTCATTGTTCCACTGTATTCGGCATTCATCAGACCTATCGTTGAGTACAATGCACTCCTTTGTATGTACCTAACCAGGCATATCCAACACCTGGAACATCCACAGAGGTTCCTCACTAAAAGAATACAGGGCATAATAAATATGTCCTATGCAGACTGCCTCATGGCCCTATCCCTGTATTCTGTATCTTTCAGGCTTTTGAGTGTAGATCTATGCATGGCATACAGGGCATTGTCAGCCCCCATTCTGATGGCCCTCCTGCATATCCACAAAACAAACAGTAGGAAAATTATCCATTCTAAAGACTTAAACCTTGCCTGTGATATAAATATGACTTGCTGGAGAGATAGGTATGTATCCCAGAGACTGCCCCATCTATGGAACAGGCTCCCCATCCATGTGAAGCAGAGTTCCTCCCTAACCCAATTCAAATGCAGTTTGGACAACTGGGTGGGAAACTGGAAATTCATCCCTAGTTTGGCACCTATGTCTCTAATGCAAACAGGTAACCTATAAATGGTATCAGAACTTGTCAGATATTTGAGATGCATGGCTAGGCTTAAAAAGGCCCTTGTGGTTGTTAGCCTAGTAAACACCTATGAACAACAGAAACTGTTAAATAAATTCTAATCCTTGGAGCTCACCATCTTTTCACTGCAGTGGTTCCATAACTGCCGCTCAGAGCACAAGCAGTGAAATGGAAAAATGATTTATCAACCTTCTCGCCTATAAGTTTTGTTGTTCCACAAGGATCCATACTAGGCCACACTACTTTGGCATATTTATCCATGGCTTCTTCTACAGAAAGTGCCTAGTCCAATACATTGTTGACTTGGCCCTACTATGTTGTATAATTTCTCACTGAATTCCAAGATCCTTATCAACTGAAGCATGGCAAAATAATCTACAACTTCTAAACCCTAAAAAAAAGTGCCATTTACCCCAAAGCACATCTCAACCAAACAACACCATTCACTAGCATCTATGCCAGCACCATGATAATAAATAAACCACAGCAAATTTCTGGGTATCATCATAGATGACCAGTTGAAATTTGGCCATGTCTCATACATATACACTCAACAAAAACTAGGTACATATTAAGTAGTAAAAAAAAAACTCATTGACATACCTAGAAGACATAGCCTGCACTTTTCTATTGCTTTTCCTCATCTATAATGTCTCTGTCTTCAATAACCTTCAAGTCTCATAACTAGCTAAAATTGAGCAATATGTTAATAAAATAGCAAAACTTACAGTAAAGTGGAATACACCACAGCCTTACCCCTAATACTACTCATTCAGTACAATCTTATGCCCTAGAAAAACATTGTTAAACACTGTAACCAAATCAAGTGTTATTGCAGGTGCCTATATTCAAACAATGTAGGGAAACTATGGAACCACATCCCACTACCACTGAAATCCATTCAAAATGCAAACTCATTGAAAACACAATTAAAACTTCAGCTGTAAAATCAATGGATCTGCTCATGTACATCTCCAGGATAAATGTCATTATCTTCAGCTTGCTATATCACCAAACCATTTTGCTCATTATGGATCCTATGCCCCACAACCAGTCGTCAACAATATCTAAATACTTTTACTAGCATCTTCCAGCCATATACATTTTTGTGACATCCCTCACATACCTCTATATTGCTAATATAAGCCTGACATGCATTAAGTAACTTTTATTGTTACAGACTTAACCAAGCTTTACTACCTCAAGGCCCTATCCCTGTATTCTGTCTCCTGCAGGCTTTTAGGGGTAGATCTATGCCCAGCATACAGGGCATTGTCAGATCCCACTCTGATGGATCTTCTGCATATCCACAAAAGAAACACCACCAGAATTACGCATTCTAAAGACTTACCCCCGGATTCACGAATCCTCCTTGTAAGACTAAATAAGTCTTACTCGGAGGCTGCAGTTGAATGGTATGACGTCAGCGTGCCATGAATATTCATGAGGGTACGCTGACTCAACCCCAAGTCCAACATGGACCGTGTAGGCAAGCAGTGTAAAGGTCTACACCCCTGCAAGTGTGTGAAATGCAAAATGTCAACACACAAGAGCGAGTCCACTCAAATATCCATGTACCCAACACCACACTCCCTGACATTGTAAACCCCCAGCACAGTTATAAAAAGTAAAACATTAATTTTTTTTTTCTAATTCCCAACATAGCTGCCCGTATTTGCGCGTGTGTGTGTGGGTGTGCCCATTGCTTAGCTGCAGTTAGCAATCTCGACATGGAAGAGCATAATAAGGAATGTTTATGCAAATTATGCCAAATAGTAATAGCGTAGTGGTAGAGCGTTTGCACAAAGAGGAGGTATTCACGGTTCAAGTCCCACCACTCCCCTTCCTATTTTATGTTTCAAATTAGTATATGAAATAATTCCTGACCTATATGATTAAACTTTTACTAAAAGCATTGAAATGGCATATGTATCAGTGAACAAAATGTATATTTATAAAGGAACCTGACATATAATTGCCCACAGTTAAGCAACGCTTAACCCAGCGCAATATAGTTGCCCATAGCTGAATCGCGCTTTACCCAGTGCAATGTAGTTGCCCATAGCTAAATCGCACTTTACCCAGTGCAATATAGTTGCCCATAGCTAAATAGCGCTTTACCCAGCGCAATCGGTTTGCGCGGAGGTGCGTGCCGTGCCAGCCAGCACACCGTCGGGCAACGTGGAGCAACGTAGAGCAAAGTTGCTTAAACACAGCCATGCCCCCTAACCTATCTGGACAGTAGTAAAATAAAAAGCAATGATAAGGTTTGAACCCAGGACACTGTGCACCATAATCAAAGTACTGAACCACTAAGCCACGACAGCATAGGATAAATATCCACTGTTAACATATATATAGTAATAAATGTTAGATTAACCATTGCTAAGCAGGTCTGCAGTCAGCCGAGAATATTCAAAAATGGCCAATCACAGAAAAGTGCGGGAAATGCGGCATATTTAAGCTGCATAGGCGGGAATACTCGCCATAACTGATTGTAGCTCCCATCTGCAGTTAGAATGTCTGGTGCTGGAGAGGGTACACACTTTCGAGCGCAATGCTGGGGCATTGAGGAGTCAAGATACATGGTTTGGCTCCTAGTCCATCGGCATGAGACTCGACTCCTGCAGGGCCAGTTCCAAGGAACAGAGTATAAGGCAGAGGCTTGGAACCGGTTGGCTCATGAACTCACCAGTGCCACAGGCGTCCCTTGGACTGGTGAGCAGGTCCATCACCACCATGCAGACCTGAAGAGATGGAAGCAGGACCTTCTGAACCAGTGGATCCAGGAAGCCCGTCATATGCATGATGCCCCACTACTAAGTAGGTAGCCATGGAATGCAGTATGTAAGACAAGCTAATATAGTCTAAATAATGGATAGATATGTCTCAGTATCCCTTCATTTACTCCACAGCTGCAGGTGTCATGCTATGAATCAGCAAGCCTATGCAAATAGGCTGCGCCACCAGGCAGGTTAGTAAATATTCTGCATGTATTGTTACGTGATATATGTGAGTGAGCATGACAAAAGTGTTTTAGCCCAATAATACAGCAATAAAATGTCCTGAATAAATCCTCTGCATGTACTGTTATATAACAAATGCCAGTGAGCCAGAAATAGAGTGTACTAACCCACCAATCAAGGTAAAATAAGTCTGGAATACTATCTCTGCATGTACTGTCATAACAAATAAGTGAGCAGGCCTGAAAAAGAGTGTTGTAACCTATCACGAAAGGTATAATATGTCCCGAATATGTCTTCTGTATGCACTGTAATAACAAGTAAAGGAGAGAGCCTGTAGAAAAGAGTGTTCAATGTAATTAATAAAGGTATAAAACTTGGAGTGTGTCTGTGTCACTTACTTTGAAATGTTGTTGTACCCTTGCAATAAATAAATATTACTGTTATATTAGGTGCTGTCAACCCACAGTTGTGCAGTCCTATAGGAAGTGGATGAAGGAAGTGGCAGTAGCTGTGAAGCATAAAACATTAATTCCCTGAATAAATCCTCTGCATGTACTGTTACATATCATAAGTCAGATAGCCAGGAATAGAGTGTAGTAACCCATGAATAAAGCAAAAACATGTCTGGAATACTATATCTGCATGCACTGTCATAGAAAATAAGTGAGTGAGCCAGAAAAACAGTCTTGTAACCTATCAATAAAGGTATAATATGTCCTGAATAGGTCTACTGTATGCAGTGTAATGTCAAATAAAGGAGAGAGCCTGTAGAAAAGAGTTTTAATGTAAATAAGAAAGGTATAATACTTGCAGTGTGTATGTGCCAGTTACTCAGAAATGTTGTTGTACCCTTGCATTGAAGAAATGTTACTGTTGTATTAAGTGCTGACAACCCCCAGTAGTGCAGTCCCATATAAAGTGGATGAAGGAAGTGCCAGTAGCTGTGAAGTATGTAACAGTCCTCAACAGTTGTGAAATGGCTGACATGCATAGGAAAATCTGGCACACGAGTAGCCTGTCAAGGTGTTCCCCAGAAATGTTAGTGTTCTACCTGAAAAGTAGGGTTGTGTAGAAAATCAAGTGAAAAAGTCACGTGATCACATCCAGATGTGCAGATACATAAACAAGTAAATATAATACAACTATGTAACAGTAACATCTGCATCTTGGACAGTTAATATGTCAGATATAGGTCAGGTGTATAATAAAGTAGCCAAACCCATAACACGATCAAATGCATGTTGCCTAGTGTAATAATACATGTAGGGGATATACACCTGCAGTCAATAGGAATGTAGTGTACAGTTAAAGTACTAATAAGATGTTAATGGAGGTTTCTTTTTACACCCTACTCCATGTGCATAAACAATGCAATTCCACACCTCAATGGGTATGTCTAATCTCATAACATTTGTTGGGACATATGTCCTATTGTTATATAAAATCTGCATTTGCTTTGATGCATGTCACCTGATAAAACACCACAATCTTGGTGGTCTGTTGCCACCAATCATCCCTGCATGCTGTTGTAATGTCCACTGTCATTCAATACATGCAAGTGTTATGCTTGCTGTTCAACTGTTGTAAACCTGGTGTGTTGGGTTATTGGGAATATTACTGCATACTGTTACAACTAACTTGGAATGCTGTTGTCTATGTTGTAATTAAACACACCTAATCACAGAACGTATGGGAAGGCCGGTCCCAGTGGATCCACCTGTCCCTCCTCAGCTGGCAGTTGCACCTGGCACCAGCAGGTCTGTTGCCCAGCCCGGGCCACCCTCCTCCATTGGTCCTGTGCCATCTTCAGGTGGAAGCACTGCAGGGGATGGGGCTCACCCCCCCTGCAAGCATGGGTGGAGAAGGGCCTCCTGTTACCCTCCGAAGGGTCCGGGTTGTGGTGCGTAGGGAGACCCAGCGTTTAGTCGCTGATCCCCTATGCCAGCTCGAGGCAAGAGTGGCGTGACTCGTGGGTGAGCCTGCCCCTCCTACGCAGCCCCCAGCACAGCAACCCTCGGGTCTGTGAAGGTCCAGTGGTGACTGCCCATTGGTAGGGATCTCAGTCCCACTGTTACCATCTGTGGACTCATGGGCTTGCGATTTCCAAACATCCGTCCCCGTTAATTGTGTTCACCCACCCCATGTGTCATACTCCGCCCCTGTATGCATCTTGTTTGTCTTGTCTGTTTACCTACCCAACCTACCTCCCCAAATATACCTACTTCCTCTACCTCACTTTCCACTATCCCCTGAAAAAAAAAAGGACAATCTGTACCCGCAAAAAAATTACGCCCCATACATAGCTGCCCATTTCGCACACATGTCCACTGGACATTTAAACTGATAATTATAATTGGCAGTACAACAAACTTTGTTGTCTTCACCCCTCTCTCAGGGGTGAAAGGTTTCAAATTTCACTCCAGATTTGCAACATATGCACAGCTGTTGCTGGTAAAGAAATGGGCAGCTATGGACATTCCCTACACCCATCCTGCACATCCCAAGCTTGTTTTCCTACTGTCTTTCCCACTTTGTGCCCCCTTTTTCACCACTTTCCTATTTCCCCATTTTCTTTTCTTTCAAAGAAATTAGCGCGGGGGGTAGCGGGAGTAAGCACTTTTAAGCAGTAGTAAGCGGGTTTAAGCGAGTGTGCGCTTAGCTAAACCCACGCAAACCAACTTACAACTGCTTAAAAGTGCCTTAGTCACTCTAGGTCAGGGCCCTTGTTCTGCTCAGCAGCAAAATACAATATCTTTGTCAGTCTCGAACCCCAGAACTTGGACACATAAGACTGCATGAAGTACCACTAAGCCAGAACAGATATACAATAACTTGGTGCTGCAAAAAATATATCATGCATTACAATGAGTGAATGTAAAGGAAAAATAGGAAGGCCATAACACAAAGCCTGTTCTGTGGATCTTTACCAGCAATTGTTGTGGGATTGCATTACATGAGTGTGATGTGAGAAGCAGCCAATCAAGCAGAAAATAATGTTGCAGAGGCACTTTACAACCGCCACACAGTATCATAGCAGCACAAACATTGGCATATCTGAGTAGGGCAGAGGCCATACCTCCTAACTCAGTCAACTTTCCAGGGATGTCCCTGATTGTGAAACATATTTTAGCTGTGCCCCTCAGAATCCCTCAGAAAAGTACTGACGTCAGTCAGAAAGGTGGACTATTACACAATGAATACTGACAATAATAACAGTAGACACCACTTGTATGTCATGAAAAGAGTACTAATCCATATGCACTGCTTCACTGACGTATACACCTACTGTCCCTATTATGTGTAAGGTGTACCTCACGTTCAACTACCTATCCCTGACACCATGCAAAGATGTATCTGACTGTTCCATAGGCCTGGCAGATGCCCAAACACACAGGCATATAGGCTATACTGCTGTTACACACTCTGCAAATAGCTTTCTTAGGACCTCCCCAAGCATACCCTTATGAAGGAGTATAACACAGAAATACCAATGGATGTAGCCATGTACTGGTAGCAACTGACTGTAACAATGCCATTGTAACAGTGCTGAAAACACCTGTGAGTTGCACAGACAAAGAATGACAGTGTAACCTCTGGCTACCATCTGGATAGGTTCACAGGTGGGAACCATGCAGACAGACAACCTGCCCTGTTAAACCCACAAGTACACACCAATCCTGCAAGTCCAGTAAGATAATATTCACACATTAATGCATAATGCTCTCAGTATGTAAGCACCCTCCCAATTAAAAGATACGTGTGTGTTTAGGGTCTACCAAGTGTGTAGGTAGGCATACTCAGTACAGTAATTGTCCAGTTGTCCTGCGAACCCTGTGCTAATGTCAACAGTAAAAAACATAAACCCTGCAGAAGTCAGTACATTAATATTCCCAGTATAGTCACATAAATGTTGTGTAAGCATTTGTAGTGATAGCTCAGTATTGGAAGTGGCAACAGTCAGGTCTGAGTACAACATGTACATCACTGTCTACACCTCTAGCTTCATTTATAAGATGTATACCAACCTTCTGACTTACACAACAGTATCCACAGCAAACAAGCATGGGCCCCACTCTGGATATCTGAAAGGGCTATGCCTACATACCTTAGCAATTTATAGCATTGGGTTGCTATGACAGTGAGTACTGCAATTACCACTCAGCAGGCTGTATGCATTTACCAAATGCTGGGCAACAATTGGTGCAGAGGGCATCACATGCACATGTGCAGATACCTATAAAAGCAGATAATACTTGCTATCCCCACATGCAATCATTACATTGCAAGTTCCACATAGTGAACAACCCCAAGCAGGAAAAAAAAAAACAACAGTACGTTTCTGTACCAAAAAAAAAATAAATAAATAAAAAAACATACACAGATGGACCTGGAAGGGACATACAGGTATGTAACAGTTTGTAGTTACCGACAGGTAGTAGATGGTCATGGTTAGTACTGTAGATTCTCTGATACATGCATATGTGGCAACAGTAGGTATGTATGCACTGATGCCATGCATAAGTATTGCCATGGAGAAATTGTTGGGTAGCTGTGTGCAGTGGGACATAAGTGTGACATTTGTAGCTCAGCAGTACATGTCAAACATCTGAACATGTTATCTATGGTCTGTACAGTACTGCATTTAATGGCAGTTTTGGGGAGTATTGCAAACACCTAGATAAACTTGGATGTCACAGAGTAAGACATGCATGATAGTCACATAATGTGTAGCTTAGCATTGGCAACCGCTGTAGCAGGCTAGCATAGTAATGTATCATTTGCAGCTATGTATACCCTTGTAATGTACACATGTGACAACTGTCCGTGTTGTAGCAAGGCCCAACAGGTCATCCGTGAAGTGTATGGACTTACAACAGTGTGGACCTTGTGTCTGTATGGCACACACATATGTTGAGATACATGTGTGTCTGATTTATGAACATCTGAACATGTGCATAGAGCAAGGGACATACTGCAACTGTTTGTGAAGGGCGGACATTTATATGTTGGTGCAGGTTGTTATGTGCATATATATATGTAGGTTGTAGTGTGTGTCAAACAAGACAGCATACAGTGCTGGCATATGGCATGTGTTGTTCAAATGCCGTGGGTATGCTTTGTTAGGTATATAGTCTTCCAGATATGGGGTCCAGCTAAACATTTATGGGCTGAGAACACCTTCCATGCATTCTGCACAAGACTGTGCAATATCATTACATAACTGTATCCCCCTCAACCTTTGCATAATTGATATTCCCATCATGAAAGGTGGACTGTATATGTGCTGATATGCATATCAATGTGTACACCAGTGGATGATGAAATGTACGCTCCAGCTGAATGCTATACATGTATTGCCATCCCTGTTGTTAAAAGCCCTGTACCCATGAACTAACACATAGGTGGTAGTGTACTCAACACCGAAGGTGTGATAAGAGACTACGGGACACAGGTGGACAGTAGTGTCCCTAATGATGATCACTTTGCCACACTAGTCATGTAAACCTAGTACAGTCCACATGTCGTCAGTAAATGTGCGTCATCCATGGAAACAGAGGTCAGGGTTCCACTCCACTCATCAGTCATAACACCCATCATAGAGTACAATGTCCCTGTTGGTGTGTACTTCAGAAGACATCCACAGCAACAGTAGATGCCAGGCACATACCTCACAAAGAGTATTACTGGATTCCAACAGATGCCCTATGCTGACTGTCTTACAAAACCACAGCTACACTGTGTCGCATACCGCCTACCCAGAGGCTACCCCTGCCTAACATACAAATCTATGGCAAACCCACTGGTGTTGGACGTGCTCCATGTAAACAGATGGAACACCAAACTAGATACACACTCTACTGATCAACACCTTGTAATGTAAAAAGCAGAACATGCTCGACTGGCACATCATCATCACAGACACATACCATACTGTGGAACCAACTACCTATCAACAGCATATGAAGGTCCTCATTAGTAGTTGCCATCAATAACCATGATGACTGCATGTGAGATAGGAAACACAACCCGGTAATAACCCCTGTGGCTCTGCATGACAGGGGCACATGAACCTGCATTACATGTGTGTTGTAGTGCAGGGTACCATATGTGTAGGCTTCCATAGGCCCTATGGATAACAGCCAATCAGCTACCTAGGACATGATTCACACATGCATGTACCTGTTGCAACACATGCTATGTGACGTTGTCTGTGTGTGATGGAGAATGTGTATGTGAATGTGTCAATGATGTGTATATGTGTGATAGCCTACTGGGAATCTGTGTATACCATGGTATGTAGTGTTGTAGCTCTAATCCCATCAAAAGGTCCATATGCTATTGCCAGGCAGGAAAATCAGTATGGCATACATTGTGACATAGTCCCATGTTGTCGAATGGAGTGTGCCTTTGTAGGCTAAAGCAGTACATGTATGCTTATTGATTGTTAACACTAGTGAATACAAGTCACATATGAACTGTAGTACTACCTGAATCTGTATGCTTCAACTGCACAGTATGGTTTATATACACATGGCTTGGTAACACACTTTTGTTTGTTACCTGTAGTCCTCACACATCACATACCTCAGGCATGAGGTTATGTATGTGCTGACACACAGTAATGTATGGTACACAGGTAACTGTAATATGGGTTGCCATACCCTTGTGTCTTGTAGGTATGTCTGATATGTGTGTGGGTATGCCTGTAACATGGCCTCGGTGGTATGTGTGTCACAGGATATAGGTGCGTATCTAGCAACATGTATAGTGTAGTACAGCAGTATGCCACCTATAGTGGTGAATGTGCACATATGTTACTGAGGGGTTTGCTATCAACAAGTAGTGTGGTGTACTGCTAGTACCATAACCATACTGTACATAGATTTAAATGGATGGCAAATGTCTGTATGCATTAGCTTCATATACACCTCCTGTGGCTAGGTGTTGCATTGTGTCACATACAGTGTGCCATGTACTGTTGTATAGTTCTACATATTGGTTTCACTTTGTGGCTGTGCAGAACATGGTTTGGTATATAGAATGTGCCAGGCACTGTCAGGCAGTTGTGGTCTTAGCAGTCATATGTGTTATTAAAAGTGTGTATCTACTGACAGCCAATAGGTTGCTATATATGGCATTTCATTGATGTCTGTACATTAGAATGTTGAGTGTGCAACATGGCTTTTTCACAATTACTTTTTAATTGTCTTCCAGGGTTATGGCACACAACAGAAAGCCATCCTATACCCCTGAGGAGGAGGAAGTTATCACAGATGCACTCATCCAACATTATAATCTTCTGTTTTCAAGATCCTGTCAGGACCAGCACAGTCACACTGCACTGTGGCAGGATGTTGTCCGTCGGGTGAATGATGTAGGCATGCATAACCAGACGTATGAGCAGGTACGCCATCACTGCCTTGATTTAATCAGACATGTCCGGCAGCATGCCTCTGATGTCCACAGACAACAGCTTGCCACAGGTGGTGGTGCTGCTGCTACACATCCCCCCTCACCAGAGTGGAAGAGCTGCTCCTCAGCACAGTGGCTCCTGGCCAACCAGTACAACACACCTGTGTCATCATAGTGGCTGGAGTCACCCAGCACAGCGACAAAGAGCGTGTAGGTAACATGGCATATCCGTAGACCACTGTTATCCCAAGTGTTATAATATGCATTAATCAGATGTGTACTGTGTATGCAGAATATGTGGAGCCTGGTGTCATGTAATACTGATAATTCGGGACATTATCTGTATGCCTGTGACTGTCACCCCATGTACTACTGTATAACTGCAGACTCACAGCAGCAATGCCATAGTTGTTGACACTGACATACTGTCTCATATCCTTGCAGGTCCCTCTGGTGTGATAGCAAGACAGCAGATCCATGCTGGTGAGTGGGCTACAGTCAATATAGCATATAACATGTGCATGTCATAGGAGAGTTATAGGCCATATACACGTTAAACACCTACACATAGTGCATGCTCTGCATGTTCTCTGTGTGACTATGCACTTCCCAGTGACATGAGTAGCTGACTCATACACATGCAACACACAGAGCATCACAAACAAGTGGGGTACACTGTAGTGGACATTGTATGGGCATAGTCAATACACATGCACACAACATACTCCACTTTGTCATATGCAGTATGTGTTAATATGATACACATGGTGTATGTAGACACCTGCTGTAAGGTCATACTCCAGTATCCCATATGTCATCAACACAGCACACATACTATACCTGGGGTTAGAGGCCTATCATGGGGCAGTGTGACATGCGTCAACACACAACACAGTCATGTTAGGCAATGCTCCCTATTGAATACCTGACATGCCCATGCAACGACTGTCTTTGAACTGTTTAATGTAGTCTAAGTGGTGCAGGTCAGGTACAGCAAGATAGTTGCCAGTGTGACATGCATCAGTGTTCTTGAGTGACCACATGATGCTGCCTGATGATGGATCATGGTACTACACTACATCCAGTTACAGTACCTGCAGTACTACACATAGCATTCATTGTTAGACACCTGACAGTTGTATGCATCTGGACATGGTTTGTATACCTATGAGTGATGGTGCACAGGACATTAGAAAGTGTTTCAGACTTGCAGTGCAATGTTGTGTCTATGTACACATTGTCTACCAGGGTGAGGCCAATCAGTGAACAACACACATGCATCAACGACATGTATACTGTTATCTACAAGGACTCTCTACACTCGCACTGCATGCTGTAGAGAAACACACATCCTGCATGCTGACACGTGTGAGAGGACTCTTTGGCTTGTGATACTGTAATCCACCATCAACCACTAATGACTATGTTCCATATTGCTGTTGGTGTGTATGTCAACTTGAATGTGTAGTGTATTAGTGTGCATGTGTGCATGTGTTCATGTGAGCATGTGTGCATTTGTTCATGTGTGCATGTGTTCATGTGTGCATGTGTGCATGTGATCATGTGTGCATGTGTTCATGTGTGCATGTGTGCATGTGTGCATGTGTGCGAACATCCTGTACAGATGGTAAAGTGTGCTTCCTGTCTCCCTCTCACAGGTGCTGAGGTATTGTTGGATGGGTGCAGCAGGGAACCTGAGGTCACTGCCACTAATAGTGACCATGATGATACATGTGTAGTGGCACAGGCATGTTTTACAGGGTCTGTCGGTGGTCCACCAATCGACAGTACACAGCTTTCCACCCCATCTATGTGCACATATGTACTGCCATCACATCCCTCAACACCAATGGCCTTAGGTGAGGAACAGCATACGGTAGGCATTGACCAGGAAAGTGTGGTATCCATGGCACATGCAACCCCACACAGCAGCCATGCCCAGACACACGGAATGGTACCACATAGGCATATGTCCAAGGGTTCTCGTGGGAGCATCGCTGGCTGTAATGCCACTGGCTGGCGTGCCTGCACAGGTCTCACAACCTCAGGCTGTGATGCAAACACAGGCACGTATGGAATGGTACACCAGGCAGGGACTAAGGGCACAGAGGGCTCATAACACCATGATCAATGACAGTATCCGTGACCATGCCGGTGCCATCCGCAATTACACCGATGTCATTGATAAATGTTGGGGGGAGACACTAGATGTCCTCCGCAATGTTATATCCATGTGCCAGGACAGTGCAGGGTGGCTGGGACATCGACGTGGATGCATGCTAGCAACATCCTCATCTGGCAGCCATCACAGACAACACCCACGTGCCAGCCACTCCCGTAGTGCCAGTACCAGCCCCAGCAATGCTGTGGCTGGGCTGTCGGTAGACCGTCCGAGATGACCATGTGCACGTGGCTCTGGCCAGTCCCAGCAGGGACATGGGTCTAGTCAACATCCCTCTGCTTCTGACGATAGTACTCAGTCTGGCTTAGTACCCGATACAGTCCATGTCACCCCTGCCAGGCACAGGTACTGTGTCCATGGCCGGTGACAGTGATCTGTACAGCCTGGCAGGTACAGTCTGTGGCTGTCCCACAAACTCCCGTATTTGGCAGCCACAAGGGGGTACTGTGTGCATGCAGACACACACACATACTACCAACACGTAGGGCTAATACATACACACACACATCACATCAACACTGACCAAAACTGTACTACTGTACTGTTGTCCCACACACACACACACACACACACACACACACACACACACACACACACACACACACACACACACACACACATACATGTTGATTGGATGGGTCATTGTCGGGCTCTGGAAAACAATCACACACCCTGTGCATATGATGAAACTGTGCCACCTCCTGTCATCTGTGACATTGATACAGGAACAGGATAACATGGTGCTGATGCACAGGGTGACCTACTAGCAGTGTAGCAATGTTAGCATGTTGTGAACAGTAATGGGTAATGATATCCTTGTAGATGTATCTGAGCAGGCATGATGCATCACAGCAGTGATTTTCAATTTCGTATTGTATACACCAGTGTTAATTCCAAACATGGATTGTCCACACATGTGCCAGTTGGCTGATGTGTGTGGTACTGGCAGCATGTGTCATTGAGTGGATGTAACGTCTGTGATGTGTGCTGTACAGATTCCAAGGTGTACATTTGTGAACATGGTGTAGGTGCACTGTTTGCATGTATGTGCATGGTGGGCACATATGAAGGGTGACATGCCCTGTATTACACAGTGTTAATACTTCATATTTCCTATTGGTGTCCAATATGCATGTCACTACACATATGTCACAACTTGGGTACACGTGTGTATGACATGGTATGACACTATGCTGTGGGTCATACTGTTGATATTGGTAATTGGTTAGCATTCTGGTAGTGTACATAACCTCAACAGCCTGATTTTAACCAATCGTTACATGATGTCTTGACAACTGACACACATCTGTAGGATACACAGTAGCATTAGAATCTTTCCGGTTTTGTACTATACCAGTTATCAGTTTGGCATGTGTCCATCCTAGGTGCGAGCAGACACACTAGGGATATGTACAGCCACATCTGGTGATGCATACAGTGGCCTTAAAAGCATTCCCCGGATTAGACACCTATCCTCCACAAGGGTATCATACAGACACATACCTGTTGACAAACCCATGTTGTGAAGCTATGATCCAACAATAGCATAGTCATCCACATTTGCTACACATAGTATCCTGATTGTACCACATTGGTAGTAGCACACAACATGTAGCAGGGGTACCGATGTGTACAGACAGCCACATGTGATTTCATCTGTCCATTGATATCCACATTCCCAAAGCTATGCTGATGTCCCTCAGTGTATCACATAAGTAATAAGGTGTCTGTATGCATATACACGGAGTTGTTGTATACCTACCATAAATGGCCATTATTGACAGACTGTGTTGTGTTTGGGCATGTCTGTCATATGCCACAGGCAGACACCCACACTCACACTATTCTATAACAACTGTCATGTGTGTGTGTGATACAGATGACCTAGGGCACAGCTCACTACAGTGGCTGAACTTGTCACATACATACATATGTGAGCTACGGTCCAAGAAGCAGCAGCAAAAACTGTCAATGGTAACCGATGTAGTTATGTTGACAGCAGGCTTCACACCTATGACGTGAATGAGGTCACATGTACATATATGTCTTGTCCACACAGTTACCAATTTAGGTCACATGTACATATGTGTATTTGCCACACAGATACCTGCAGTGTGCAATGCACATACTGTTGTTTTACTGATATGTCATACAGTAGTAGAAGCAAAACACACAACACATTGCTCAACAGTGTCACACACACACTCAACAATTGCAGGATTCAAAACCCTACCTACCTATGCCATGGTACTAGACACATATGCATTACCACGATGCACCATATGCTTTATTGGGAGTTTTCATTTCCACTGCTATATTTATGGGATACTGACATCATCAAACCAGCCAAAGGGGTATTCACCTCTTTCAATGTGTTTTCACAGTCTCAAAAAAGGCCTCTCCTCTCATAGGATTAGACACACACACACACACACACACACACACACACACACACACACACAGGTTTCAAACTCCTACCTAACTATGTTATGACACAAGGGAAGATACGCATTAACACGGCACGCTATATGCTTTACTGGGAGTATTTATTTCCATAGCTGTATTTGTGGGATGCTGACATTATCACACATGGCAAAGGGTATTCACCTCTCCTAATGTGTTTCCACAGTCTCCAAAAGGCCACTCCTCTCAAAGGGAATCTCCCACACACACATTCATGCTCCGTATTTGCAGGATTCAAACCCCTGCCTAACTATGTTATAACACTAGGGAGATACGCATTAACACGACACACTATATGCTTTACTGGGAGCATTTGTTTCCAAAGCTGTATTTGTGGGATGCTGACATCATCACACTTGGCAAAGAGGTATTCACCTCTCCTAATGTGTTTCCACAGTCTCCAAAAAGGCCACTCCTCTCAAAGAAAATCTCACATATAGCATTTGCAGGATTTAAACCCCTACCTACCTATGTTATAACACTAGGGAGATATGTATTAATACGATGCGCTTATTGGGAGTAGCTATTTCCAAAGCTGTATTTGTGGGATGCTGACATCATCACACTTGGCAAAGAGGTATTCACTTCTCCCAATGTGTTTCCAGAGTCTCCAAAAAGGCCACTCCTCTCAAAGGTAACCTCACACACACACCTACTCAGCAACTGCAGGATTCAAACCCCTACCTAGCTATATTATGATGCTAATGAGATACACATTAACATGACGCGCTATATGTTTTATTGTGTGCTTTAATCTCCACTGCTGTATTTGTGGGATACTGACATCATCACACTTGGCAAAGAGGTGTTCACCTCTTTTAATGTGTTGTGAAAGTCTACAAAAAGGGCATTCCTCCCAAAGGAGATCTCACACACACACACACACACACACACACACACACACACACACACACACACACACACACACACACACATACACCCCCACAGCCATTGCAGGATTCAAACCCCTACCTAACTATGTTATGATACTAGTGAGATACGCATTAACACGACGCATGATATGCTTTACTGTGTGGTTTCTATTCTCATGCTATATTTGTAGGATGCTGACATCATCAGACTGGACATGGTAATGTGTGTGCACTTAGTGTTATGCAATCCCAGGAATGAACCTTGTGGGTCTACAGGTGTGAACATCTTGAACAGGAATCCACAATTCATAGCTTGTGTAATCTATCTGTGGACAAATTTCCATTCCTTCATATGACAATACATATTCATGTACGGATTGTTGGTTTTGTGGATACAACATGTATCTGTGATGTTGGTAAAGGGCTATTCAAAGTCTATGTGGGACCTGTGTTGCTCCTTTCAGTGATGTATGTCCTGGGTGGCTGCCTTGCAAGAAATCTAGCAGGTTTGGGGAACATGATGTGCTCATTCACATACCAGAGACGTTTGGGTTGTGTGTTTGTCGGATTACAATAGCTCTGTTCCTGACTGCAATCATGATGGACTCCATGGACTAGCAGTTCGGACTTCATAGGCTTATAGGACTATAGTTCCCATGGTCTGTAGGGTGTGCCACATGTTGCTGTAACACATTCAACAGTGTAAGATCCTGTAGAGAGTGTGAGGCTCAACAGACTGTTCAGGTGCAGAGTCTGTTTGTTCTGTTGTTCACTTATGACACATATGGGGAAACAATGTTATCCATGTGATTGGATTCATTTGGCTTTGGAAGGAGCAGTTTACACATTCTACATGTGATATCTCCTGGTATGATGATAGGGCCTTTTGTCACTGGGAGGTGGGTATGTATGTATGGGCCTGTCTGACAGGATGTCGACATTGTCAGTCAGGTACAGTTGACCCTGACTCAGGACATATATGACATTGCTATTTCTGACATAACTGAAGGAGGTGTAATGTTTCTGTCTGTACTCCTTCGCAGATTATCTTTCCAAAGCAACAACAAACCTGAACACTAAACTCCTGTTATACTCTTTTACACACTTCACACACTACTGATCCTTTGTGATCAGTCAACATTGTATATCATCATTATATCCTGGCATGTCCAAAGGTCGGTTTCATGTGTACTCTCCAGTCCAGCTGGTGCATATTGGAAATTTGACACATTGTTACAACTGCCTTATGTACACAGAGAACACTGTCCTCCTACCAACAAACTCAGACATATGTGAGAGGTGCAACTGTATAGACAGACAGGAGGCTGAGCTCTCCCAAGCCATGACTGGCACAGTCTATCAGGTGGTGAAGGTGACCACACCCACCACAACTCCAGTCTCACATGGACCTATGACAACAGCAAACCATATACATTGACACACAAAGAAATACTTGGAGCATCTAAATATACTCTGCCTAAGCAGCAGAGACATCCAAAGCAGACACACAAACAACTGCTAACCCACAACCATACACACATATCACATAGTTCACAAAGTCATTGTGCCACACAGTCACTGCCCTTAGGGCTACACAACACACCTCAAACACTTGTATTAGGGGTCTGTAATTGTCGGTCACGCTGACATCCCAATCACCAGGCTGAACAAGGAGAAGGTCACTTTGTGCTGTGTGTCAGGTGCCAGGATCTGCCACATGACACAAGCACTCTTGTCAGTCCACTGCAAGTACAAATATGGCTCCATCATTGACCATGCTGGTGTGTAAACCGTCAGACGTTTCTCCCTGGACTACATGACAAGAGACATAGAGGAGCTCTCTGATCATGTAGCCCAGGCCAGTATGACCCTGACCTTGTGTAGCATCTTACCCTCACCAAGTACTATGTCACAATATACAGACAAACTGATCACTTTTAACAGTTGCCTAACATATTGTTGTCATTCAAAGGGGATCCAGTGTCTGTCAGCCTGGGATTACATGCTCAACATGCCACATACATTTGCTATGGACACCATGCACCTGTCACCCCTAGGCTTTCACAGACTGGCTTAGACTCATGCCACACCCATAGTGGCTGTTTGAAGCGAGGCTCAGAAGACAAAACCACAGCCATAGATGTTACAGGGTAAAGGAAACGGAGAGTGATGCTGCTCAACAACTGATGTCTAACCCTCAGAATGCATGCCCTCAGGACTCACATCAGTATGGAGTCTGTCGATATATGTGCAGTAACAGACACCTGGTTCAGGCTCACAAAAGCACACAAGCACTACCAGGTTTTACTTCATACCATGGTTTTTGGACACAAGACTCGGACCGGACAACAACAATAGGGGGTATCCATATACATCATTCATACACACACCTCCGGGTTGGTAGCATAGCACAAAGCATCGGGGAACGTACATGTGCAACTGACAGTGGGCCAAACTGCATTTCAGTTTGTAGACTGCTACAGACCACACTTCCAAACTCGGGAACAACACTCGTTATTCCTGGGAACACTGGGGAATGTGAAGGTCTCTCCAAACACCATTATACTGTGTGACTTCAAATACACAAACATTGACTGGGAATACTACTCAAGCACTGACACCCTCGCACAACAGTTGCTAGGATTGTTACACTCAAATTCTATGGCCGACCTGGTCACCAAAACCACAGGGGGTTAAAACATGTGGGACCTGATCATAACCAACATGGGGACTCTATGTTCCACACCAGAGGTATACCCCTCATTGTTAAGGTCAGAACATACATTCATTTCACTGGACTTACATATCCCATACACACACACATCCTAGGTGATCTCAGTGACGTACTTCTCATGAGCAAACATCACACTTATGCAAACCAAGGTAGTATCCCTCAAAGACCCTGGGACAGTGTTAATTAGTGCTCAGACCACTTAATCCTTTACAAACCCATTCTATGGGCAACTACTGGAATGGATCATGCTATCCCAGATAACTACAAGACTCACTCCTCCAAATGCAGGGGACCTGTTTGGTGGACCACAGCCATTAATGAGCTATACAAGGACAGGAGGAGGCTACTACATGATAGAGCACAACAATCACAATCAGGAAGGCATCTCTGATCAGTACTATGGTATAGCTACGATCACTTGTTGATTCATCTAAGGCCCACTTCTAATGGACACTTGCAACAGACACTATGGACAATCACAAGGTCTTATTTAGTTATGTCAGGGACCTGGGTGGGAACTCACAGATATGCTGTGAGTTACTGCATAATTACAAAAGATACAGTGAACCCACTGACATTGCAAGCATCCTGGACAACAGGTTCAGTGGGAATGTTTCCCCACCATCCCCCCTGCAGTGCACATGTCCATCCCAACAGGGTGTAGCCTCCCTGGCATCACAGATGAACAGGTGAGTGCTGCCCGCTCCATAGCAGACAATACAGTATCAATGGGACCAGACGGTGTCCCGGACTGCGGCTTACACGAGATTCATGACGAACTTCACACTCACATTATGTCACTGTTCAATATCAGAGTTACTACAGGATATGTACCCATGGAATGGCATACAGCTACAGTGTACCTGCTCCACAGTGCTGGTGCCACAAGGGACCCTGGACAATATCGCACTATATGCCTAACTATCCTGTTCTGCTAAGCTATGGAGTGTATCATCATGGAACACATACACATAGACATTGTGAACCTACAGACACTGGATCCTACACAATTTGGGTTTGTTGTGGGCAGATCTTGGCTCTTGCACCTGTTTGATGTCTTTAAACAGTTAACAGGTCCATAGACATGCAGAGGGTTGTCCACACAGCCTACCTGGAGCTCGCACACCAGTTCAACACAATATCCCACTCAGCCTTTACACATTAGATCACTGGATTCAATATCTACACATATGTCACAAGATGAATTGCTAACTGGATCATGGATAGCCCTCACATGGTCAGTATTGCAGGTGCCATGTCTGACTATACACCAGTTACATGTGGCATCCCACAGGGCTCAGTCCTGGGACCTCTGTTGTTCCGAATATATTTCTGAGACTTACTGGCTAACACAGGAGGAATATGGCTGACCATGTTTGCAGATGACTGCAAACTGTGTGCCATAATCGACTCCCCAGCTGGCACAAGCATCCTCAGAAAGGGTCTTACATAGATGGATGACTGGTGCCAGAGCCATGGCCTACAGCTACCTTCCTTTAGATGCATAGTCATCACCATTGGTAGTAACATCGTGCCCACACATTACCACATAGGTGATGATACATCACGTACAGTGTGTGTGATTTGTGATTTGGGGACATGAATACTTAGTATTCTTGCCTTTGATATTCACATTGTCAATGTTGTTGGATACACCTTCTATTTAGCCCACCTTATCCCATAGGGTTTTACATCCAGATCAGGTGGGGTCATTGTGACCCTATACTCATCAGGCACATGCTTGGATACAATGCTCCATTTCGGATGTACCTTACCCAACACCTGCAGCAACTGAAATGTACACAAATGTACCTAACCAAGTGGATCTAGGGACTCACACAGATGGTATGCACAGTTTGGCTATGGTGACCCCAGCTCTCCTCAGTTGCTTACTGCCTACTTGGATGCAGTCTGTGCCTTTTGTTTGAAGCCATGTCCATCACAGCATTGATGGACAGGCTCCACATCAGGATATCAAAGTCCCTTACAGCTACACACTCCAGGGACAGGTACGTCAGTAATGATGTTAATAGGACATGCTGGAGGGGCAGATTCCCATCCCAGAGGCTCCACTCACTCGGGAATGAGATCACAGTCCCGCATACGCACAGACCCACACTGACCACCTACAGGTGACATCTTCACAGGTGGATGGGTGATCGTATGTTTAGCCCTGGGATATGGTATGGGTCCCTGCTAGACAGAGGCAGAATGAAATGAACATATGTGAGATATCTTGTGTGACCTACTATTCACAGGCACAGTTTACTGATCTAGCGGGGTTGCAAAATACAAACACACTGTGGCTAGGCTTCTACATACCCTAGGGCAGATAGCCTAGTGTTAACCTCTGAACCTATGCTAATGTTCGGGATGCACATTGTTCAGTGATGGTACTGATTGCAGGTTTTATTTCTTCTTTGCTTTACCACTTTCTATGAACAACCTAGGTATCTGCATAACATATTTGATTATGACAGGATTTCACTATATTATATATGTGTCTGTTGTCATATCACTGTGTGCACATGGCAGATTGGTGAATAGTGCGAGGTTCCTGGGTTGACATATGCAACTGACGGATATGTGTGGCCCACTGCTGTACAAAAACTTGCCCTAAGTGTGTGAGCATGCCCAGTTCAGACTTTCATTGTTTTGGTGCCTGAAATTTGTCTCATATATTCAAGTGTGTGAGCATGCCCAGTGTGACCTTGCAGTATGTTGCTGTCTGCGGTCCACTACATTTGTTGATGTGTGTGAACATTACCAATATTAACATTTATACTATATATGTGTTGAATATCAGGTTCTATTCTTACTGCAGGCCACACCCTTGTGTCTTAACTTGACAGGGATTATGCTATGCCTGCAAGATTTCCATGAGATACTTTGCACTGTCTTATCAGCATTTTTTCATACAAGCTGACCATTGTCATGGTTTAGTAGTTCTGTACTATGACTATAGTGCACTGTATCCTGGGTTCGAGGACTGTCACTGCTTCATATTTTCATACATGCCAGAACAGACTGCTTCAAGAAAAGTGAAGCAAATATGAACATGTTAACCTGCTTTTGCTGAACTATGCCCACATTTGACCAGACTTGCACAACATTGCTCAATGCTGACCAACATTGCTGAACAGTGCGCAGTATTGCTCAACATTGCTTGTAGTTGTGCTACTTAGTGTGTGCAATTTTGTTTACATATACTAAATAGTGGTGAGAGCTGTTTAGCAGTGCTTTATATTGCTTAACACATAGCAATCATGCCTCAGGTGGTGCTGCAGGGCTGCCTATGTTGGATGCACATTTTACACTCCCTATACATATTTGTTAACAGGTAGTGTCAAGTTAGGCATCCCTTTTATATATGTGTGAGTCAGAGAGAGTTATAATTTCCAGGGTTCCTACTAAGCCAGTGTATATGCTATGCGTTGCCTCTTTGCCAAGGCCAAAGCATACTGGGCACGCCTCCTTCTGCCCACTGTGGCAGGCTCAGGTTGTTCCTCCTCCGAGTCATGCTCTGCCTGGGATAGCCTTGGAAATGGTGGGGGGCTGTTGTGCCCGGCCCTATGCTGCTCCTGCTGCAGCTGTTTTTGCAGGATCATATTGTGTAGCATAGCACATACCATGACTATTTGGGTACATGTAGTTGGTGAGTACTGCAAGGCTCCACCAGATGTGTCCAGGCACCGGAACCATGACTTGAGCAGCCCAAACACATGCTCGATTACATTTTGTGTTTGTGCGTGTGCCTCATTATGGCGTTCCTGTTCAGGTGTGTGTGCATTTCTGATGGGTGTCATCAGCCATGGCTCAAGTGCATATCCAGCATCCCCCACTAGGTGACCATGAGGGATGTCCCCATTGGCAAATGTCTGGTACAGCTGTGTCAGATGCCAGATATAGGAGTCATGGTAGCTTCCAGGGCAGCCAGCACACACATTCATTATTATGCCCTGGGCATCACACACGACCTGGCAGTTGATGGAGGGGTACCCTTGCAGTTATAGTAGACCCTACCCCGCTCACCGGCTGGTGCTTTGATGTGAATGTGTGTGCAGTCTATTGCACCCACTACATCAGGGTATTCCGCTATTTTCTGGAAGAGGCGCATATTGGTGGCCAATACCTCACAGGACTTGGGGAAATATACATGATCACCGACATGTGCTGACATGGCATTCAGGAACTGGTGCAGTACCCTGGATGCTGACGCCTGTGAAATCCCCATCATATCGCCAGTTGGTCTCTGGAAGGTACCTGTTGCTAATATTCTTAGGCCAGCACATACCTTGGTTTCCAGTGGGATGGGTGCCGCTCTGTTGGTTCAGTGTGTGAGGTGTGGCCTGCACAGCTCAACAATTTGCTGCATGAGGTCTCTGTCCACTCTATAGCGCTCCACTATCTCCAGCTCATGTAGCCCCTGGTAGGTTACCCTAGGCCTGTACACACTTCTCCGTCTCCTCACTGTGGGTTGCTCAGCAGCATTCGCATTGTCACCACCCTCAGCATGTTGCATATGTCGCCTTATAACAGCAATGGCAGCCCCTAACATTTCTTTGTCTCAGTAAAGCTTTTTCAGTTTTCACTTCTATTAGCTTACTGCAGTGTTGCAGTGTCTCTGAGAAAAACATACTGGAAAGTTGTTTGCTGAGTTTTAAGTGCTGGGTTGGGCTGGGCTAATGTACTGCCTGTGTAATTGCCTGATTCTGATTGTTTTCACCTGCTAGCTCTGCTAGTACTCCCTGGTTAACTTCCGACTATTTGTTGTGCTTCCTTTTCCCTTTCTGTCTCCTCAGGGGGGCAGCGCCGTGCACACAAGCGCAAAGACGCGCACACCAGCTCACACACGCGCACATGTGCTTACACGGACTACAACTTGCTTATTCTTGCTAACACGCACGCACACAGGCGCAAATGCGCTTACACGGGTTTCAACATCCTTACACTTGCTTACTCCGGCTTAAATGCGCGCACACAGGTGCACACGCATGCACACAGGCTTACTCGGTTTTACAGGTGTGCACACACGCGTATACATGGTGCAGGCATTTCTACAAGAGACCTTGGTGTTGTTCACGGCATACACCTTTGATTTCTTGCCTTTAGCTAGGGTACCTGTTGACACACCTCTTCCAGTGATTAGTATCTGACAGCAGACACATGACACTCTACTCCAATGAGCTTCACTTCTCTCAGACATACCCCCTTATGATGTCACCTATCTTCTACTCAGTTACACCCCTTATCCTACTCCTACACTACACTGACTGTGCTATTTTGCTATGTAAACTTGTGATTCACTATCCTTACCCTCATTTGCATAGGATTGCCTGTTAATGGTTGGTTACAACTCTTAGACTGAGTTTCCCCCCTTAGCAACCTCTACTCGGTAGCCATGTTGTCTTTGGACTGTCATTCCCTTGAATTGTATATTAGGGATTACTGTAAAATCCACATGTATGCATTTTAATTATTGGTTTTCTGGTTTTTACAGCGCACTGCGTTTGCGCGGCGCTGCGCTATGCTTAAACATCAGCAATCGGGAAAAAAAAATATTTTATTTTATTTTATTTTTGCATCAGTGGACATTGCCAATGGCCGTATTTTTGGCCATTGGCATGCTTCCTCGACTGGATGCATCCTTTTTTTCAAGCTGACATGGCTCCGTTTTGCTATTTGCAGAAAATTACTCAGTTGTCATCGGAGTACATTTCTGCAAATAACACTACTCTTACTCGGACAGGTTAGGGTTTCCTGAATTGTAATTTTACCTCATTTGCATGCCTTTCAGCAGCAAATGAGGTAATTTGCATATCCTAGCCCTGTCCGTGTAAGAGGAGTTTTAGGAGCTCTCTTACACACTGCCGGCTGTTCCTGGATCGCTCGGAAGACATGTTGGCTGCATGGAGTCTTACTCTACTCTTAGACTCCGTGCAAGCCTTCATGAATCCAGCCCTTAAACCTTGTCTGTGATATAAATAGGACTTGTTGGAAAGATAGGTATGTATCTCCGAAACTACCCCATCTATGGAACAGGCTCCCCATCCATGTGAAGCAGAGTTCCTCTCTAACCCAATTCAAGTACAACTTGGACAATTGGATGGGAGACCAGAAATTCATCCCTGGTTTGGCACCTATGTCTCTAATGGACAAAGGTAACCTGTGAATGGCTCATCTCCCCGGCCCATGCTTACACTTATCAAGGGTATCAGAACTTGTCAGAGATTTGGGATGCATGGCTAGGTCCTAAAAGGCCCTTGTGGTTGTTAGCCTAGTAAACACCTATGAACTTATGAATCTATAATCAATTATCTCAGAGTAAACATCTGTAACAGTGCTAGTGCTAAACATGGTCTGATGGCACTAATAATGTGTTTTAGTGAAATGGATAATAAGCAGTATAACTTTAGAAGGTGATTTTTGTTCTTCTCAATCATTTATCAAACAATTGCAGTTACAGACATTTCAAAAGAAAAATCCATTTACCCATATTTTGTTAAATAACAGGAATTAAATATGCATAGGGTTATTGGAACACCAATACTATTTGAACAAATAAATACATTAATTTCTCATTGGGGCAATAACTCAAACACCCTAACAAATCAAACAGTCCAGCTAACACAAGGTGCAGAGACCGAAATGTAGTCAAACAATTTAAGACTATGTCGAAGGCTGAATTTGTTAGGCAGCACCTATCCCATCAGTGGAACAAGCTCCCTATCTGATGCAATCAGTTTCACAGTGCTTCAAATGTTGTTTCTGTAAAAGGGACACCCGTGTCTCCTGTGCATACTCAAGTAAACAACAGAAAAAAAAAACAGATTTACACTGGTATCACCATAGCACAACAATGCCCTAGTAAACTTCATCTAACAGATTTATTCAAACTAAAAATTGCCATTAAATCCCACAGACAAATAGACTGGTAAAAATCATGAACTCCATTGAATAGTGGAATCATATGGTGCAACCACCATTAATGTTTTGTAGTTTCAGCTAATAAAAATCAGTAAGGAATCCATCCTAAATAACTGCTTTAAGTTTAAAATATTTAGAACTTTTTGTTGAAATGCATAAAATAAGGAACCAGCCATAAATGTAAGTACATGAATGCACAGAACTGTTCATACAATAAAAAAAGTAAATTATCAACTGATAAAATAAAGAATAATACATAAAATCATAATTTAGAACTTTGCACACAAACAATTTGGAGAAATACAGTAAGAACAGCAGTGTCCCTCACATATATACAGTGAATATGTACATATCATGGAAGGCAGCAACAATTAACAGTAAAGACTTAAGTGTTGATGCAGTACTGGCATAGTTTCATATTTAAATTTTTCTCACCTGTTAAATGAAAGTAAGAAATCTCAGTTTGCCAGCAGTTAGGAGAAAGTGTGTTAAATGTTCATGGATAAAGAATAGTACGGAGCTATTTAGGAATCTCTTTATTTATAGTTTTATGCATGCATTGCAAAAATGGTAAAGTGGAAACTCCTTCCTACTTTTAAAATGAAAGCATTACCCCACAGATTAAATCACTGTCCAAATCATTACAGAACTACATTGAGTTCTGCCTGAAACAAAGTAATTCACTGCAACACACAGGGAAATCATTGTATTCTACTTTTGGTATGCAAAATGGATGTAGTCCACATCAACTTAACGATAACATAAGGGCTGCAAAAAGGCACAGGTAATCGTGGCAGTATTGTTGTTTTAGTGTGTAAGCTATCACACAAGCAGAAAAATCATTGCAGGCTGCATATTTTTTGAAAGCCTTACAGAGATGCTGTTTTGTTATGTAAGGTAAAAAAAAAAGAAGAAGCTGTGTATTGCATTACTTGATTCCATGGCACACTTTGAGAAAAAAACTTTAGACTGTTTGATTCCAGATAGGAATGTTGCATGTGCTTCCTATTTGTGCAAGGGCAGCTATGACCCATAGTTGTACTCCATAAAAATGCCTAACAAACAGTAAATGATGCTAGAAAGCTGCAGTATAGCAAAAATTGGATCACATGTGCATGAAATTTCAAGGTTTCATAGCAGAATGCACTTCAGGCAGATGAGACAGTGTAGACAAGAGGAAAGAGTTTTAGAAAGGCACGCTAATTTAACAGGGAAATAAAATGAAATATAAACACTGAGTAGCAGATAAACAGCTGCAAAATATAAAGGCTCCCATTATTGATTAAAAAACATCCTTTGTACTTGAAAAAAACATTTAGAAGGCACACAAGAAATTATAATAGGGCCACAGTGGTGCAGCGTTTAGCGTTGTCGCCTGACAGCAAGAGGTTTTCCCGTTCGATTTTTAGCTGAAGCACCTTCTGTGTGGAGTCTGCATAACCTCCCTGCGGTTGAGTGACATTAAAGACATGCAGGTAGGTGCGTGCATGAATGGGTGTGCCTTCTTTAAAGGTTGTGCGTCGGACTGGCAACTCGACACTGTAAAAATCCACTGCCGATCATTAGCGGACTGGAGTTCCGCTGTGGCGACCCCTACCCGGGAAAAGCCGAAAGAAGACCATTGAAGAAATTATGATGTGGCGAATTAGTTTAAATTCTCACCTTTAAGCAAATGGTAGTACAATATAGGAAAATATACTGGCTCACAAAGAGAAACTTTGAGAAGGTCTGATGGCAAAATACACTCTGCAGGCAACACTAGCAAAGAAAAGAAGTTCCTTACTTATCACAGCTGCTTTTAAACATCTTATGAGCATGGGAAGGACTGTGGAGCTGTGGCATCACAGAATGAGTGGGTCTTTGCATTTTTTTTCAGTAGAATGCAATGATGTCATTTTGGGGGAGGGATCTTGGCAGAAAACTATGTCTAGTTTGTACCCGTACTGACAGTTACATTTTAGAGACTGCAACAAGCTTTTCCACGGCATTAGAGATGTTTTTTTTTTTTTTAAGTAAAACCTTGGACCAGATTCCATAATGTTTGGGGAAGCTATTTGTGGATAGCACATCACGCCAAAGGACGACTTCAGTGCACCTGCTGCAGATGCAATTCCAGAAGACATGCTGAAGGCAGATTGAGTATTAAGTATTCAGTATAGGATAATTAGGGATTCTGCACACACCAGTGTGATTTCAAAACACATTGTGCACATACAACAAAACTCAAATGTGGCAGACAGTCACTCCAACTCTGTTTTTGAAATCATTGGTACATATATTACAGACCTCAAGCAATTCAAGTGAATACTATGGATTATGGTGAAATCTGTAGTAAAACAGAAAAAAAAAATGAAATGCAACCTGCTGGTAATATACTGCGACAGGCAGCAGTGATGTAAGCCATGAATGAGGCTGTGGCTGTGCGTCCTAGAAGGCAGTCCGCTAGAGTCAGAACAAGACTTCAACTAAACCATTTGCCAGACCAGGAAATAATCAACAGATATTGTCTAGAATGACAAGTGGTGCAGGCTGTCTATAACATGTGTGCCCCACACATGTCTGTGCAGATCCTGTGAGGAAATCCCATACTCCTTGAAACCAAAGTATGTCTCAGCCTGGATGTACTTGCATTTGGGACATTCCAGAGACACACTGGGGATGCTGTGGGAGTATCACAGACAGTTGCCAGTTATAAACTGTCAAAATTCCCGGAAGCAAAGTGCAGCAAGGTGGATGACTACATACACTTCCCATCCACCCCCATGGAGCAGAAAAATGTAATGCACCACTTATACAACATAGCAATCTTCCTCCATGTCATGGGTGAAATAGATTGCACACACGTACCTATCAAGACAGCATTACATCCAGAAGCAGATCTATACATAAACAGAAATGGATGGCCATCCATCAACTGCCAAGTGGTGTGCAGCAGATGGTAGCATGACAAACATCATGGCAACACACCTAGGAAGTGTCCATGATGCTGCCATTTGGAGAGAAAGTGGACTTAGGGCTGCATTCCAGCAAGGTGGAATTCCTGAGTGATTGCTACTGGGTAAGTACAGGAACACAGCTAGGATGCAATCTAAGGATCCCACTCTGAGCAATGTCCAGTTTGATCAAAAGTGTTTTTATTCCTCACAACAGGTGACTGTGGTTATCTACTTGAGCCATGGCTAATGACTTCATACTGTGACCCATCCAGCCCTGCACAGGAGACCTAAAATACAGCACATGCAACAACCAGAAACACCATAGGGTGTGTGTTTGGTGTATTGGAATATAGGTTAATATGTTTGGACACATCTGAGGATGCAAAGAAATACAAACCTGAGAAGGCAGCACAGATGATAACAGTGTGTGCTATGCTCCATAACATGCTAACCTGAGCATGTAGAGGTCTTCCAGCTGCAAGTGTGGTTGAACTATTCCAAGAACCACAAATGCCTGAAGACAACATCCTACAGTTATCTGAGGAGGAGCATAAGGACATAGAGGACAGAAGTCACAGACATAAGCAAAATAGGGTGCAAGCACAAGTGCAGGCCCAGGCTAGATGGCAGTATCTGACCCAAAAATTGGAGTCACGACAAGCCACATGTACATGAGTACATAGATTATGTCCAGGTGTTGCCCCACCACAGCAACACAGATTGCATCTAATGGCAAGTACCCACTAGAAGTACATGCTGAGCATCACACATAACATAAGCATAACATATTCCAACATGAACATACACAAATGTTCCAAAAAAAATCAAAACTAAACATTGACTCATTGCACAAATGACACAGGTATGCATACACACTCAGTTTGTTTGTCACGGGTCTGTATCATTTAATCGAAAGACATATTCATTGAATACGTACTCATTGAACACTAATCAGTGAAATTAATTTCAGCTAACCCCGGACTTTTCCTCCGGGTTAGGAGGCATTTGGCCATCACCACAACTTTTCCCTTTTCCCCACTGTAGTATGATGTTGGTGTTAGTATATCTAGTTGGGGGGGGGTGGGGGCAAACCTCCCCACTTGGGTGGGTTTGATTTAGTGCAGTGTCTGTTCTAGAGTCAACCAAAACCATTACGGCAAGCTCAGGAACAATCCAATACCACAAACAATCCAGTAAAGACAGTAACCAGATTTTTTGTGTTTTTGGTCTGTTCTAGAGTGCTGGTGGATGAGTGGTTCCTAACCCTGGTAAAAAGTCCAGGGTTCACTAAAATGAGATTAACTGATTAGTGTTTGTATTTAATGAATATGTATTTTGATTAAATGATTTAGACCTGTTGTATCACTGTATGGTGAACAATAAGGGACACAAATTAGTGCCACATATTTTTATTTTTATATCTGTACAATAGAAAATGAAAAAAAAATAGAAAGCATGCACAACACAATGCAGACATTTTTATTTCAGAAAACACAGTGGTATTGAAATAATATGAGTCAGCTATATCATATCATATCAAGCCATATCAAGCAGAGTGCCTCATTGGCCCTCTTCAAAAGGAACCTTGATGATTGGATGGGAGATAGGAAATTCACCCCGGGGATCATGTCAGTCACCCTGCTAGACAAGGGCCTGGAGAAGTAAATATTGTGGGAAGAAATATCCAGGGAATTGTTATGGCTAGGCTTGCATAGGCCCTAGGGCTGATAGCCTAGTACAAACCTATGAACCTATGTGTACTACACTGGACACAGTCTAACGCAGTCTTGGTCGACCTCTTTGACATCACACACCACAGTCCACCTTGCCATGACCACGTACAGACATATCCTGCCCTAGGTGATCCACAGAGGAGTTGGATGGAGGTGCAACACCATGTTGTGATGAAGGAGCATGACTGCAAATTGAAGGCTTTGTGATGGGCAGGACCTCAGCAGATGGGTCAGCAGCTGTCATCTGTGGAGAGTGGACCACAGAGAGGGATTCTTGATGCCTAGTGGTGGTTCTGTGGACAGGTGGCTTGCCTCTCACAGATTGCAATCTACTGTGCATAGTCATGGAACATAAAATCCTGCTTATAGTACATCACTACTGCAGTATCATAGAGGTCAGTGTTTCCACTGACCATGCCACAGCTAGCAGACTCTCATTCTGAGCAGCCAAAGCAGCCATAATCCCATCATGTCTGTGCTCTTGTCTTTTGTGCATGACATGTAGCTAGTGTGCCACATGATCTGTGGCATGGGCAAGTACATGGATGTCTGCATGATGCCATTGCTGTGACCATTCATTTGCCTGTAGCAGGAGCAGGAGACAGACACCCTCTAACACCTGGCGATATACATCTGCCCACCTTCATCTATGATGATGCCAAGTGTCTGGTTGTTGTGTGGATCTGCCAGCAGCAGTGCTCCCAACTTTGGTATGTTGATCAACGACATCTCCCTGTTCAAAGTCCCTTGTGCCATCATCCTCTGAATGCATTGACAAGTGGACCTCCACATCTGAGGATACATCCAGTGCAACATCAGTGTCAACCTCATGGATGGACTGTCTAAACAACTGAAGGTGTTATGTGCCAAGGGCCATACTACCATACTAAGACACATCATGAGCAACATCATGATCACTGGATGGGCTGATGAATGATAAAGACAATTAATGTGTTACAAGATACAAAGACACAGATCAGGACAATGTGCCTACAGCACATATGAATATCAAAGACACTTGGTATATTTATTTCACTGCAATGTTACAAAAAGTAATGGGTTTGCTTGCAATCTATTGTATGTATGTTTCACATAATGTAAATACCATAACTATATAATCTATAACCATGGAACATACACAACATATCTGATGCATAACAAAATAAAAACACACCTGGCAAAAAACTCATGGGATGATGTTGTTGTTCCACTGAGGTGAACTTCAACAAGTGTAGGGAAAAAACATTACAGATCACATTGTTCACACCATTAATCAGGTGAACACATAAATCATAAAGAATGTGTGACATGCACATACCACTGATGTGTGCACTTGAAGACTCCTGCAGTGTAGAGGTTGTGGGTTGTACTGTGTATCCTGCAGTGAGAAACTAAAGAGAAATACAGCATGGTCATGTATTTAGCAAAATGAATGCTAACACCATCACATATACAACACAATAATATGGGCTGCAAATACTCATGTGATGGATGTTGCAAGTGTACACCAGAAGGGCCTGTATTGATAAATATTTTTTTTATTATTTTTTAATGTTTATGTATTGACAGATATTGACAAAAATGTCAGGCATCACTTATGCTACACATTGTTGAAAGCTATGACAATGTTACTGTAATATACATGCCTAGTTTTTCTGCACATGATTATGTGTGGCTTGCCCCTCCACTGGATGTACCTATGTTGTTCAGTGTTAGAGAAACAACAGTAAAACAATAAACAGCAGTACCATTAAATGAAGTAGGGGCACTAACAAGGTAGTGTACGCGGCAACAGTATACAGACACTCACCTACTGCTCCCAGGTGTAGGACCGAAGTAGATGAACCTGTGAATATTAATGCAATAAACATTACAAATGTTGTTTGCACTGCTCTATCTGTAACTCAGATGTACCAATACATGTTTTGATGATAGGAAGCACTGCCAGCCATGCCAGGAGAAGTAGGGCAGTGGATATGTAACATATGTCAGCACAGCTACGTTGAATTATTTTAAGGAATTATATGTCATTTATATATCAAACTGATTTGTACAGATGTTTGTGCTGAAAATGTATTTGTGGGGATTGCTTGTGTTAAAATATATTAACAGTATGCCCTGCTGGAAGGAAAAGAAATGTACATGTGTTATTGTAACTGAATTAAATGTATACATTGTAACAGCATATACTGGGAGAGAAGATGTTAATCCACCTGAATTTGAAACAAATATTCTTGAAATTACTTTATGGTTTAAGCCATAAAAATGTCATCCCATAGTTTTGAATGAAGCCAGAGATGTAATGTCTGTGCTAGAGAATAAGATGTAGTTCCTGTAGGAAGAGTGGAATGGTTTTATGATTTTATAACTTCAAGCAACTGCACCACATCTGAGCAATTCTCTATTCATGTATATTGTAGCACATACAGTAGGTGTTAAAATCCTGGCAGCTTCTTGTGCTGGTGATAGCATAGGAAACAGAGTCATATGACCAGATATATGTGATATAATTCTGTACAGAAATAATGTTTTGATATTAGAGGAGACTGAAGTCTCAGCAGCAATCTGTATTCTGTCTTGGATCTGACAATAAGGACCACTCACCCACATAATCTTGTCTTGCTCTAGTCAGAAGTAGGAAATGTAACTATTTTAGTCAATTAGAAATAAATAATGAGACTAGCTAAATAAAGTTTTTCTATAACTATGTGAAACTTTCCATTAGTGTTATTTTTAATACTTCCTGTTTCTGAAACTCTGGTGTTTACTGTAAATAGATGTTTAGTATATTCATGCTCTTTTATTATTTATGATTAAATATATTTAAACTTCTCATCGTGGCTGATCCTTTTTAGAAAATATTTAAGCTTTGAGAGTACTTGTATATATTTATTTGGTGATAACTCTGGCCACCCCTGAAAGCCTGGCTGTTTGGTCAACATTACTATTTTATTAATATTAATTTCCCTCAGTATAATTGGGTACCCTATTAAGAGCCTTAAAGTAGCTGGCAGGGGTTTTGGTGGGAGTGATAACTACCTTATAGTCTGGGCAGAATTGGGCACAGCAGATGAATCTGTGACACCTTTCTCAGATGTGTGTGTGTGTGTGTGTGTGTGTGTGTGTGTGTGTGTGCGCATACACCAGCTGCTTGGAGCAGGGACACAAAACACTGGTTTTACAGAGAGGGTGTGGGAGGAATTAACTTGGAGCCCTAGCTAAGGACTCAACTCTAAGGTGTGCCAGTGGGGAGTCTTACTGGGGAACAGGAGGGAGACAGATAGAGACACCTAGACCCTAAGCTGAGTGTGTGTCCTGTGTGCACTTAAGGGAAATTTTGCTTGATGCAGATGCTTGATGCAGAGAGGTCTGCATTTGGAAATACTGAGTGTATCTATTTGTATTCCAAATGAACATCACTCTCCAGTGTCAGTGGTGAGGATTCAGGCTCCTTGGTTACTGGCCCATAGTTGGGATGTCACACATATAATTATACTTATGGTCATCATCTTCATCCTATGTGGAAGTGTGTTCATGGCTCAATCTGCTGCTGTAAATCAAAGACAGCGCTATATGAATATGCAGGCTGGAGCAATATGCAGTGAGTGTCACAATACTCATCCCTATAAATACATGCCTGTCCTGGAACTCCAACTTCAATCCCACCACCAGGGATTCATTGCTCCCCTCTTGCTGAATGCAGTTAGGTCAAAACAATTATGTCATCGGGGGGGGGGGGGGTCAGTGGTGGTCCACCACTGGTGGAATCCCTCGATATCTTATAACGTGTCACCCTGTTGACTGCACAAAGAATCACGTCTGAGCAGCATTATCTACAGGCCTCAGGGGACTGGTTGTGGCCACCAACTACATTGAGCATGTTGGTGAGGTCTGTTCAGATTTCATTTCTCCAAACAGTATCTCCTGAAAGGACTAGGAGTCTCCTTCCATTTTGGTGGAGAGCATCAATTATGATGTAATGTTCCTGGGGGGAAATGTCACCTCTAGGATGCTTGGCCTTCTGGAAAACATTGATACGCACATGATAATAATCATGGTTGAGCACATTTATGCATTTGATTCTTTGAGCAGCATATGTCAAAATAAATGCTATACATTCTTATAGGATCATAGGATCATAGGATGTTATTAGGCTATTGACCCAGAGGTTATTTCAAGCCTAGCTGTTTCATCCCAATGAAATACCAATGATACTCTAGTCAATACCCAGAACTGTATTTAGCAATGACTGCCCATGTCCAGGAGGGTTGTGGGTACTATCCCTGGTAAGAATTTATGGTGCCCCATCCACTTGTCCAGGTTCCTTCTGAACAGTGTCATAGGGGTGCTCTGCTTTACATGAATTGGAAGTCTATTTCAAAGATGCAGCAGTTACTGGTCGACAAATCTATCCCTCCAGCACATTCTATTCAAGTCACAGGCTATATTTATGTCCCTGGAATGGGTGCATTTAGTGCTGTTTGATTTATGGAAGTGCAGTAAATTCATTAGGTTTGGGTCGGAGATTGCTCTGCAAGCTAAACTTAAATCTCTCCTAGGAAGTCTATATAATACCGAGTATAGTGACAAAGACATTAGTCAGTCTGTGCAAGGCACATGCTGGAGTCCCTTGATCTTCTTTGTTAGAAACCTCTGAGGTCTCTTCAATTGCTGGAAATGCTTTGTGCGGTATATGCCAAAAGGGGGGCTATACTCAATTATGGGCCTGATTAGTGACTAGTATAAATGGGTTATAACCACCTTTTCTCTAGAGGAGATGCCTTTGCTAATCAAGTGTGCTATTTAGAAAGCCTTCCTTACCACAGTAGACACATGGTGGAGAAAGATAAGGTCACAGTCTACTTGTGATCCCAAATCCCTTATCATTTCATAGGTACATAGGTTATTGTTGTTAATTTGCTAGTGTGAAGGGACATTGTTTTTACCAAAGGGAATGATGATGCATTTCTTTGCATTTATTTTGAGACCGTGACTAAGACACCAGTCATTGGTCTGTGCAAGACCCTCCTGAAGTATACTGCTGTCATTTGAGGATTCGATAATTGCACGCAGTTTGCAGTCATCCACAAACTTGGTCAGCCACAGCCCCTTAGTTTTGGCCTGAACTTCTGAGAAGTATATACCAAACAGTAGGGTGCCCAGCACTGACCCTTGTGGCACCCCGCTGGTGACACGTCTGCTGGTTGATAGTGTGTGACCAGTTTGTGAGCTAACTGGCAACCTATCTTACAACAAAGGATTTTACATTCAGTTTGGTAAGTTTATCAGTAATGCCTGAGTGTGGGATTGTTTCAAAGGCCTTTGCCAAGTTGAGGTATGCTATGTCAATGGCTCTGGTTACATTTTCAAAGAAATCCACTACGTTTAACAAGCAGGATCTGCCATTAATGAAGCCGATTTGGATTTGATCCAGGGTTTGGAGGTAGCCTATGTCTTTATTTATGAGGTACATGATGATAAATTCCATGGCCTTACAGATGAGGCAGGTCAGACTTATGGGTCTATAATTCTCTGGGTCTGTTGCTAAGCCACCTTTGTGTAGGAGAATAATTTTTGCTTTTTACCATTCTTTCTACAGGAACATAGTCTGTAGTTAGGCTGTGATTGAACAGGATACTTAACGGTGATGCTATTTCATGTTTTAGTTTGTTTAGAAGGCAGCCTGGGATGCAGTTTGACCTCACAGAGGCTGTGTTGTTTGCCTTAGACAAGGCTTTACTGACCTGCTGTTGGGTATGTGGGGTGGTGGGGGGTTGGGGGAAAAGTTTGTGATAAGTTATGAGAGGATAAGGGAGTGAAATTCTCACCAAATCTGTCTGCCAGCAGGTTTGCTATCTCTGTAGGATCACTGTGTGTGATACTGTTAGTCACTAGTTCGGCATATGCTTGGGTCCTACCTTTTAGGCTGAATACATAGCTATAAAAGGCCTTATGGTTATCCTTAGCTGTGATTACTAAGTTTTTCTCACATTTTACCCTTAGAGGATTTGACACGTTGTCTTATTTGTCTGTTTAGGCTGAGGAGGGTGCTTTTCCATTGTTGGGGACTCGCTTTAGTGTTCTTTGACAATAACTTTTTGCATTTGTTTTAAAGTTTCTTGATGCTGGATGTCCACCAGGGCAGCTTATTTTTACTTGGGACTCTGGCTCTGATTCTGTCTGGGACAGCCAAGTCTATGCACTTATACAAGTGGCTGTACAGGGCTTTAGTGTAAGCTTTGGTGTAGTTACCACTTCCAGATGGGGGGGGGGGGTTGGAATGCTTTTATACCTTCCCCTAGGAGGGTATACTTTGTTATGGTGGAGTTTTTTAGTCTGACTTTACCCTTTGTGAGTTCTGGTGTTAGTGCCTATTTAAAGGTGACTGATTTGTGGTCAGATTCGACTAATAAGGGTCTGACAGTTGCGGTGGTGCATCTGTTTGTCATGTTAGTGAGGACCAGATCTAGTATGTTTGTTCCTCTTGTTGGGGTTTGAACAATTTGTTCCAAGGCATTTGAGTTAACAAAGTCAAGGAACGTTTGTGCTACTGAGTTAGGGCTTGAGTAGGTTTCGCAGTTGATGGTGGGATAATTGAAATCCCCCATGACCAGTGTGTTTGTCAATAGTTAGATTGACTCCAGTTTGGTCAAGTAGGCCTCATGCATATCATGATTCACAGAGGGGGATCTATAACTAGCTATGATTTGAATGGGGGTCTTAGCCACACTAATCTGAACTTGGAGTAACTCAATGGAGTTGTTCTGTCTAACTAGTCGGGAGGTGAATTTATGCCTAGTATAGATATAAACTCTGCTTCCTTTGGTTCTCACACATTCGTTTTGCAGTGTGAAGGTGTGGAAGGCATTGTAGCCTTGCAAGGCCAGGGTACTCTCTGAGGCCTTGAACTAGGATTCTGTGACTACACAGACATCTCCAGTGATAGGAGTGCTTCCAGAGTGTGCAGTTTTTGGTTTAGGCTCTTAGTGCTTAGCAGTATAACTCTTATTTTGTTATGATTGGCAATTTTCATGTCAGCAATTTTGTTTTTGAGACCTTGCCTAAAAAGGCACTATAGGTGAGGCAAGAGCCTTTGCCAGCAGCCAAAAGCATAGTGGTGCCAGGTGCAAATCATCTCTAGCAAAGCAGCAAGGTTTGTTGACTGCATTATCCCTGGCTGACAGAAACTGGATCCCCTATGAATGACAAAAAAACTAAGCCGGTTATTGAAATTTATCATTTTTTGTTTATGCTGTGGCATTATTCTAGGTGAGGGTAATATGCTTCTCAATGCTAGGGACATACCTGCCTGGGACACATACTCAGAGAGCTCAATCATGTCTCTCTTCATATAGTCCAGTGAGGTACGTCTCAGGTCTTTCACTCCAACATGAGCTATGGCAGAGTCATAATGGTAGTTGCAATGCAAAGATCTGTATAACACTGTCTCTGATAAATACTAACATGATAAGTAAAAAGTATCAACAGTACCTTCATACCACATCTGTAAAATCAACATAACATAGTATCTGTACAGTTTGTGACTGGGATTAGAGCCCCTGACACAAAATATATGTTGAAGGGGAGATTGAAAGAGAACAGTATCATGCCACCATAGTCTGCTTGTATTTCACATTAGAATACTACATCAATTAACAATTAAGCAACTGACAGAATGCACTGGAATACCTCACTATTTATAAATTGAGACAGATACCTTTGTTAAGAAGCATCATTGAAGAAACATCTGTAACAACAACAGCATATGTTTTAGCACTGTTTCAGGAAACATGGTTTATGAAATATCTGTAATATCCACATCACATACTAAATGCGGATACTGTTGAAATCCACAGGTTTCTGTAGTTAGACCACAGAGTAATTGGAATTACCAATAAGAATTGCAGATGATCCATAAATCCTCCATATATACTGTTATCATTTGCAGTGGAAGTCTGTCTGTACAACTTTATATGGAACTGAATCAAAATATTTAGAAGAAGAACACCTGTATGCATAAATTTCCAGACAAAAAGACTCTAGAAAACTTTACCAACTTTTGTTAAACTTAACATTTTGAATAAATATGAGTTTATTGATTATCTTTAACAGATTTACTAATTACCACTACGGAACTTCCACCAGTTGTCAATGTACCTTACACTCAGACACACAGAATCAAAGTGCAAATTTTGTGCGCACAGCTTTAAGTATCATTTGCGCCATACATAATTAATGAGGTTAATTAAAATTCAAGTTTTTGAAATCCCATTCGCACACATCCACGTAAAGTGCCATTATGTGCTGAAACAACCAGGTGTACCACGTAAACACCCAATAGGTATCAATAAATGGTACCATGTGTAGCACGTGCCCATTATTTTCCAATAATCTTAGAACATGACATCAGCACCACTTTCAAATATTGATTGTGGTACATCTACTGATCAGACCTTTTCTAACTGCAACTGAGTGATACTTCAGTGAGCATTTCTGTGTTTTTCAGATTTCTACTACTTGAGGATTGTGATGGCTACTTCGAGGAGGCTGAGACATGTCCATGTGCACAACTGGACTGATGAGGAGAAACCCAGATGTTTATGGTGTACACTGGATTGGAACAACAGATGAGAACCAGGCCCAGGAACTTCACTATGATCTATGTGTAGAACCAGATCATGAGAGAGCATCAACGGGGGATGGGAATGTACCACATTGGACTGCAGATTCATCACTGCTATGATGACCTACTTTGGAAGGATGCAGCAGAGCTTTGAAAGATGGTCAATGAGGTGTGGAGGCAGCCTGTAAATCCCTACAGTAAGCAACAATATTCTACATATATCTTAGCATTCCTATTGATTTTACAAACATTTCTTTGAACCATATGTATTATTTATATCATATATATGTTTTTATAACCATATTTTAGCTGCTGTGAGAATTAGCTCATGGGGATAATTCAGTGGACTTTGTACATACTACCATCTTTAGTATAGGTTTGATACCCCTATTGTTATTTTATTTGATAATTGAATAATATCTGTAACTACGTCCTTTGTAGATGTACATATGTTTTACAACATCTAAGTACATAATTTTCTTGTGAATCACAAATGCTTATAGTGCCTAGGCCATGAATGACTGCGCATTTTGTAGTTTTCCATTATAGTGCCACTGTTTCGCCTACTGGACTGTTATAATTTGGAAGACAATCACGTATTTAACGTACTTACATCATTCTTCATAAACAAGTAGACAGACACATTTATTTAATTTAAACATTAATACCCATAACATTGCTTAAACATAGGTTTTAGTTATGTGTTGATAACTGTTATGTCTTCGCTATGAGAGGTGCTCAAATTGTATGCATATTCCATATTCTGCCATTTATTGGAGGATTTCTAATAAACACCTTCATTGCCTATTTTCTGCAATGAAAGCCTAGTTGAATGGTATCTCGGCCTGTAAAGCAACTGGCCAGCATTTCTAAATGTTGGTGTGTTGTGGGCTACAAACCACATAGGGAAACCTGTTATATTGGTTAACTTTACCCACATTTTTTTTTCAAAAAACATATTGCAATACTTTATATTAAGATTTATGTTGCTCATGGTGATGACTCACTGCTGTAATCCATAATGGCTTAATAACATCAGTTGTTGAAGAGTAGTGCCTGTTTGTGGATGAGTAGTATGTGCTGAGTGTTAGTTCAGCTTGTAAGGACAAGGCCAGCATGTTCACATTTTGTGTGTTGTGTGCTCAGTTCTTGAAAGGGGACACATATATCTTAAACTGTTGTATTGATTTCATACACCTGTAGCATTCAGTTAACTAAGCATAGTACACTTATTGACATTAATGTATATTTAGGATTATAGGATCATAGGAGATTACTAGGCTATCAACCTGGAAGCCTAACCCTTCAACCCAATGTAATACCGTAGTGGTACTAATCAATACCCAAGATTGCATTTAGTGATGACTGCCCATGTCCAGGAGGGTCATGGGCTCTATCCCTGGTAAGAATTTACAGTGCCCCATCCACTTGTCCAGGTTCCTCTTGAACAGTGTCATAGTGGTGCTCTGTTTCACATGAATTGATAGCCTGTTCCAAAGACGTGGCAGTTGCTGGGAGATAAATCGGTCCCTCCAGCATGTCCTATTTAAGTCACAAGCCATATTTAAGTCCCTGGAATGGGTAGCCCAAGACCCATTTGATTTATGGATATGCAGTAAGTTCATTAGGTTTGGGTCTTGGGTTGCTCTGTAGGCCAGGGATAAGTCTCCCCTAAGAAGTCTATGCTATATGGAGTATAGTGATAGGGACTTTAGTTGGTCCATGTAAGGCACAGGCTGGAGTCCCTTGGTCTTCTTTGTTAGAAACCTCTGAGGTCTCTCTAATTGCTGCACGTGTTTAGTACGGTACATGGGATGTTATACTCAATTATGGGCCGATAAGTGCCGAGTATGGGAGGGGGTTATAACTTCTTTTGCTCTCGAGGTGATGTCTTTACTAATCGAGTGAGCTATGTGAAAATCTTTCCTTACAAGGGTAGACACATGGTGGTTGAAGATAAGGCTGTGGTCAACCTGTGATCCCGGGTCCCTTACCACTTCATGGGTACTTAGGGTATTGTTGTTGATTTGATAGTGTGAAGGGACATTATTTGTGCTGAAGAAAATGATGATACATTTCTTTGCATTCAGTTTGAGAACATGATTAATACATTAGTCGTTGGTCTGCGTGAGACCCTCCTGGAGTATACTGACATCATTTGGGGATTCAGTGATTGCACCTAGTTTGCAGTGGTCTGCAAACTTGGTTAGCCACAGCCCTTTAGTTTTGATCTGAACTTCTGAGAAGTATATACCAAACATTAGGGTGCCCAGCAATGACCACTGTAGCACCTTGTTGGTAAGAGGTCTGCTAGCTGATGTGGAGTCACCCAGTTTGATAGTGTGTGTCCAGTTTGGGAGGAAGTTGGCAACCCATCTTACAATGAAGGGGTTTGCATTCAGTTTTACAAGTTTATTGGTAATGCCTGAATATGGAATTGTATCGAAAGCCTTTGCCAAGTTAAGGTATGCTGTGTGCACAGAATTGCCCTCATCAATGGTCCTGGTCACACTTTCAAAGAAATCCACCAGATTTAACAGGCAGGATCTGCCCTTCATGAAGCTGAATTGGGTAGGATCCAGGGTTTGGAGGTCACCTATGTCTTTATTTATGATGTCCGTCATAATACATTCCAAGGCATTACAGATGAGGCTGGTCAGTCTTATGGGTCTCTAATTCCCCGGGTCTGTTGCTAGGCCATTTTTGTGGAGGGGAATAACTGTAGTTGTTCTCCATTCTGCAGGAACAAAGCCTGTAGTTAGACTATGATTGAAAAGGGTACTTACTGGTGATGCTAATTCATATTTTAGCCTGTTTAGAAGGCAGCCTTGGATGTCATCTGGTCCCATAGAGGCCGTGTTGTTTGCCTTGGACAGGGCTTTGAGGACCTTCTCTTCAGATACGTAAGATGGGAGGGGTTGGAGGAGGGTTTGTTGTAAGTTAGGAGGGGATAAGGGAGTGAAATTTTCACCAAACCTATCTGCTAGGAAGGTTCGCAATCTCTGTGGAGTCAGTGTTTGTGATACCATTGACCATCAGTTCTGCACATGCTTGGGTCCTACCCTTTAGGTTATGTGCGTTGTTGTGAATAACTCTGTTATTTGCCAAAGTCCTGCTTATATCTGTAATCTGTGACATTGTTAACATCTGCTATTTGACAGTGGGGTCTGTACACCTTGATAAATTCTGTTACATATTTGAGAACATTTTAGGTTACTATTGTATCCTTTTCAAAAATGCTATGAAGGTCTGTTTTTTTTCATGAAATACTGAAGGCAATAAAAGAAAAAAAATCAGCCTCGAATGTTGATGGACTGTGATGGCAACACTAACAGTTGGAATGAAGACCAGGGAAGATGTTTATTTTTAACTAGTTATGTGCAATTTAACATGAGCTGGATGTTACATGGCACTGTTGCACTGTCTGAGGAATGGATGCTCTCCATTACTGTTAATTTTTATGAACACAGTGCTGACATGAATTTATTTTAAAAACAGTTTAACTGTATGAGCAGTATATGTTCATACTTTGCAGTCCTAAGCCAAGATCATTCTTATCCGATTGGCCTGAGGGATGAACTATGTAAATGTCTTTCATCCTGCTAGTATAAAAGATTTACATTTTGTGAGATTGTGCTCATTTATTCAGAGCGTCCCTGTTCATAGCTTGAACACCTGTGACTACAAGACGTTTGACTACATCTAAAACCATCTGTGGACCTACAAATTTGATATAAGTATTTTTTATGGACTTGCTCTAACTATCTCACTGCTATTTAACAGTAACAATTCTGTGCTGAATTTATCGCTTTGGTTCAATTTATCACTATTTTTAGATGCATTTATTGATTTGGCTCAGTTTGTCACTGTTTTTCAGCCTGCACTTATAGAAATACCATCTGTTTGTTACTGTACTGCTCTTAGGTCATTTTAACATTATTCTAATATCTCCTAACCTCCTCTAATACTGCAAAAGTGGTTCAGAGTTTGCCAAAATACTTCTAAATTTTCCACATTTTCTCTGTGCTTGTAGAAGTTTTCCTATGTTTGTATACATTTTTCTGTATTTGGGAACTTTTCTTAAGGTTTGTGAAATTATTTCCAAAGATTCCTGATACTACAGGAGTTATCTCTTTTGTTGTAAACCATTTGTTACTGCACTTGTGCTGAAAAACAGTTTATTTTACCCTCCCCCAGTACCTCTACATTTATCCTCCCTAAACCACACACCCCATCCAGAAAGGCTCATCCAGACTCTGCTACACTTTGCTGTAAAGGAAAGGTTAGTTTGCTTTTATTTTTTGTATTTTGTATTACTTTATTGCCTTTTTATATTTTGAACACTGTGGTTTGTTTTCTTTACCTTGTGTTTTACTTGCATTCTGCTTTAACAGCATATTAAAACTTCAAAGGAGACCACAGATCTGTCTCTTCTGAGTCAGGCAGAAATTAGAACTGAGTCAAGCAGAAATTAGAACTGATCAATTAAGGACTCATTCATAAGATAGAAGAGGTCACTTAAGGTTAATCATTTGTGAACTGACAGGGTGGAGCTAGGAACTAAACCTTCTATTTAAGGGGTAAAATAAAACATTTCAGAGCTTTACCAGAAAGGCTCATCCAGACTCTGCTACACTTTGCTGTGAAGGAAAGGTTAGTTTGCTTTTATTTTTTGTATTTTGTATTACTTTATTGCCATTTTATATTTTGAATACTGTGGTTTGTTTTCTTTACCTTGTGTTTTACTTGCATTCTGCTTTAACAGCATATTAAAACTTCAAAAGAGACCACAGCTGTCTCTTCTGAGTCAGGCAGAAAAATTTCCCACCCTCCCACCCAGTCACAGTTGTCTTGGCAAATACCACTGTCTTTCTAGTTGCCTGCCTCTTATGTTAATCTGACCATATATCTCATTTCCTCTCTACTTTCACTGGCTTGTGTGAGTAATCACAAAATCATCATTTTTGAAATCCCTCCCCTTCAACTATTCAAATGTATTGGCCATCCTCCTGTATTCCATAGTACCAGAATACAAAAGTGACCACCCTTTTCAATCCATCTTTCTATTTTAAAAATAGTAACTCTCCACCAAACCTCAACTTTTTAAACAGGTAAAACTTAAGTTACCTACTTTCACATCTAACTTCTCTAGTGCACACTGCAGTGTGAATTTTTTTTCATCTTACCTTTAAGCATCCCTGTGACTAACACTTGCTCTAATACCTGCTGGAAAGCACCAGTAAGCCTTAAACTGATACACACACTCAACTCTCCTTGTTAATAAGGAAAAATTAATAGTAGGCACTAAACAGCCTATAATTGCAAAGTACCTTGCTAAGGTAAGGGAAAACAGCTCCTGTACGTTACAAAAAAAAAAAAAAAGCACCAAACCAGGCAAGTCCAAGGGTCAGCTTCCGGTGATTTCTCCTGTCCACCTGATGAATCTGGGCATACTGGGGCAATGCAGCAATTGCCTCATGTACACAGACAACCCTCTCCTCCTGCCACTCAACACTACAACCTGTGAGAGATGCACTTACATAGCCAAAATGGAAGCAAAGCTCTCTCCACCCAAGATTTTGCTAGACAGTCAAGAGGAGAATGTTAACACCCACACTACACCTCAAGCAACACATAGCCCTTCTAAACCCACACCACCAACACCCACATATAGCAACACTAAATCCACATATGCAGAGGCCCTTAGCTGTAACCTGCCCAAGCAACAAGGACCTCTGAAGCTGAAACGCAAACAAACACCAATCACAACCAAAGTGTCACATAGTTCACAACACCAGTGTGCCACCCAGCAACAGCCCCTAAGGCAAGACAGCATAACTAACACTTTAGTCATAGGTGACTCTATAATCCGGCACACTGATGTCCCACTCACCAGGTTGAACAAGGAGAAAATTACAGTCAGCTGCCTGTCGGGTGCCAGGATCCACCACATAACGCATGCACTCAAGTCACTCCACAACAAGTACAAATATGACTCTGAAATTGTCCATGTTGGAGTGAATTACTTGAGACGTACCTCCCTGGACTACATGAAAAGAGACATGGAAGAGCTCTCGGATCACGTGGCCCAGGCAGGTATGACCCTAGCCCTGAGTAGCATCCTGCCTTCGCCCAGAATGATACCACAATATAAGGACAAAATGATTGACTTCAACAATTGGCTAAGCTTCTGGTGTCATTCAAAGGGGATCCAGTATCTGTCTGCCTGGGATGACATGATCGACAGACTACAATGCTTTGCCAGAGATGGTCTGCACCTGTCGCCCCTGGGATTCAGGTTACTGGCTAAGGCTCTTGTCACCCCTATAGTGCCTTTTTTTAGGCAAAGTTCAAAGGACAAAACCACCACTGTAACAGGTACAAACATGCAAAATCTGAAGGCAATGCTACTCAATGCTAGAAGTCTAAACCTCAAAATGCACTCCGTCAAGGCACTCCTAAAAATGGAGAGCATCGATATCTGTGCAGTAGCTGAGACCTGGTTCAAGGCTCCAGAGAGCACCCCTGCAATACCAGGCTACAACTCTTAACACTTTTCGGCCACCAAACCAGGACTGAAACACTAAAGGTGGAGGGGTGTCAATATTCACCAAGGATATTCACACCACCAGGCTAGTTGCTCAACACAATGCATCAGAAATTCTCCAGGTGCAACTAACACTAGGTAAGACTGCAATTCAAATTGTAGCTTGCTACAGATCCCCCACCATACTCCAAGGTTCTTACTACACCTTTCTAAACATACTGGAAAATATTAAGATAGAACCAAACACACTAATACTGGGTGATTTTAACTACCCTGCCATTAACTGGGAAAACTACTCATGTGCCAACACCTTTGCCCAACGGTTCTTGGAATTCATAAATTCCAACGCCCTGGATCAACTTATCCATAGTCTCACCAGGGGCTCTAGTATCCTAGACCTGGTCATTACCAACATGGGAAATCGATGCTCCACACCTATGGTCACCCCCTCATTAGTCAGGTCTGACCATAAGCTAATCACACTTAACATTCGCATCCCACCCCCACCCCCTCAGTAAGGAAACCTCCATAAAAAACTTCTCCAAAGCCAACGTCATGCTACTCAAGTCAGAAGTGACAGACTTCATGACACCCATGCAGACGGGAACTGAAAGTTCAACTGCTGAATCCTATACTAAGGCACTGCACGAGCACATCCACTCATGCATGCATTTGCCATCTCAAATAGAACCAAGATGCTCTCATCCAAAAAAAGGAAGTCAATCTGGTGGTCCCCTGCCATAAACAAACTTTACAACAAAAGGAAGAAACTGTTGCAGAAAAGAGGAAAATCCCAGGATGCAAAAAACTCCCTTACCAGCCTCAGTAAGAAACTGAGATCCCTCATAAAATCTTCCAAAGCTAGTTGCGAAAATAAAATTGCCAAAGATTCCAAAGACAACCACAAGGCATTCTATAACTATGTCAAGAATCTAAATGGCAATGCTCAGATCTGTTAAAACACTTAGAACGAAGAGGTGTAACCAAGGTATGACCCAACCAAAACCGCAAACTGTCACGGAAATAAAAAATCTTTTAATCCTTTAACACGCCTTTTTATTTGTGCTTTCGGAAACGACTATGCGTTTCCTTCCTCAGAAGTACAAACAAAACAATGAATCAACCATGTCCAGCCCTTACTTTTAAAACTTTAAGAACATCATGATACTAATTAGATGATGTGGCACTTCACTTTAATTTATAATCTACTTAGAAAGTCCTTATGAATAATGTTCACATAAAATATACTCGTATCCAACATCACTAATACTATTAAATAATTAAAATTACCATTCAACAGTGTATATATATAAATAATATACATTGTAAAAATATATACAAATTTAAAATACAATGCAACATATTATTTGTTGTATTTCATAGCTCCAGTTAAAAGCCGCATAGGTTAAGCCTATTAGTCTAACCAACTCCATAATAAACTGTATTACAATTGATAATATAAAAGATTAATACGTAGATGAATAAATAAATATATTAATAAATAAGCAAGCAAACAACCTGAAATACCTCACCTTACAAAATATGTGGCAGAACTCCTATATCAGTGCCCATAAGGTGTTACCGCTAAGTAACCTACTATATATTATGGGACACTAAAATACTATAACGCTATTGAGACACAGTAACTTCAGTAAGGCACCTACATCCTCAAAATCCCATTAGGTAGATAATGGCTATTTTATCTGTTACATGCAAGCTTTTTTAAAAGGCACGCGATGGATACATGCTCATTAAGACCTGGAGGGAATGTGGCTCCAGTTCTGATTTGCCAACATAATTCTTGTATCTCTAAATTAATTTGCCATGGTCCAACATCAGGGGCATCGTCTATCTTTTTCAGCACCGTGAAGGCAAACTTGTGGTTTGGGAATTCCAAAATATGACAGGCAAGTGCATTATTAGTGTCTCCCTTTGTAATTGCATAATAATGCTCATAGATGCGCTGTTTTAACTTGCGCTCTGTTTTCCCTATATAAAACGCGTGGCAAGTTGTGCAGGTCGCCACGTACACTATAGCTCTAGTATTACAGTTATATTTACCTGTTATCTTATACTTAATTTTGTTAACCAGGGCTATGGTTCCTTCTTTGATGAACTTACATTGTGCACAACTGCCACACTTGCTCATCCCAATATTGGAACTCTTCATTTTACTTTTACCAGTTTCTAACAGTGTTTTCAAATTGACCCCCCGCCTAAAAGTTATAGCCGGTGGGCCATTGCAAATTTTCTGCACTTGTTTGTCACTTGAGAGCAATGTCCAGTTTTTGCTCAATATCCCCCTTATGAAATAATGATCTGTTGAAAAGGTGCATAAGAACCTAAGATTATTGTTGGTTTGACTAAGATGGACCTTGCTTGCACTATTGCCCCCTGACTCGCCAATTTGATTAATAACATAATGAGAAGATAAAATAGGGCTAAAATGTCCTGTTCTTCGTTTATAATCAACTTCTTCTATGACTTCATCTATCAATTTTATCGGATAGCCTCTATTACTAAACATCTCAACTAACTTATTACATTCTGCATTAAAATCATGGTCATCTGTGACCATTCTTGCAGCCCGCACCATTTGCCCTTTTACAATTGCTTTCTTTTGGTGGTGCGGGTGGCAACTAGAGTAATGCAGGAAGCCATTGGAGTATGTTGGTTTTCTGTAAATATTACTCTTAAATCTCCTATTCAAGTAATCTTTCTGCAGCAAAATATACAAAAAGCTAATTTCCAGATGACTAAAGCTAAATGTAAACTCTAGGAAGTTGGTTAACTTAGTAATGGACTCAATAAATTGAGGAATGAGATCCGCTTGCCCCTTCCACAGAATGAACATGTCGTCCTGGTACCTAGTGTACCAGGCGACATGAGTTTGAAACACAGAATTTCGAAATAATAATGTGTTTTCCCATTGTGCTAAGACACAATTTGCATACGCCCCCCCACAGGGCGAACCCATAGCTACCCCTGATGTTTGTATATAAGTAGCGCCTTCAAATTTAAAAATGTTATTACAAAGTATAAGCTCCAAAAGTGTCTCAGCTAGGTAAATGATTTTATCATTTACTTTCCTTTCAAATAAAAAATCCCTTACCCACTCCAGGCCTACATAATGTGGTATCACGGTATACAGATCTTTAATATCAACAGTGAGGAGCACAAAAGTTGGATCAAATTGAATTTTATTAATGGAATCTAAAAAGCTCCAGGAATCCTTGCAAATATGATTTTCCTTTGCTAGCACGGCTAGATCTCTTCGTTCTAAGTGTTTTAACGGTTTGTGAAGCTTTTTTGAATGCTCAGATCTGCTCTGAGCTAAAAATGAATGGCATTAAATATACTGATCCCAAGGATATTGCCAATATCCTGGCAGATCGATTCAGTGCCAACTTCACCCCCCTCTCACCCCCTAAATGGCCCATCTCAATACCGGAAGATTGCCAAATTCCAGTAATAACAACCACACAGGTAAAAAATGCACTCTCTAAAGCTAAGAATACAGCATCCATGGGACCAGATGACATCCTGGGCTGTGTACTACATGAACTACAATATGAACTGGCACCTTACCTAAGTGTCACGTTTAATCATAGCCTCACCTTAGGTTTTGTGCCCACTGAGTGGCGCAGAGCTACAGTTATCCCACTCCACAAGGGGGCATCCACCTTGGATACCGGAAACTACCGTCCAATCAGTCTGACGAGGCTTATCTGCAAGACCATGGAGCATATTATCATGGAACTTATAAACAAAGACATTGCCAACCTTCAAACACTGGACCCCACCCAGTTTGGGTTCGTGAAAGGCCGATCTTGTCTCCATGACCTGACTGACTTCTTCGAATCAGTCTCCAGAGCCATGGACAAGGGTAAGGTGGTCCACACAGCCTATCTAGACCTTGCCAATGCCTTTGATACCATCCCACACTCTGGAATCATAGATAAACTTACTAAGCTGGGCATTAATCCCTATGTCACCCAATGGGTTGCTAACTAGCTTACTGATAGAACCCACACTGTAAAAGTAGCCGACTCCAAATCCAGCTCCAGACAAGTGACAAGTAGAGTACCTCAGGGTTCAGTCCTGGGACCGCTCTTGTTTGGCATCTACTTCTCTGAAGTACAGGCCAACACTAAGGGACTCTGGCTAACAAAGTTCGCAGATGACTGCAAACTGGGAGCCATTACTGAATCCCCAAATTATGTGGATACTCTACAAAAGGGCCTTACAGAAACAGATGCTTGGTGCCAGAGCCATGGGCTCAAGCTCTATGCCAAGAAATGTATAGTTATCCCCTTTGGGAAAAAACATGTACCTGTGAATTACCATATAGGTGGCAGTACACTAAACACCGAAAGTGTGATAAGAGACTTAGGGACACAGGTGGACAGTGGTCTCACCTTCGATAACCACATCGCCACAACAGTCAGGAAATCCTTCTATGTGGCACACCTCATCACTGAGGGCTTTTCATCCAGAAAAAAGGAGGTCACTGTCCCACTGTACTCATCACTCATTAGACCCATTATAAAATACAACACCCCGTTTGGTATGTACCTCTTAAGACATCTGCAACAACTGGAAAGGCCGCAGAAATACCTCACTAAAAGAATCACAGGCCTAAAGCAAATGCCTTACGCTGACCATCTTAAAAAACTCCAGCTATACTCTGTCACATATCGTCTACTCAGAGGCGATCTCTGCTTAACATACAAGGCCATGTCAAACCCAGAGCTGTGGGACATGCTACACTTAAAGAAATTCCAATCCCTCAGAGCCACACACTCCAGGGATCTAAACCTTGTCATCACAATAAATAAAACATGCTGGAGGGATAGGTTCCTGACCCAGAGACTCCACAGACTCTGGAATAGATTGCCCATACATGTCAAGCACTCTTTGGCCGTCTTCAAAAGGAACCTTGACGATTGGATGGGAGAAAGTAAATTCACCCCGCGGATCACGACAGTCGCCCTGCCAGACAGGGGTCCAGGGAAGTAAATAGTGTGGGAAGAAATATCCTGGGAATTGTTATGGCTAGGCTTGTATAGGCCCTAGGGCTGATAGCCTAGTACCAACCTATGAACCTATAATCACTCACAGGACCCATCTCCTTAAAGTGATATAACCCACTACCATTGTGTTACACACAAACCTCAATTAGAACTTACCCTCTATACTAAGCTATAACTACTACTTCATTATGCTGCCTACATCTTGCTCACCCCTCCTTAAGGACCTTATCTTAATTCTACTCTTATCTTTTCATTCCATACCTTACCTACTTACATTCTATGAATACCTTAACTCCCTAGGATTTTATTATTCCATAAGGCAAGCCTCTACACCAATACTTGAAGTCCCTCTTAGCAATACATATACACCCACCACAACAAACTACCTACCAACTAAGTATCATAGATTGACTCACATTAAATTCTATAGTCCAAGAACTAGGAAATTCCATAATCTAACATGTAGACTCTTAAAACTTACAATGAGAGTAGAATTTCACCCCTTAATAGATGGTGATATCCACCCAAACCTGGGACCACCCTCTACCACAACTTCATTGCCCCACACCCCAATTCCTGCTAACATACAATTACTAGCAAGACCCTCTAACTCACTCTTGATATCTCATCTCAGTATACGTAGCATAAATAATAAAGTTGCCCACCTACACGCACTCATGGATGTACATTCATTTGACATCCTATGTCTTACTGAAACATGGTTCAAAAATGTAACACAAGATAATGAGATTATTCCACCCGGTTACAATATCGTGAGGCTAGACTGTAAAGCTAAGAAGGGTGGTGGAGTAGCTATTCTATATAAATCTGGCCTACAGGTGACCCCTATAGATTCCCAACCTCCACTAATAAATAAGGCTGAAATCTTTTATTTCCAAATTATAACTTAATAAACGTAAATCCATCTACATCATCTGTGTTTATCTTCCCCCAGGTAATAACTCTAGCACCCTAGAGGAGGATATCCTTAGTTGGCTATCTAATACCTACCCACAAGAAACCATAGTGCTTGGTGACTTTAATATCAGCTGGAAGAGCTATTTCTCAGAACAGCCACATACTCATATTAACCTATAGGGTTTTACTCAAACCATTACATCCCCTACAAGGACCAATAAACTTAATGGAAAGGAAAGCACCTTAGATTGGATTCTCATAAACAGTCACCACCAAACTTACAAAGTAGGAACTCTCCCCAAAGATATAAGCGACCATTCACTGACCTGCATAATCAGATATAAGAGTGACATTCCAAACCCAATGACCTACAGGACAATAAGGACCAAAAAGAATTTTAACCCCGACAGCTTTCAAAAAGAACTTCTGGCATGTGATTGGTCACCCCGGAAAAACCTAACTCTAGAGGAAGCAGTAAAATACTTTAATTCAAAATTCTTAGCTATTTTTGACTACCACACCCCGACATGTACAATTAGAGCCAGTACTAAACCATGGCTCTCAAAAACTACCAAACAAAAAATCCTCCTTAGAAATAAACTGTGGGCAAATTGGCATTCTACTAAAAACCCTGTAAATCAATTAAAGTTTAGACAGCTTAGAAGTGAAACAAAAAAAGCCATATTGTTAGACAAAAGGAATTTTTACTTTGAGCTACAACAAACCCACCAAAATAAATCACAAAAATTCTGGTCAGGCATTAATGAGCTCTTACACCCAGGTCATTCAGTCACACCCGTCCCTTTAGGCTCTGATCACGACAATCCCAATCAAATAGCCAATACCGTTAACACTTTTTTCACAGAGACTATTCAATCTCTGGCCAGTCAGCTATCCCCTGATACATCGTCATCAACCACCTCCATCACTAATGCACCCCCATCATTTCAGTTTCAACCTGTCCCTACATCCCTTGTCTGCATCCTTTTACATAAGCTTAAACCTACCACCCTCTCTGCAGACCTATTACCAGCAGAATATCTACAAAAAGCTGCACAGGCCATAGCCTACCCAATTTCCATCCTGATTAATAGAACTATTACTGAAGGAGCTATCCCATTACTCTGGAAAATATCACACATTATCCCCTTGCATAAGGGAGGTAACTCAAATTAATTATCAAATTATAGACCTATAGCCATATTATCCCCACTGGCAAAGATCATGGAGAAATGCATTCATAAGCAGCTGGTAAGCCACCTAACAGAAAACAACTTACTAGCCAACTGCCAACATAGTTTTAGACCATTTTATAACACCACCTCAGCTCTTTTATCTTTCACAAACTGTATTAATAAGAATTGCAACAATGACACTTTATCCTCAGCCCTCTTTATTGATCTTTCTAAAGCCTTCAATATGGTTAACCACCACTTACTCATTAATATTCTCACGATATGGTTAACCACCACTTACTCATTAATATTCTCACAATGTGGTTAACCACCCCTTACTCATTAATATTCTCACGATATGGTTAACCACCACTTACTCATTAATATTCTCACGATATGGTTAACCACCACTTACTCATTAATATTCTCACGATATGGTTAACCACCACTTACTCATTAATATTCTCACAATATGGTTAACCACCACTTACTCATTAATATTCTCACAATAGGGTTAACCACCACTTACTCATTAATATTCTCACGATATGGTTAACCACCACTTACTCATTAATATTCTCACGATATAGTTAACCACCACTTACTCATTAATATTCTCAAAAACCTGTCTCTAGACACACTGGCTGTTCAATGGTTCCAGTCATACCTAGACAACAGGCAGAAGGCTGTCCTATGGGAGAACAACTTATCCACAACCCTCCCAATTGCCCTTGGTGTCCCTTAAGGCTCCATATTAGGTCCCCTCCTATTCTCTATTTTTATAAATGACCTATATTCTGTTATACCTCAAGCTACTTGTATCCAGTACATGGATGATTCCACATTAATATGCTCTGCCACCTCACCATCTGTCCTACAGTCCATAACCCAAAATGTGTTTAACACAGTCGAGAAATGGCTTCTACATCAATGTCTCATTATGAATCCCAGAAAAACAAAACTGTTACTATTTACTCCCACCCGTATGGCCTCCCCACTTAATTTTACTATCACATCTAGCAATGGCACTATTATATCTCCCGATTGTACTACTAAACTTCTTGGGGTTCTATTTGACAACAGCCTTACCTTTGATTCCCATATTAATAGTCCTATAAAAACAGTCAACAAAAAATTAGGATCCCTATACAGGATTAAATCCTTTTTGACTCCACAAGCCAGGACCACCATCGCCCACTTAACCTCTACCCTTCTCTATGTCTCGTCTATATATACAAAACTATATAAAAACAACATCAACAAGCTAGCAATCTCCTACAATAATGTTGCCAGATTTGCAACTGGGTCTGCCTTCAGAGCCCATCATTGTGATAATCTTAAACAGCTAGGATGGCTAGAACTGCCAAATAAAATACTATTCAACCAGTTAACAGTTCCCCACAAGATCCTGTATCAACCTACTAACACACCTATACTTACTAACCTAATCACCCCCTATAACAACCTCAAGACCCTACGCTCATCAAATAAACTACTTGTACAAATAGGTAAAGCTAACAACTTGGCTGGTGACTCCTTGTTCGCCAATACAGTGGAGAAAACCTGGAACTCCCTCCCAAAAGATCTAACCACCATTACTTCTACAACATTATTTAAAAGCAAATTGAAGCCATACCATAAATCACCGTGGCTATGCCGTTGTTCTAACCCTGACTAACTACCTCTATTTTTTGAAAGTATTTATCTCCATACCTGTATAAACTAGTTACTTTTCTGTTAACTACTAGGAGAGTGTATATAGCTACCTACTTTTCTATTAACTACAAATAAAGTATTCTCTTATATTAAATTTTTATTAGCAAAATATTTGAATGGCTAACCATAGCTGAAATGTACCATGATCCTGTTTACAGAAATTCTACAAAATGTAATGAATGGGATGAGTATCTGTAAATTTAGCTGTATCTGTAAATATCTCATATTATAAATGATACTGCGTTTTTTGTTTGTTGGAGCTTTTCTCCCTGGGCCTCCACTGAAAATGGACATATATCCAGTTGGACGGGCCCGGTCAACAAATGTAAAATAAATAATAAATAAAATAAAACTTTAATTTAGTGGCTACAGCTAGTAGCTGTAATAGTGTACATTACTATAATTGCATTTGTATTTAATTACTAAACTGTAAACTGCTTTTTCATACTGAGACTTGTATTTTCTCTTTGTGAGTGCTCTTTCTATGCATTTATTGTGAGATTTCTGTGTTCTGCTCAGGTGGCATAATCATGATAGAGGCCTTCTGTTGTCAAGGCCTGGTAGTTTTGTTTGAGTTTCCTGTGTTTTTGGCAGACATTTTCTGCTGATAGTCTGTTGTCTTCATTATTATTGAGAGTAACAGGGTTCCCTGACCTTCTGTAAGATGAGTGATTGGGCAATAGCAGGGGCTAGTAGGACTGAGTAGTAATTCAATCTTCTTGATTCTTCCATCCTGTCTGGTATATAAACCCTGTGTCTGTAAAAGGCTGTGCTTGTATTTACCAGGCTCTGGATTGTGATTCATTACTGAGACTAAGCAAAAATTCCTTAACATTCCAAGAGCAGGATAAGTTATTTCTTACACATTTCATTGAGTTGCACTTCTGTAATGCTTATTATTGTGCTATACAATTAATCTACTGCATTTTGCACTGTTATAAAGCTTTTTTACTGTTTCACTGCATTTATGTACTGTTTTACACTGTTTTAACTGTTTTAACTGTATTTTCATTGATACATACTGTTTCATTACTCTAATTGCATGTTTACTAAATTACATAACTGTAAACCACTTTTTCATACTGAGAGTTGTATTTTCTGTTTGTGAGTGCTCTATCTGTGCTTTTTTGTGCATTTTTGATTTTTGAGGTTTCTGTGTTCTAGTCAGGTATCATATAACTGATTTGTTTGTAGTTAAAAGCATTCTCTAGAGTTTCCTTGCTCCTTTATCTGTTTAAGACTTTCATATAGTGTCTACAGCTAGTAACTGTAATAGTTTCCCATCCCCCTCCCTATTGTTGTCTTGTTGTTATACTTGGTGGCTTTGCAGTTGCCCGCCCATACTGTATATTTGATCTGGGACTCTTCTCCCAGTCTAGTGTCATTAGTTCATTCTACCTAACAGAAAGAGAACATTTGTGAAGGCCAACCCACTTAGATTCTTAACCTTGAATTAACTTCTGTTCCAGCTTTTTCCTTTTCCACTTCACTATAAAAAAAAAAAAAAAAAAAAAAAATTCTAAGCTTGTTTCCCCCCTTTCCTGTAACAAGTCTAGTCCAGATACAGATTTTCTGCAGCCAGGACTGTTTGTAAGCTCTTGAACCCCTGCCCCAAGTCTTTCTGTGTTGGAGGGAAGACTTCTAGCTTATCAGTGGGAGTGGTAAGCACTAGGTAACCTATCTACCACATAAGGAGTAGTTTCTGGGCCCGGAAATTGTAGTTATTGGCTGTTTGGGCAGTTTTTCCATCTCTCTCAACTTTCTGATTTAAAAGCCCACATTTGCACTTGTATCCCCCCTTTCCTGTAACTAGTCTAGTCCAGATAAGGATTTGCTGTATCCAGGACGGTTTGTAAGCTCCTGAGCCCCCCCCAAGCCTTTCTGTGTTGGAGGGAAGTATTCTAGCTTATCAGTGGGATGATAAGCACTAGGTAGCCTACCTACCACAAGAGGAGTGGTTTCTGCCCCAGATTTGTGGTTTATTGGCCTTTTGGGCAGTTTCTTCCATCTCTTTCAACTTTCTGGTTTAAAAGCCTGTGTTTGCGCTTTTTCCCCTTTTCCTGTAACTAGTCTAGTCCAGATACAGATTTGTTGTGTCCAAGACTGTAAGCTTCTGAGCCCCCCAAATCTTTCTGTGTTGGAAGGAAGCCTTCTAGCTTATCAGTGGGAGTGGTAAGCACTAGGTAGCCTATATACCACAAGAGGAGTGGTTCCTGGCCCAGAAATTGTAGTTTATTGGCTGTTTGGGCAGTTTTTCCATCTCTCTCAACTTTCTGGTTTAAAAGCCCATGTTTGCTCTTGTTTCTCACCTTTCCTGCAACTAGTCTAGTTCATATACAGAATTGCTGTATCCAGGACTGTTTGAAAGCTTCTGAGCAGTGTCAGAGCCTGCTCTTCAATTTTTCCCTTAGATCTACTTGTTCTCTCCTCTCCTGAACTTATACTAGCTTATTAGTCTAACACTTTACCAGACTTCTTGTAGCAATTATTGTAGCACACAAGTGCTACCAGCACTAAATGTTCTACAAGGAAGCAGATCTAATATTTATTATCAATGCCCACCCCACCAGGCATGTCTAAAGGTCAGTTCCCTGGTTTTTCTCCTATTAACCTGGTGAACTTGGGCATCCTGAGGCAATGTGGCAACTGCCTCATGTACACTGACAGCCCCCTCCTCTTACCTTCCAACACTCAGACTTGTGAGAGATGCACTTATATATCCAAACTGGAAGCCACGCACTCTCCAGCCAAGACCAGAATAGCTGGTCAAGAAGAAAAGGTCAACACTTGCACCACACCACATGGAACACATAGCCCTCCGGAACACACACACACCAACACTGCCTTCACATAAAAACACAAACCACACACCCACCTTCATGGAGACTCTCAGTAAAAATTTATCCAAGCAGCAGAACCCTCCAAGGCAGAAATGCAGTCGACCACCACAACACAACACTAATCACGAGACACATATCTCTCCTAAACAGTGTGCCACTCAGCCAAAGTCCCTAAGGCAAAACAGCATGCCCAACACGCTAGTCATAGATGACTCGATAGTGAGGCACACTGATGTCCCACTCACTAGGTTGAATAAGGAAAAAGTATCAGTCAGCTGCCTGTCAGGTGCCAGGATACGACACATAACGCATGCACTCAGGTCACTCAACAACAGGTACAAATATGACTCTGTCATTGTACATGTGGGTGTGAATGACCTGAGATGTACCTCCCTGGACTACATGAAAAGAGACATGGAGGAGCTCTTGGATTATGTAGCTCAGGCATGACCTTAGCCCTGAGCAGCACCCTACCATCACCCAAAATGATACTATAGTACAAGCAGAAAATGATTGATTTCAACAATTGGCTAAGTTTCTGGTGTCATTCTAAGGGGATCCAGTATCTGTCTGCCTGGGATGACATGACTGACAGACCTCGATGCTTTGCCAGAGATGGCCTGCATTTGTCACCCATGGGCTTCTGGATACTGGGCCAAGGTGCTTGCCACCCCTATAGTGCCTTTTTTAGGTGGTGTTCCAAAGACCAAATTACCACCGAAACAGCTACAAGCAAATGCAATCTGAGGGTCATGTTGCTCAACGCTAGAAGTCTAAATCTCAAAATGCACTCGCTCGAGGCACTCCTTAACATGGAGAACATCAACATTTGTGTTGTAACAGAGACCTGGTTCAAGGCAGGAGAAACCACCCCTGCACTACCAGGCTATAACTCATTCCACACCTTTCGGCCCCAGAACTTGGACCGAAGCTCCAAAGGCGGTGGTGTTTCCATATTCATAAAGGATGAGCACACCTCCAGACTGGTAGTCCAACATAACTAATCAGAGATACTTCAGGTGCAGCTAACATTGGGTAAGACAGTGATTCAGGTCGTAGCTTGCTATAGGTCCCCAACCATGTCCCAAGACTCGCACTCCACATTCCTAAGCACCCTGGAGAATATTAGGGTCCAACCTAACACTAGGAGACTTCAACTACCCCTCCATTAACTGGGTAAACTACTCATGTACCAATACACTTGCCCAATGTTTCCTGGAGTTCATTCATTCCAATGCCCTGGACCAGCTCGTTCTTACCCCCACTAGAGTTAGCAACATCCTTGACCTGGTCATTACTAACATGGGCGACTGCTGCTCTACACCAATAATCATCTTGGAAATCCACATTCCTCCTACCCCCCCCCCTCCCCAGCAAAGGTAACCACCATGAAAAGCTTCTCCAAAGCTAACTTTGGGATCCTAAAAACAGAGGTGGCTAACTTCATGGCACCCATGCAAATGGAGAAAAGTACTGTACAAACACTTACACAAATGCATGGATCTCACCATACCCAATATAACCAAGACACTCTCCTCCAAATAAATGAAGCCATTTTGGTGGTCCCCTGCCATAAACAAACTCTACAACAGAAGGAGGAAACTGATGTGGAATAAGGTGAAGTCCCAAGACTGGAAAAACTCCCTTATCTGCCTCAACAAAAAGTTGAGATCCCTCATAAAATCCTCTAAAGCTAGGTATGAAAATAGAATTGCAGTAGATAGCAAAGACAACCACAAGCCCTTCTATAGTTATGTAAAGAATCTCCACGGCAATATCCAGATTTGCTCTGGATTTGCTCTGAGCTACTGCATAATGGTATCACCTATACCATTATGTCAACAGATGTTGCCAGTATACTGGTCGACAGATTCAGTGCCAACTTTACCCCCCCCAAAGGACCAATCACAATACCAGTAGATTGCCAGGCACCCAGTATTACTGCTTTTCAGGTTAAAACAGCACTGTCCAAGGCCAAGAATACAGCTTCTATGGGACCTGACAATATCCCTGGTTGTGTTCTACTTGAACTACAGAGTGAACTGGCACCTCACCTGTGTGCCCTGTTCCATCACAGCCTCACCTCAGGCTTTGTCCCTGCCGAATGGCGCACTGCTAAAGTCATCCCTCTCCACAAATGAGGAGCAACTACAGACCCTGGGATCTATTGTCCCATTATCCTGACAAGTTCGATATGCAAAGCTATGGAACACATCATCATGGACCTAATAAACAAGGAAATAGGGAATCTCCAAGCTCTGGATCCCACACAGTTTGGTTTTGTGAAGGGTAGACCATGCCTGCTCAACTTGGTCGACTTCTTTGAGTCAGTCACCAGAGCTGTGGATGAAGGCAAGGTGGTTCATACAGCCTACCTTGATCTGGCCACGGCTTTTGATACCATTTCCCACTCAGGAATCATAGAAAAACTCATGATGCTTGACATCAACCCCTGTATCACTAGGTGGGTTGCAAATCGGCTCACAGATAGAACCCACAGTGTGAAAGTAGCTGACTCCAAGTCAGACTGCCTATTAGTCACCAGTGGAGTCCCACAGGTTTCAGTCCTAAGTCCTTTCCTGTTTGGTATCTATTTCTCTGAAGTCCAGGCCAACACAAAGGGACTCTGGCTGACAAAGTTCACAGACGATTGCAAGTTGGGAGCTACTATTAACTCTCCAAGTGATGTTGACATCCTACAGAATGGCCTCACTGTGACCAATGACTCATTACTAAGGATTTTACATCCAGGAAGAAATAGATCATTGTCTCTCTCTACTCTTCCTAAATTTGGCCAATCATCGAGTACAATGCCCCATTTGGCATGTACCTCACTAGACACCTGCAACAACTGGAGAGGCCGCAAAAGTACCTCACAAAAAAAGATCCTAGGCCTTAAGCACTTGTCCTATATGGACAGACTCAAAAAACTCCAACTGTTCTCTGTCTCATATCACCTACTTAGAGGGAATCTCTGCTTGACTTACAAAGCCATGTCTGACCCAGCTCTGTTAGAAATGCTACATCTAAAAAAATCCAAATCCCTCCGCACCACATGCTCCAGAGACCTCAACCTCATTACCACAATTAACAGAATGTGCTGGAGGGACAGGTTCATAACCCAGAGGCTGCCTATGCTATGGAACAGACTTCCCATACATGTCAAGCAGAGCACCTCGCTGACCCTCTTCAAGAGAAATCTTGATGAGTGGATGGGAAACAGAAAATTCACCCCAGGGATAACACCAGTGGCCCTACTCAACAGAGGCACTGGGAACTAAGGTCGGGTGGCACTATGCCAGGGTAATCCTATGGCTAGGCTTGTAAAGGCCCCAGGGCCATTAGCCTAGTACACACCTATGAACCTATGAAAGTGAGAAGCAAAGTACTCTTAAACTACAGATGGGGCATTTAAGAATTGTAAAAAATAAAAGAAAAATGCTGGTTTGAAAGTTTGGTTGCCAAATTTGGATGCAGAAGTTCAGCACCTGTAAGGAGTATGCACTGTATCTGGCAGAATAAAAAAAATGCGTAGACATGCTGCCTTGCAGAAGAATTTCAAGGAAGGTGCTGGAAAAAGCACCTAATTGATTTTGCAGGTCCATTTATGAATGCCGTGTTCAGGATAGTTGCAGATTCATACTCGGCTGGTAGTATTTCATATGATCGGGATTAAATAACAAGCTATAACCAGCTGACTGAGAAAATTGTTTGCTGCTACGGTTTACCAGGATATTGTGTTATGGACATTGGCACTCTGCTCATACCATAAGAAGCTCATCATTTTTTTTTTAAACAGAATGTTGTCATTCTTTTTACTAGTACATGAGGGCACCCTAATTTAGCAGGAAGACATATTCAGATGTTAAGGATTGGATGTAGAAGTCATTATATAATGTGTTAGATGTGGAAGATAAAGTTTCATTATTTTTGTTACAGTACAGAATTATACAGAAGTAACTGTATTTCTTAGCGGATATGGTCAAACTAGTTTTGATCTTCTAATCAAACAAAAGTTGTGTTTATGCAGACATGAGTGCAGTGGGGAGGAGATGGAAATACGAAGGCAGAACTATGACAATAACAGTTTATGCTAATTGGTGTTATTACCGGATAAATGTTGTTCGGGTATTTGGTGTGTGATTGTTTTTTATCTTGATCTCATTTCAGTAAGTGTAGTTACAGATACAATCGCCCATCGTATTATGTCATCACATTGTAAAGCAGGATGATGTGCAGCTTGATTCAATGACGTCTGTGTGCAATATATACACTCATGTAGAGCTTCTGTTTTTTCTCTCTCTCTCTCTGATTTTAAACAAGTTAATACTCGTATCCTGTTGCCATACTTAAAATATATTCTACAGCTAAAGTGAAGCTGTTGCTACAGTAGTTTATTGTATAGCAACTTTTTGTAGGCAAGTTAGAGCTTCAGACATAGTGTATTAAGGTCAGTAGGATGAATTTGAAGTGTGCTTGGGAATCGGTTATTATTATTAGTTTTATGTAGACTAGAGGGGATCACCGGCTATAGTCTACATCTGATAATGATATTCCAAAGTCACATATTATTATAGAAGTGATTATAGATAATCTAGGAAATGATTGCAATAGAAAAAAACATCACCAGTGATGTGCTTTTTTAAAGTAGCAACATCTGACAACACACAAACTCAGAAATGATAAGAGGAAGGTAGAAACTAAATACAAAGAAGGACTATTACTGACTTGAAAATTAAAGTGAAAATGTCTGATTGCCAAAACAACTTGTGCATTTGTCATAATTTACTTTAAAGGGTGTTGAGTGGGTGAGTATAGAAGCACTTTTTTCTATTGAGATGATATTGAGCAATCAGAGCCTTTCACCCATGTAAATACGGAGATGTGGGAGTGTATACAGGTGTGTGTGTGTGTGTGTGTGTATATATGTGTGCCTGTGTATATAGACACACATATGTGTTTGTATGCCCATAAAATAATTATGACATTTCATGCCTGAATAATTAACAAAAATATGGGTATAAGGTGACATAGGATACAACAGAAGAGTTAATTTCTAAGTGTTTTTTGTTTGACTGATGAAATCTGAGATAATAGGCCTTTGGATGTGGGATTTGAAGAGTTTCACAAAATGATTTGAATGGGAAATTTATAATTAGATAATTTAGAGTATTCAGTATCAATATATTGCTTATAGACCTCTTAAAAATATATCCGGAGTATCATGTACTTTCATGGAAAGGTCACAGGAAAAGAAGATGGGCAACATCAGAGTGACAAACAATCTGATACCTACAGTATTTGGTAAGAGGACACTAGAAGGAAGGTTAGTCTTCTTCTTACTGGGTGGTTATACTGGTAGAACAATGTAAAGGTTATAGATATGAGTTGGTGGGTCTATATCATATTGTCGAAGTCTGACAACTTTGAAGCGTTTAAGGTCGAACTGGAATGTTCAAAGTGTCAGAACTTCGAATGTCAAAAAGAAAAAACATTTAAAACCCAAAACAAAAAAAAATGCTCTCTGCAGAGGGACAAGCCCCCCTGCAGCCCCTCACACCCCCCGCTACTTAAATATACCAACTCCGAGATCACACTACAGTGCAGTTAAGGGAAATTTTCCCTTCCTGCACTCTATGGCGATCTCCGCTATATGCTTCGAAGTTGACACTTCGAACATTCACGTTCGACCTTTAGTGCTCCGAAGTTGTCAGACTTCGACATTGTGATATAGACCCGAGTTGGTTATATGTATGTGTATATCTATATATATATATATATATAGAGAGAGAGAGGGATATGTGTGTGTGTTTGCATGCATTTGCATTGGTTTGTAACTATGCATATGCATATATATATATATATATATATATATATATATATATATATATATATATATATATATATATATATATATATATATATATGTGTGTGTGTGTGTGTGTGTGTGTGTGTGCGCGTTTGTGTGTAGAAATAAAAAGATGCTATGAAATGGTTAAAAGACTGACCCAGTCACAATAAAAATGTAAAATATATACATCCAAGTGAAGGTGTAAAAGGAAGAAAAGATATAAATTTGTGTTACAGATTGAGACATTTAGTTAAACAACAACCACAAATGGAAACAAGCTGCCTAGTGAGGAAGAAATCAAGAAAATTACAGATGTTTGAAAACGGTATATGTGATAAATTACTTTATTATGAAAAGTAATAATTAAGAAATGTTTAATATTATATAAAAGTTAACTCATAATATGTTTAACTTATTTATGTACATGCCTGGCATATTGATATGTAAACAAAATTGGTAGTTAGAAATACAGTATCTCAGTGGAATAGAGATAAATAATGTAGTTATAAGTAAATGTAAAAGGGGAACAAGTATAGAAGAAATAAAATAGGAGAAAAATACAGGAGGGGAAAGGATGAAAAAGAAAAGGAAGAAAGAAAAAAGGAAAGGCAGGATTTACGAAGCCTCCGTGTAAGAGATACATGGCTTACACGGAGGCTGCAGTTAAACGGTGTGACGTCAGCATGTCATGCATATGCATGAGGGCATGCTGAATCACACCTAAGGCTAACACGTTCCGTGGAAGACAGTAGGGGGCATGTCCGTAGGCCGAGCCCTGCAAGCGGACACGCCCCCAGAAGAGTAAAATTGCCCAAAGTAAACACCCACGACAGAGGCCATGGAAATGTGAATAAACACAACACAACACATGCCCCCACAGACTATGAACATAAAATATATAAATGAACATGTTATATTTTTTTTAAATCGTAAAGATGTTTGCCCGTGAGTGCGCTCGATTGCGCGGGCGTGCCCGTAGCTTAGCTACAGTTAGCAGTCAGTGGAAAAGGATATAAGAACTAAATATGCAAAGTAAGCCAAGAAGCAATAGCGTAGTGGTTGAGACGTCGGCTGAAGAGCAGGCATTCATGGTTCGAGCCCCCACAACATCAATTTTTATTTTTAGTAAAATAAGCACGAAACAAGTCCCTGACAAACATGTACACATATAAAATTATATTTTATGTAAAATGTAATGAAATAGGCCATTTATGTTGAAGAAATGTGAGATAACAAAATAATAAAAAATGCCAGATGTGCCTATAGCTGAGCTACAGTTTAACAAGGTGAGTGCATCTGCCCGTAGGTGAACAGTGGTTTAACAGGTGTAAAATGAGTGCCCGTAGGTGAGCAGTTGTTTAACACACTGAAACTGTGTGCCCCTAGCTGAGCTGAGTGTAATATGCGTGCTGACAGCCAAATTAAGCGTAAACCAGCGTAACCCATTTGTGCGGAGCTGCGCACAGCGGCAACAAGCTAACCGACGGGCAACGTTGAGCAAGCTGTAACAAAACTGCCTTTACACAGACACACCCCCTAGCCTGTCTAGACAGTCATGAAATATAAAAAGCAGTGGCCAGGTTCGAACCCAGGATACCATGCACCATAGTCAAGGTACTGAACAACTAAGCCATGACAGCTGTACTTAGAAATGCAGTAATAGCAAATATATAGGAATGAATAGAAAGTGGAGCATGACAAAGCAGGTTTTGTGAAGTTGATACAATTCCAAAATGGCCAATCACAGATACGTGCGGGAAAAACGGCATATATAAGCCCCATAGGTGGGAATACACAGCATAAACGATTGTAGAACTAACTTGCAGCCAGAATGTCAGGAGTAGGTGAGGGTAGTTGCTTTCGAGCACAGAGGTGGGGCATTGAGGAGTCCAGATACATGGTCTGGCTCCTAGTACACAATCATAGGTTCATAGGTTTATACTAGGCTAACTGCCCTAGGGCATTTATAAGCCTCGCCCAAAGTTATGTGGCTTACGCCTCCCCTTATGTTAGAAATACTGTGCCCATTAGTTTGTTGTGCCTCTGTCCAGTAGTGACACAGAGATGATTCCCGGGGTAAACCTACGATCTCCCATCCACCGGTCAAGATTTCTCTTGAACAGAGCCAGCGAGGTGCTCTGCCTCACATGGACCAGGATTTTATTCCACAGCATGGGGAGTCTCTGGGTGATAAATCTATCCCTCCAGCACACCCTATTTATATCCGTGCTAAGGTTTAAGTCTCTTGCTCTAGTGGTTTTGGTGGATTTGGATTTTTTGAGGTGGAGCATGTCCATTAATTCGGGTTGGTCATGGCCTTGTATGTCAGGCACAGGTCACCTCTGAGCAGACGGTATGCAACTGAATAGAGTTGGAGTTTCTTCAGTCTGGCAGCATATGACAGGTTTTGGAGTCCCTTTATCCTTTTGGTGAGGAACTTTTGGGGTCTCTCCAATTGCTGCAGGTGTCGGGTGAGATACATCCCGAATGGGGCATTGTACTCGATCATTGGTCTGATAAGTGAAGAGTACAGGGGAACAATGACCTCACTTGATCTGGATGTGAATCCCTTCATGATCAGTTGGGCAATGTAGAAGGTCTTTCGAACCACTTTAGCAACGTGAGCGTCAAATGAGAGGCCACTGTCAACCTGGGTCCCCAGGTCCCTGATAACCTCTTCTGTGCTTAGTGGGTTACCACCTATATGGTAGCTTGGGGTTACCTTGTTTTTCCCAAAGGGTATGACTATACACTTTTGCTTAACTTCAGGCCATGGCTCTGGCACCAGCTATCAGTTTCCATGAGACCCCTCTGAAGGATGTCTGTGTCCGATGTACTATCCACTATGGCACCCAGTTTGCAGTCATCCGCAAACTTTGTCAGCCATAGTCCTCCTATGTTTGCCTGTACTTCTGAGAAGTAGATGCCGAACAATAGGGGGCCAAGGACTGAGCCCTGTGGGACTCCACTTGTAACCGGCTTGGAGTCTGACATGGCTCCAGCAACTCTAACCCTGTGGGTTCTGTCCTTTAGCCAGTTTGCAACCCATCTTGTGACATATGGGTTTACATTTAAGCTGGTAAGTTTCTCTATAATACCCGAGTGGGGTATTGTGTCAAAGGCCTTTGCAAGGTCAAGGTAGGCTGTATGGACTGCCTTTCCCTCATCAATGGCCTTGGTGACTGTTTCGAAGAAGTTGACCAAGTTCAAAAGGCAAGATCTGCCCTTGACAAAGCCAAACTGGGTTGGGTCCAAGGTCTGCAAGTCCCCTATGTCCTTGTTTATGAGTTCCATTATGATCCTCTCCATAGCTTTGCAGACCAGGCTTGTTAAGCTTATGGGGCGGTAATTACCAGGGTCCGTAGAGGCACCACCTTTGTGGAGTGGGACCACAGTTGCCATACGCCACTCCTTGGGCACATATCCTGTGGTAAGGCTAAGATTAAACAGCTGCCTTATGTGCGGGTTTAGTTCTTCATTGAGTTCATGTAGCACACAGCCGGGGACCCCATCTGGTCCCATTGATGCTGTGTTTTTAGCTTTAGAGAGAGCAGCTTTCACCTGTGCATTTGAGATGTCTGGGAGGCTACTCTCAGTTGGGATAGTTATCTCTCCTTTGGGGAGAGGGGTGAAGTTTGCGCTGAACCTGTCTGCCAGTATGTTGGCAATGTCTGTGGGTTCAGTGATTTTTGTATCATTTTGGACTAATTCTGCGCATATCTGGGAGTTTCCACCCAGGTTTCTGACATAGCTGAAGAAGGCCTTATGATTGTCTTTTGAATCTATGGCAATTTTTCTCTCAAAGATGGCCTTGGATGATTTTATGAGGGATCGTAGTTTCTTGCTAGTGCTGATCAAAGATGCCTTCCCTTTTTGGGATTTTGCTCTATCATGTAATAGCTTTCTCCTCTTATTGTAAAGTTTGTTTATGGCTGGGGTCCACCAGAGTGGACGTTTGCCCTTGGTGGAAAGAGTCTTGGTTTTATTTGGAATTGCCTGATCCATGCAGTCCTGAAGGTGTTCATAGAAGGCATTTGTAAGGGCTTCCGCAGCTTGGGTTGTGGTTTCCATTGGCTCGGGGGCCTTGAAAGATACCACACCTGTCTTGAGTAGTGTGAAGTTTGCTTTAGAGAAGTTCTTCACTGTGGTCTTTTTGTTTGGGGTGGGGCGGATGTGGATTTCTAGTGAGATTAGTTTATGATCTGATCTCACCAATGAGGATATACTTCGTGTGGAGCATTTTGTCCCCATGTTCGTGATGATGAGATCTAGTATATTTTCTCTTCTTGTGGGGATGGTGACTAGTTGTTCCATGGCATTTGAATTTATGAACTCCGGGAACCTTTGGGCTAGAAAGTTTGGGCTTGAGTAATGTTCCCAGTCTATATTCGGGTAGTTGAAGTCACCCAATATGATGGTGTTTGGTGATACATTTATACCCTCCAGTGTCTTCAGGAAGGCTGTGTGGGTTTCCTGAGTTTGTGAGGGTGGCCTGTAGCATGCTACAAATTGTAGAGCAGTTTTGCCTATGGTTAATTGCACCTGGATGGTTTCCGATGCTTCGTGCGTAGCCACCAACCTGGAGGTGTGGGTATTCTTGATGAATATGGATACACCCCCTCCTTTTGTGGTGTGGTCCAGGTTTTGGGGCCGGAACGCATGATATGAGATGAAACCTGATAGTGCCGGGGTGCTCTCAGGAGCCATGAACCAGGTTTCAGTCACAGCACAGACATCAATGTTCTCCATACTGAGAAGGGCCTAGAGTGCGTGCATTTTGAGATTTAGACTTCTGGCATTGAGCAGCATTACCCTTAGTTTCTTCACATTTTTGTTTTCTAGGGTAGTAGGTTTAGAATTTGAGCCTTGCCTAAAAAAGGCACTATGGGGGTGGCAAGAGCCTTAGCCAATATCTGGAATCCCAGGGGTGACAGGTGCAAGCCGTCCCTTGCGAAGCAGCGTGGCTTGTCGACTCATGCAGGGCCAGGTCCTGTGGGGAGCATATAGGGCTGAGGCATGGGACCGGTTGGCTCATGATCTCACCAGTGCCACAGGGATTCCAAGGACTGGTGAGCAGGTCTGTCACCACCATGCGGACCTGAAGAGACGCAAGCAGGACCAATTGAACCTTTGGATCAAGGAGGCCCGGCAAATGCCCAACGCCCCACTACTGAGTAAGTTACATGTAATTATGTATGTAAGAAATTAAACTAGCTGATATTATGAAGATGTGTATTCCAATATTACTTCATTTATATTACAGCTGCAGGTGTCCGTTCTGCGAACCGCAGAGCCTATGGCGATAGGCTGGTGCGGTTGCGCCACTAGGCAGGTCAGTAATCCTCTCCCAGTAACTGTAAAGAAATATGAAAGCATGACAGTTAGCAAAAGAGTGCAGTGTAGTCACTAAGTAATAAAATGTGCAAGTAACAGTGTAAGAGTGTTTGCAAGTATTGCTTGATTACAAAAGTGTGTTGCAGTCTGTAATCCAAACAGAAAAATGAAAATGTCTGAAATAAACTCTGAAATAAAGATGCCCCACCTGTAATATAATAGTACACAACCTGCAGCAGGCTGAAAAGTACAGCTGCAGAAGATGAGCAAATCACATGTGTGAAATATACCCCTGTTGAAATACTGAAACATGACAGAAGTGAGACTGCTGGAAAGGATTGTAATAACTACAGGTAAAACATGTCAATAAAGTCTAGAAGTAAGTCCCATCCTGAATAGTAAACTGAAAACAAGTGAGAGAGTGTGAGAAAGAGTTATGAATCCACCAATAAAGTAGTAATAACCCCTGAATAAAGTATACTGCAGTCAGTACAGAATGAAATTAATGTGAGAAGCAGAACCAAACAGCGAAATGTGTTCAAAGTGTTGCTGCAGCTGGAAAGTGTATCCCAATATCTGGATATGTTGCTCTCAGTCTGCAATATGCAGATAGTATGATTGTCTGACATACCAAACATCCACAGTTGTCTATAGCTATATAAAGCAAATGTAGCAGGATGATGTAGCTGAACAAAGCCAGATATGAATGTGTATGAAGAACAATAAAATGTATATTGATGTAGCAGTAACAGTCCTATCACCAAACTGAAGTAGTTATCATATAGGAAACTGTAGTTAGAACAGTAGTGTGTATATATCTGCAGCTATTAGAAATGTACAGCATATGTATTGGTATTCGAAGGTGTTAATATTATTTTCCTCACCCCACCCTATAACCACATATAACCCATTCCACATGAAAATGGTATGTGCAATCACAATTAACACCCCTGGACATTTCTCCTGTTGGGTCATAAATATTTGCATGTCCGTTGATGCATCTGCCCTGTTCATACATCCACACCTGATGGCCTGTTGCCATCAATCAACCCTGCATGTTGTTGGACTGTGTATTGCTGTTCAAATTATGCATGTGTTATGCTCGCTGTTCAATGGTGTGAATATCTGGGTGTTTGGTTAATGGGAATACTAATGCATGCTGTTACAACTAATTGTGAATGGTATTGTATGTTACTAACCCAAACTGTCATGACATAATGCAAAACATAGGACGACAGGGAAGGCGGGTTTCAGCGGACCCACCTCTCCCACCTCAGCTGGCGAGTGCACCTGGCACTAGTGCCCAGTCTGGACCCTCCTCCGGTGGCCCTGTGCCACCTGTGGGTGGAAGCACTGCAGGGGATGGGGCTCGTCCCCCCTCTGCAAGCGTGGCTGGAGGAGAACCACCACTCACCCTCTGTAGCGTCCGGACTGTGGTGCATAGGGAGATCCGGGACTCTGTTCTTGGGCCCCTACGCCAGCTTGAGGCACAGGTGGCACAACTTACAGGCATGCCTGTTGCCCGGGCTACACAGCCCCCAGCACAGCCCCATCCTGGGCAGTGAAGGAACAGTGGCAACTGCCCATGGGTGGGGATATCAGTTCCACTGTTGCCATCTGTGGGCTCATGGGCTCTGGATATCCAAACATCCGTCCCCGTCAATTGTGTAACCCCCCACACACGTGTCATACACCGCCCCTGTATGCGTCTTGTTTGTCTTGTCTGTTGACCTACCCAACCTATCTCCCCAGCTATACCGACTTCCTTCACCTGACATACCACTCTCACCTGAAAAAAAAAAAAAAGGGCACTCTGTACCCACAAAAAAATTATGCCCCATACATAACTGCCCATTCCGCACACATGTCTGCTGGACATGGAAACTATCAATTACAACTGGCTGTACAACAAGTATTATTGTTGTCCTGACACCTCTCTCAGGGGTGGAAGGTTTCAAATGTCACACCAAATTACATACATATGCACAGCTGTTGCTGATGAAGAAATGGGCAGCTATGGGCCTTACCTACATCCCTCCTGAAAATCCCAAGCTTGTTTCCCTACTGTCTTACCCTCTTTGTGACCCTTTTTCACCACTTTCCTGTCTCCCCATTTTCATTTCTTTCAAAGAAAATAGCGCGGGTGTGCGCCAGAGTAAGCACTTTTAAGCGGTTGTAAGCGGGTGTGCGCGGTGCTGAACGCCAGTGAGCATGTGGGAGCTCCGCACAAACCAGCGCTAACCCAGTTACAACTGCTTAAAAGTGCCTTAGTCACTTTGATTGACAGGTCCTGTAGTCAGTTCAAAAGCAAAATAAAATCCCACTGTCAGTTCCGAACCCAGGACCTTGGAAACAGTAGTCTGCATGACCTACTACTAAGTCATGACTCTTATACAAGAGCATTGTGCTAAAATAAATATATCATGTAATAGTAGGAATGAATGTAAAGGGAATATAGGATGTGTAGTACACAAAGCATGTCATTTATACTTACTGTCAAAACTAGTGGATTACCATAATAGTAGTGTGTGAACAGAAACAGCCATGCAAGTTGGTAGCTAGTAGGTAATAATGTCAGTTAATGTACATATATAAATGTATGTATATTTACATATATATATATATATATATATATATATATATATATATATATATATATATATATATATATATATAGTTATAGTTGTAGGTGTCAGTGTGCATACACACTTACTACAGGAAACAGGAGAGAGGAATGGAGAAATGTGAATCTACAACACAGCCTGAATCATGAGAGAGATACAAACCTTTACACTCACAGAACAGTGTCCACAGCATACCAGCATGGTCCCCGCCCTTACAATCTGAAAGGGCAACGCCTATCTCACATACCCTTTTATAGCACTGTCCTGAAATCACAGTGAGAACTGCAATCAGTACACAACTGACTGCATGCAATTAGCAAATGCTGGCTTACAATTGGTGCAGAGGCCATCACATGGACTTATGCAGATACCTACAAAAGCATCCTGTACTCACACTCCACACATGCAATACGTTCATTGCACTGTCTGGAGGCAGACAGAGAGAGAGAGAGAGAGAGAGAGAGAGACAGACAGAGACAGAGAGAGAGAAAAAAAAAACAACACAAACAACAACAACACACGGTACACACACTGAGTCTAAGCTGTCAGCAGTGACAGTAGCAAGCCGTGCCAGCAGCAGCAGGAAGCAGTAGTAGCGGTAACGCAACCAGCTGCGATAAACACAGGTAATGTAAAGTAACAGGTTAATAGTCTGCATACTGTGAACCCCCCATATGTGTCATAGGTCTGTATCTACAGGTATGTCCATGTAATATGTTGTGTGCATGTAGTTCCACCAAAAGGGGATGACTATACATTACATGTCATTCAGTGTTAGGCCATGATCCTGGCAGCAGTTTTCCATTGCAGTGAGGCCTGTCTGTAGGATGTGTGTCAGCTGGTGTAACGACTATGGCGCTTAGTTAGCAGTCATCTGGGAACTTTGTCATCCACAACCCGTACATGTTCGCTTTTACATCTGAGAAATAAATGCCAAACAAGAGGGGTCCTAGGACAGAGGCCTGTGGGATACCACATGTGACTGGCATTGAGTCTGACATGGCTCCTGCAATATCGATATTATGGATTCTGTATGTCAACCAGTGTGCAACCCATCATGTGACATATGTAGTAACATGTAAGCTAATGAGCTTGTCTATGATGCCTGAGTGGAGTACTGTGTTGAAGGCCTTAGGCAAGTCCAGGTAGGCTATATGGATTGCGTTGCCCTCATCAATGGCTGTAGTGACTGTTTTGAAAGGTCAACCAGGTTCAAAAGGCAGGATCAGCCCATCATAAAGGCAAACTGGCCAGGAACAAGTGTCTGCAGGTACCCAATATCGCTGTATATGTGTCCCATACTGAATCATTCCATAGCTTTGCAGACCAGGCTGGTTAAGCTTATGGTGCGGTAGTTCCCAGGGTCAGTAGAGGTGCCTCCTTAGTGGAGTGAGACCACTGTTGCTGTATGCCAGTGTTCAGGTACATATCCTGTAGTATGGCCAAGGTTAAATATCAGTCTTATATGCGGTTGTATGTCCTCTTGGAGTTCACGTAGCACACATCCAGGGATACCATCAGGTTACATTGATGCTGTGTGTTCTGCTTTGCTGAGGGCGGCCCTCACCTGGACATGTGAGATGATAGGGAGGTTACATTCAGCTGTCATAAGTATTTCTACTTGTGGGGGAGAAGGAGGGGGGATAAGTGCACCAAACCTGTCTGCAAGAATGTTGCCAATATCTGTGTGTTCGGTGAATGTTAAGTAGGTGTGTATTAACTCAGAGCATATCTGAGGCGTTTGGTCCATATGTGTAACATAACTGAAGAAGGCCTTGTGGTTATCTATAGTGTTCATGGCCATTTCCCTCCCAGAGTAGGCCGTGGATGTTGTTATGAGAGACCGTAGCTTATTACCAGTGCTGACCACAGATGCTTTCCCTTAATGTGAATCTGCTCTGTCCTGCAGTAGCTTCCTTCTATTGTTATACAATCTGCCTTTGGCTGGGGTCCACCGGACAGGATGCCTAACCTTTGTGCATAGCGTCTGGGTTAGAAATGTGTGTGCATGTTCCATGCAATCTTTGGGATGTCCATGGGAAGCATTCGCAAAGGGGTCAGCAGTGTGGGTTGTGGCTTTCACTGGCCCAGTGGGCTGCATGGATACCATCACAGTCCTAACAAGTGAATAACTGTCTAATCACATACATATCAAAGTAGTCTACTGTGCTGGTGGTGGTGGTGGTGGTGGAATATGTATATCCAGGCCGAGTAACTTGTGTCCTGATCACACTAGTGGATGGCGTTCCACATACAGTACCTTGGTATGAACCCCCAGAGTGAGGTTGTGCATTGGACCTGTCATGGTGTGCTGACCGATGGGGCATGCTACTATGTTGTATGGAATGTGGCAGGTATTGTTGCACAGGTGTTGGCTGAGCACTGATATCTGGCCATGTACTTGTGTATCCACCAAGAGACACACACATGCTACATATGGGAGTAGTAGTATATCACTACAGTTGAGTATCATGTATAGTATGTGAGCCATATATTGCTGACATAGTCTGCTGATATCCTGTTTGTGTTCCCTTCCAGGGAAATGGTGCGTCAGCGTAATCCCACCTACTCTGCAGCAGAAGATGAGGAGATACACAAGAGCAATCAGCAGGAGAGGGCTGCACTGTGGCAAGACCTTGTCCGTAGGGTAAATGACATTGGCACGCATAATAGGACATATGAGCAGGTACGACATCACTGCAGTGATTTAATCAGAAATGTCCATCAGCGTGTGTCAGATATCCACAGGCAACAGGTTGCCACAGGAGGTGAGGTGGCCACACATCCCCCCTCACCAGACTGGAGGGGCTACTCCTAAGTGTTGTGGCTCCAGCCCCGGAACAGCAACAGCAATACACCTGCATCATGATGGAGGCTGGATCCACACAGCAGCATGACATGGAGCATGCAGGTAATATGCCATATGTACACTTGACTGTTCTGTACACTATTAGTTTATGCATGTGTAAGGTGTGTCCGTGGTATGTAGCTGTCAACATAGTATGTAATTGTGCAGGTGTGATATTGGCAAGATCAGCAGCTGACGTGTGAAAGGCAACTGGTGTACTACTGCACTGTATCATATGCAGTATCAATGGCACAGCTGTGCCCACTGACATTAATCTCCTCATTTTTGCAGGTCCCTCTGGTGTTACAGCAAGGCAGGCCATCCATGCTGGTGAGTGTGTTTTAACAATACCTATAATAGTCCTGATAGTGCTAGTAATACTAGTGTAACTCAGTAGTGCTCTGTGTGTATACTGCGGGGTGTGCATGTGTGCATGTGTGCCTGTGTCCACGTGTGCATGTGTGCATGTGTGCCTGTGTCCACGTGTGCATGTGTGCATGTGTGCATGTATGCCTGTGTCCACGTGTGCATGTGTGCCTGTGTCCACTTGTGCATGTGTGCTTGTGTGCAAGTGTGCATGTGTGCCTGTGTGCACGTGTGCATGTGTGCATGTGTGCATGTGTGCATGTGTGCCTGTGTCCATGTGTGCATGTGTGCATGTGTCCACATGTGCATGTGTGCATGTGTGCATAAGTGCATCACTGGTAACATTGTGTGGACACTGTAAACTGTGTTTCCTGTCTTCCTCCCACAGGTTCTGGTGCTGCTCTGGTGTCCTGCAGCAGGGAACCTGAATCTGGTGCCACAGGTACTGATAATGATGATATCTGTGTAATGGCACAGGAAGGTGTGTCAGGGTCCGCCATTCTTCAGCCAGTTGACAGTACACGGCTGTCAACCCCATCATTGTGCACAGTCATCCTGCCAGTACATCCTATGTCACCATTGTCCCTAGGTGATGGACAGGATACAGTGGGCATTGACCAGGTTAATGTGGTATCTGTGGCACGTTTCCCCACACAGCAGCCATGGGCAGGGTGTCCTGCGATGGTACCACACAGACAATTGCCCATGGGTTCTCGTGGGAGCATCCATGGGTGTACTGCCTCTGGCAGACGTGCCCAAAGAAGTCTGTCAACCTCAGCTATGTTTTGGGCTGTCATGCAGGCACAGTCGTGTATGGAAAGGTACACCAGACAGGGTCTGAGGGAGCTGAGAACATGTCACACAGCCATGACTGACAGTATGCGTGACATCGCGGATGCTATCCGTAATTTCACCAATGTCATAGACAGACGTTGTGGGGACATATTACAGCAGTTCCACAACCACACGTCCATGAGCCAGGGCAATGGTGGGCGGTTGCGGCGTCGATGTGGCCGTATGCCAGCAACAGCAGCAGGTGGCAGTCGGCACGGACGACAACAGGCCCGCGGATGCCCCCATAGTGCCAGCAGCAGCCCCAGCAATGCTGGGTCTGTGCTGTCATCGGAATGCCCCAGGAGACCATGTGCACGTGGCTCTGGACAGTCCCAACAGGGACCTGTGTCCAGTCAACACACTCCCGCTTCTGATGACAGTACCCAGTCTGGCTTAGTACTGGATACGGTCCGTAGCACCCCTGCCAGGCACAGGTACCATGTCCATGCCCACAGACACTGATCTGTATGACCTGCCAGGTGCAGTCTGTGGCTGTCCACAAACTCCTGTATATGGCAGCCATGAGGTGGAACTGTGTGCGTGCATACACACATGCGAAATGTTAACACCTAGGGCTACCACATACATGCACACACTGCACCAACAGTGCCCCACCCTGTACTGCTGTCCCTCACCAACACACATACACACACATGTCAATTGGTGGTATCAGTGGCAGACTCAGGCATACCTAATTCACACCCTGTGCATATGATGAAACTGTGCCACCTCCTGCAATCTCCAACATCAGTGCAGGAACAGGTAAACACGTTGCTGATGCACAGGGTGACTACATAGAAGTGTATTAGTAGTATCATGTTGGTAACAGTACAGTGTCCTGATATGACTGTGTGTATATCCCAGCATGCCTGATGCAGTAACTGTATGACTGTCCTGAATTGATATCTACACCCATAGTACGTACCAAAGTGTAACAGCTGCACATTATTGCATACCGGTGGTAAGGATGTCAACAGATAGCCACATACATGGGTAGCACAGGGGGAAGCTAATGCAAGTAGTGATACACAATGATGGACATGTACAGTAATGGTGGCAAGTTGCCCACAACGACTATGCAATGTGGATGTTTGCGCATGTTGATATGTGTGCAGTACCAATGTAATCCAAATCACAATTAACTATGACATAATATCAGTTCTACCATGGACATCTGAGCTGTGCATTCCTGGGTACATGTTGATAGTGCCTACATATTTGCACTATTACCTACTGTTAGTGTTACCCCTTTTATGTTGTACAATGGACTACTTCCAGCCCTGCTTACTGTAGCTTTGTTTGCATGCATGTTTGTTTGGGGTTCCCTGGAACACTGCTTCCACCTGCAATGCAGAGTTACAGTGCTTCTGTGGACTCCTAGTGACATCTGCATAGCGTACTATACGTATGTCAAGTTTACACATGACAGAACGTCACTGTCTGTCCTGTTCGCATGTACGTTACCTGGCATTTACCCACGTGTGCAGTCATATATGCCAGTGCTATGAAATCAGCAGCAGTACACCCACACATACACACCTTCAGTATTATGCTCCCCATTGGCCCTATGTGTTGGTAATCACCACGGCAATCACACTACTATGGTAGCATGTGCAAAGGTAACCTGTGAATCACCTCTATGGTCCAGTTGTGGTTTATGTGAGTCATGTGGCAATGTCACAGCTGCCACATATATGCAGTCAACCCTCACCCATGGCCAGGAACGTACAACACATGTGTGGGATGCCACCACATAGCCAATCTGGGGACTGAGCACTCTGAACCCAGTAATGCCATACCCTGTCAGGTGGCATGATCATACTACAGTGACTACAATACCAGTCAGACATAGACCTGCACTGACAGCAATCTGAACACACTGGGGCATACTTGGAGACTCAGAATAGCATCCTGCCTGAGCATCACACACCTCCGCAGCTGGCACACAGGCATACATTACGTCAGAACAGAGCACATGCCACACATGGCACACACATCCTGTGTGCCACACACTCACAGCCTATAGGGCTACACAACACACCTGCTACAGATGTGTCAGGTACATCTCGTGGCTGCTGCAGTGGGGTCCCGCTCAACAGGCTGTACATGGTGAAGGTCACAGTGATATGCCTGTGGGGCACTATGGTCCACCACAAAACACATGCATGCAGGTCAGTCAGAGGCATGGACACATATGACTCAGTCATTGACCATGCCACTATGGATGACCTGAGACATACCTCCCTGGACTACATGATAGGCAACATAGAAGGGATCTCTCAGCATGAGGCACGGGCCAGTATGAGCCTGATCTTGGTTGCCATCATACCCTCACCAGGTATGCTACCACTATATGTAGGAAGGGTGTTCTATGTCTACATTCTGCTCAATCTCCAATGTCATTCATAGGGTAACCACTGGCTGTCAATGTGTGCTTACATGCTAGGGAAGCCATAATGATTTGCGAGGGGCAGCTTGCACGTGACACCCATGGGCCATTGTATATTGGCGAAGCCCCTTGATACACACATAGTGCCTTATGCTGCAGGACACGGATTACATAGCCACCTCCACAGGTATCACACAGGATAGGACACTAACAGTGATGCTACACAACACCAGCAGTGTACACCGCAAGATGCATGCACTGGACACTGTCCTCAGCACTGTGAACTGCAATGTCTGTGCAGTACCAGAGTCCTGATTCACGGCTCACAGGTGCAACCCATCACTGCCAGGTTATACCTCATACCATGCCTGTCATCCCCTACACATGTAACACACATGGACAGGGGGGTGGTATCCCAAGGCACCACAGATACACACACCTCCAGGTTGTTGGCACAGCACAAAGCATCAGGGCCTATTCATGTGCAGCTAACAGTGTGTTGGACTACCTTCTGGTTCATAGCCTGGCACACACAACCCTCCCATACACAGGAAACCCACCTATCCTCCATAACAACACTGGCAATATGACAGTCTCAAGAAATGTCTTTATATGGCTGGACTGCAACCAGCCAAACATTGTGCGTGAGCATTACTGTAGCTACAACACACTAGTTGAAAGGTTCCCAGCCTGTGGTCACTGAATTGCAGTGGAATAACATGTTACCCCTCCCACAACAGGTGGGAACATGCAGCACCTGTACATCAACTACATGTAGACTATATGGCCCAGACCAGATGTGTATCCCCTGCTGTAGGTATTTTACCATATACACCCACACTGTATAGACACATACCACGTGCGGCCCCTGCACAGTAAGACACAGTCATATTGTTATGCATTGCAAATACCATTTATCCACTCGAGGCACGTGTCAGACATGGTAACTACTGCAGGTCACAGGTATTTATGTGTATGTGTCACACACATACATCATGTGTGCATTGCCATTGCTGGTTTAGGCAATGGCATGCATTGTTATGCACAAAGACCCACACAAGGTCATAATGTGTGACACAACCACACGTGGCAGTTGTGGGTTTCCAAAACATACCTATCTGTACTCTGACAATGGCAATAGACCCAGTAGTGGTGCGCACTATTGGCATTACTGGCCAAGTAGCCCTGTTTGGCTGTGCTGATAGTGTGGTGACATCCCCTGTGTTTACTGGGGGAATATGCAGCATCTGGTGTATTGTAGTATTTGCCAAAAGGATCTGTTCTCTCACACTTGCAATTACACACACCCTACTACCCCCCCCACACACACACACACACACACTTGCCATTTGCAAGATTCATACCCTTACTTAACTATGTCACGACACGTGACAGAGACACATTAGCGAAGCGCACTATTCGGATTACTAGGAAGTTCCTCTTCTCTGACTATACATATAGGGTGCTGACATCATCAATGTTTGGAAAGGGTAATCTGCATCATGTAGTGTGATCTCCTGATTGCCAAAATGAACATGTTTTTCATACAAAATTGCACACACACAAACTTCCCACATCCAAACACGCACACACTTGCCATTTGCAGGTTTCAAACCCCTACCTAACTATGTTATGATACTTGAAAGAGACGCTGTAGCAGAGTGCACTATTCGGATTACTGGGAGGTGTCCCTTCTCCAGCTGTATGTATAGGGTGCTGACATCATCAGTGTTTGGAAAGGGTAATGTGCATCATGTAGTGTGATCTCCTGATTGCAAAAAGGCACATGTCTTTCATACAGAATTGCACACACACAAACTCCCCACATCCAAACACACACACTTACAGGTTTCAAACTCCTACCTAACTATGTTATGACACTCGTGACATATGCATTAGCAGAGTGCGCTATTCGAATTACTGGGAGGTTTCTCTTCTCCTGCTGTACTTATAGGGTGCTGACATTATCCGTGCTTAGATAGGGGAATGTGCATCCTGTAGAGTGCTTTCACAGTTGCCATAAGGGACGTCTCCCTTACACAGACTTGCACACACACTAACCCCCCTCCACACACACTGGGCAGTTGCAGGATTCAAACCCCTACCTAGCTATGTTATAACACTTATGACAGACACATTAGCAGAGCGTGCTATTCGAATTACTGGGAGGTTTCTCTTCTCCTGCTATACTTATAGGGTGCTGACATCATCCGTGCTTAGATACGGGAATGTGCATCCTGTAGAGTGCTTTCACAGTTGCCAAAAGGGACATCTCTCTCACACAGACTTGCACACACACTAACCCCCCTCCACACATACTGGACAGTTGCAGGATTCAAACCACTACCTAACTATGTTATGACACTCGTGACAGACGCATTAGCGGAATGCGCTATTTGAATTACTGGGAGGTTTTCCTTCTCCTGCTGTACTTATAGGGTGCTGACATCATCCGTGCTTAGAAAGGGGAATGTGCATCCTGTAGAGTGATTTCACGATTGCCAAAAGGGACATCTCCCTCACACAGACTTGCACACACATCAACCCCGCTCACCCACACACACACACACACACACACACACACACACACACACACACACACACACACACACACACACACACACACACACACACACACACACTAAGCATTTGCATGGTTCGAACTCCTACCTACCTATATTATGACACTTGAGGGAGACGCATTAGCAGAGCGCACTAACCGAATTACTGGGCATCTGGTCTGCACCTGCAGTATTTATAGGGTGCTGACATCTTTATTTCTACAGAGGTATGTACATCTAGTACTACCTGTCAGGTGGGTTTAGCATATATATGCATTTGCAGCCCCCTATGTCAGGGTCAGATATGCACATCGCACTGGCAGGTTATGTTCTATACCATGCTTCGTGACCACAGGACCTGTAACACACAACACAACCAGTCCAGAACACCACTCCCACATCCAGGACCACACTTTGCTTCCCTGGGAACAGTGCCGGGATATGCAGGTGTTCACATGCACCATTCCAGTTGTTAACATCAGGTACAGCCATATTGTGTATGAGAACTACTCAGGCCTCTACCACTTTACCCTACAGCCACTACAATTTGTGGGTCCATGTGCTATGGCATAACCACTCACCACAGCCACATGGGGGAATACATATTGCACCTGTCCATCTGCAACATGGGTACTCACTGTTCCACACCAGAGGTAGACCACCATTGTTGATATCTGACCATACCCACCTTTCCCTGGACATCCATATCCCATCCCCACCCCAAGGCAAGGTTGTCACTGCAAACAAACTGTATTTAGCACAAGCAGACTCTACACTTGTGTAGACTGGGGTGGACGACTTCAAAGGACCCATGCTGGGGGACTATACCGGCCACTCTGCATAATCCTTGACAATTGCATTCTATGAGCATGTGTAAGGTTTGCATTGATCATGCTATCCCACATATACCCATGACTGCTTCACAACAAGACACCTGTCAGGTGTACACCAGCCATATATGAGCCATCCAACAGACAGAGTGAGCTAATACATTGCAGAGCTGTAGCCCACAGAGGGAGGACATCTGTGAACAGTACCAGCATGACACTTTATTCCCACATAATCATCACAACACAGTGTTGACAGTGTAATTGTCCAGACAATACAGATAGGGCTTCCCTCAGTCTGTTATTGACGGCCACTTACTGTTAGAGGTCCTCAGCAACCCTCTTCCAGCACACACCAACAACATGGCTGTGGCTTAGCACATTCAAACCCTGGGATCTTCACTGTGCCCCTGCATGTCAGAGGCACAGCTCACTAGCCTCACACGTTGCCTTATGTGACCTACTTTACAGTGGCACAGTAGCCTACTGTACTGGGGATGCAGATGCCAAGCACACTCTGCCTAAGCTGTCATTCCCTAGGGCAACAAGCTTAGTATTGACCTCTACACCCATATGTTCAATTGTCAGATGCACAATATTTGTTGTACTGTTATACTGTTTGCAGGTCTTTATTGCCATAGCATTCCCTGTTCCTATGAACAACTTGTGTATCTGTGGAAGATGTTTGAATATGAGGGCGATCCACTATATCACTTATGTCTCTGTAGTCATTTACTCTGGGCAGATTGCTGTGTTGTGGTTGGTTCCTGGAATGACACGTACAAATACCAGATATGTGTGGCCAACTGCTAAACGGAGATATGGCTTAAGTGTGTGAGCATGCCCAGTTCAGCCTTTCCATGGCATGTTGTCTGACATATGCCTCATTTATCAAAGTGTGCGAGCATGCCCAGTGTGAGCTTTCCATATGTTGAACTCTGAAGTCCACCACATATTTGGGTGTGTGTGAACTTCAACAATATCTCATGTTTATGGTTGTGTGTTGGGTGTCATGTTGTGTACTAACTGGCCAACTGCTTCGTGTCTGCCACAACAGGGATTATACTGTGCCTGCAGGGATTGCATGGGATACTTTGCATACAGTTGTCAACATCCTTTCATAATGACCTAACACTGTAGTACCGTATAGTGTACTGGTTCAGTACTTTCACTGTGGTGGACAGTATCCTGGGCTTTAGTCCTATCACTGCTTGACATCTTCATAGTGAGCACAACAGACTGTGTAGGGGCCAGTTGTGCACATATGACCATGTTGCATTATGTTCACATATGGACTACCTACACCAGGCTTGTCCAACATTGGTAGTGTATTCCACAACATAGGTGGACATTGGCAAACACTAGCGATGTTTCCTAGGCCATTTCTGATGCTAGTCACAGAGTGTGTTTGTCCTTCGAAACACATTGTAACTGGAGTTTGCCATGACATATGTCATGGTTAGTATACTGTGCCTCTGTCTACCTCTGACATAGCAGTGATACCCAGGGTTAACCTACCATCTCCCATCCACTCATCGGGATTCCTCTTGAGGGGTGTCGATAGGTGACTCTCTGGCTAACCTGTACTGGGAGTTCACTCATGAGTGGGGGTGCCTTCTGTGTTATGGATAATTCTGTACAGCTTGTCCTATGTATGTCAGTGCTGGGGTTCAGGTCTCTCATGTGCATAGCTCACTGCCATTCTGATTGTACAAGGTGCAGCATGTTCATTGATTCCAGCTTGGACATGGCTTCATACATCAGGCACAGCTTGCCTCTGGCTGGGCAGTATGGCAGTGTGTGGAGCTGCAGTTTGTTTACTCAGGCAACACATGGCATCTGTTCATGCTCTTTGCTACTCCTGGTGGGGTACTGTTGTGGACTTTACAGTTGATGGAGGTGTCTGCTGAGGTATATCCCACAGGGGCTATTGTAGTCAATTGTGACGCTGATGAAGGATGACTGCAGAGCCACAGTGACCTCCCCTTATCTACATCTGACAACCTTCATGATTGGGTGGGTATATGGTATGTTTCTGCAAACACTACAACCACATGTTTGTCCAGTGCAGGATATCTATCACCTTGTGTCCCCAGGTCTCTCATTACATGTTAGGTATGTAATGGGTTAACACCTGTGTGGTAATTTGTGGCCACTTACTGTATATCCACGGTGGTTGTCTATACACAGTTCTGCAATTAGCTTGCTGACATGGCTATGGCTCCAGTTGTCTGTTTCTAGGTGGCCCTTTTGTGGGTTGCTTGTGTCAGCTGGGGGTCGGATATGGTGGGCTGTTTGTGCTCCTCTGCATACATGTTCAGTCACAGTCCTTCCATGTTGGCCTGTACCTATGGGACATATATACGGAATGGGGGGTTCACAGGACCAAGCCTTGTGGGATGCCACTCATATCTGCTTTGTAGTCTGAAATGGATGCAGCATGTCTGACCATGTCAGTTCTGTCCTTGGTCTGGTTTGCAACCCCTCTACTGACATAGGGGTATATATTTAAGCTGGTGAACATATCCATACTGAACTCGTAGGGTATTGTCTGGAAGCATATGCATGGTCCAGCTACGCTGTGTGGACCGCATTGCCCTCATCAATGACCTTAATGACTGTTTCAAATGGGTCAAACATGTTTAGGGGCAGGATCTGCAGTTACGACAGCCACACTGTGTAGGGTCCGGTATCAGTAGGTCCACGATAGCTTTATGTCTGCGGTACATACTGATCCTTTCCATAGCTGTGCAGACCAAGCTTGTCAGGATCCTGGGGTGGTAGTTTGCAGTATCCATTCAGGCAACACCTTTGTTGTGAAGGACCACTGTTGTTGGACACTGCTGTTTGGCTACATATCCTGTGGTAAGGCTGACATTGGGCAGTAGTGTGATTTGGCATTCCATTATTCTTGGAGTCCATGTTGGCCTCAGCCCAGGACACCATCACATACCTTTGCTGCTGTGTGTTTTGCTTTGCAGATGATGGCTGTTACCTTAGCATCTGCAATGTCATGGGACCAGCAGTCTGCTGGGATAGATATTTTGCATTCTGGGGGGGGGGGGGTTTGCACTGCACCTGTCAGGTTGTATGTTGGCAATATGTGTGTGTGTTTGGTATGTTGTTTGTGATATCTGTGTGATTCGGAGCATGTCTGTGGATTCCCAACATGGTTCCTACCATCAGTTAAGTAAGCCTTGTGATTATCCTTAGTGTCCTGTACAATTTGTATCTTCATAGGTTCATGGGTTCATACTAGGCTATCCACCCTAGGGCATTAGTAAGCCAAGCCAGAGTGTGTGTGTCTTTCGCCGCCCCTTGCTATGTGACTATTATGGCCATTTATGATTTTCTTTACTGTGCCTCTGTCTGGACATGACACAGTGAAGACCCCCAGTGTACATGTATGATCATCCATCCACTTGGCAATATTCCTGTTGAGGGGTGTCAGTGAGGGGCTCTGCATTGGGATCCTGCTTCTGGGTGTGGGGAGCCTCTGGGTTATGTATCTGTCCCTCCAGCACATCCTATTTCATTATGTGTTGAGGCTGACATCTGTCACTCTCACAGCTCCAATGGCTTTGATTTCCTGTGGTGGAGCATGTCCATTACTCCTGTGTTGGACATGGCCTTGTACAACAGACATACAATGCCTCTGTGTAGGCAGTCTGTGACTGCATTCAGCTGGGGTGTCTACAGTCAGGCAGCATATGACATATATTTGACACCCTTTATCCACTTGGTGGGGTACCTTTGAGGTCTTCCGAACCGCTGCAGGTGTCAGGTACGGTACATCCCATATGAGTCATTGTACTAGATTATGGGTCTGATAAGGGAACAGTACAGGGGCACAGTGACCTCTGTTGATGTAGATGTGAATCCTTTCATGATACGGTGTCCAATATCGACAGTCTTCCTAGCCACATTGGCATTGTGAGTGTCACATGACAGGTTACTGTTGACTTGTGTCCCTAGGTCCCTGATTACTCCTTGCATACATAATGGTTTACCACCTATGTGGTAATTTGTGAGTACCTTGTCTGGTATTTGGTGGGACATTCATACTGTCCAGTGTCTTCAGGATGTCTGGGTGGGGTTCTTGTGTGTGAGAGTGTGGTCTGTCGCATGCTACAGACTGTACAGCAGTTTTGACTACACTTAGGTGCACATGGGTGGTCTCCGCTGCTTCGTGCATTGTCATTTACCTGGCCATATGGGTGTCTGTGCTGCATATGGATACTCCCCCTCCTTTGATGTTTTGGTCCTGGTGTTGGGGCCATAACGCATGATATGTGGTATAACCTGGTAGTGCTGGTGTGCTATCAGTAGGCTTGCAGCAGGCTTCTGTCACTGCACAGACATTGATGTTCTCCATACTGGGAAGTGCCTCAGGGGCATGCATATTGCAGTTTACACATCTGGCATTGGTCAGCAATACCCTTATGTTTCTTACCACTTATGTTTTCTAGGGTGGTGGGTTAGTCTTTTTGGCCTTGCCTACGTATGGCTCTATGGAGGTGGCAAAGGCCTTATCCAGTATCCAGACTCCCAGGGGTAACAGGTGCAAGCCATCCCTGGAACAGCAGCATGGCTTGTTATGCATAACATCTCAAGCAGACAGACATTAGACCCTCCTGGACTGACAGCTGTAACTGTGCCACCTGTTAAAACTGATCATTCTGTGTTTGTACTGTGGCATCATTCTTGGTGAGGGTTGGATGCTGCAAACAGCCAGTGTCATACCGGCCTGGGGTACATACTCAGAGAGCTCATCCATGTCTCTTTTCATGTAGTCCAGGGAGGTACATCTCAGGTCATTCACACCAGCATGGACAATGAGTGCATCATATTTCTGCTTGCTTTGGGGTGACCTGCGTACTTGTGTTATGTGGCATATTGTGGCAGCCTACAGGCAGCTTAGTGTACCCTTTCCCTTGTTCAGTCTGGTGAGTGGGACAGTAGTGTGTCTGCCTATACAGACACCTATTACAACTGTATCAGGCATGTTGTTTCTCCTTCTGGCCTGTGACTGTTTGGCACACCAGCTTTGTGTACTATGTGTTGCATGTGCTATGTTTGGAGGTTGTGGTTGCTTGGGATCTGCTTTGGAGGCTTCTGTTGGTGTGGTGTGTTTGTAATTAGGGCCTCCGGGAATGTTTTTCTGTGTTTATGTGTTTGGTTTATAGTTGTGATAGGTCTATGTGGGACTGGGTTTGTGGTGTATGTGGTTACCTTCTCCTCCTGACTAGTTTTGACAGTACTGAGTTGGGGGAGCTCAGCCTCCGGTTTGGATACATGGTTGCATCTCTCACATATATTTGTATTTATTGGGGGGAGTTGTGGGTTGTCTGTGTACTTGGGCCAGGTGTCACATTGCCTCTGGATTCACAGATTCTACTTGTTGTGGCTGGCCTTAGTGGATTGTATGTGTGGACATATTTTATTGCCATACTACTGATCAGTGATTACTTCCCTTTTTATCTTTGCTCTATCATGTAGTAGCTTCCTCATTCTCTTGCATGGTTTGGTGATGGCTGGAGTCCAGCATGCCAGATGCCTGTGTGTATGGCATTGTGTCTTGTTGTTATTTGTGATTGCATACTCCAAGCATTCCTGGCTGTGTTCATGGAATGCCTGTATAACATGTTCTGCAGTGTGTCCCATATTCTGCACTTGCACAGGGCCTTTCGTGGATTCCACATCGGTTTGGAGGGGTGCAACCTATGCTTTACACATATTTTTCACTGTGGTTTTCTGGCCAGGGACTGTGGTCAGGATGTGTATATCCAGTGTGATTACTCTATGGTCTGGTCTTACCAGTGAGGGATACACTTCTCATCTTGCCATCCAGTACCCATGTTGCTGATTATCACATCCAGTATGCTTACCCCTCTTGTGGGAGTGGTACGTTGTTCCTGGGCATTTTGGTTTATGGATTCTGGGAACTTTTCTCCTACTGTGTTGGTGCAAGCATAATGCTCCCAGTGTATGTCTGGGTATTTTCAGTCAAGCAATATAATGTGGTTTGAGGGACTTGATATATTCATGTATTCAAACATAGTCCAGGTGCAGTTCCTGGTATTAGGACAGTAGTCTGCAGCAGGCTATATACTGGGAAGCGGTTTTAGCCATTGGTATTTGACCATGGCTAATCCATGCTGCTTCTTGTTGTGGTACCAACATGGGGGTGTGGTTATCCTTGACATTTATTACTAGTCACCCTCCTTTTGTAGCTTGTTCCATGTTTTGCGGCTGTACAGCACAGTATGAGGTGTAACCTGATAGTGTTAGGGTGCTGATGTGAGCCTTGATCCAGTTTTCTATTACAGGACTGATATCAACATTCTCCATACTGTGTGCATTTACACTGCACACATCTTGCTGTTTAGACTTATGGCATTGGGTAGCATTACATCTAGGTTCCTATCCCTTGTGGTACCTATGAAGGTGGGTTTGTGTTTTGAGACTTACCTTTTCAGGGCATGCTGTGGGTACTGACAGCCTTTGCCAGTATCCATGGGGCCTGGACTGATAGGTGCACGCCACCCCTAGCAGGGGGTGCATCATGTCATGCTCCGCATGTCTTCCCAGGCTGAAACACATTGGCTCCCCTTTGACTAACTGCATTACTTCAGCCAGTTATTGCAATTGATCATCCCATCGTCATTTTGGGGCTTCATGCTTGGTGAGGGTGGATGTTAGTCAGGGTCCTCAGGTGTGCATATAGTACATGGTGTTACATTACTTAACACATGGCATTCATGCCTCAGGTGGTGCTGCAGGGCTGCCTCTGTCGGATGCACATATTACACTCCCTGTACATGTTTGTGAGTAGGTCATGTCATTTTAGGCATCCCTGTTATTATTTGAGTGAGTCCGAGGGGGTATCATTCCCAGGGTTCCTACTGAGCCAGTGTATGTGCTATGCGTTGCCTCTTTGCCAAGGCCAGGGCATACTGGGCGCACCTCCTTCTGCCTACTGGGGCAGGCTCAGGTTGTTCCTCCTCCGAGTCACGCTCTGCCTGTGATGGCCTTGGCAATGGTGGGGGGCTGTTTGGCCCGGCCCTATGCTGGTCCTGCTGCAGCTGTTTTCGCAAGATCATATTATGTAGCATAGCACATACCATGACAATTTGGGTACATGTAGTTGGTGTGTACTGCAAGACTCCACCAGATGTGTCCAGACGCCGGAACCATGACTTGAGCAGCCCAAACACACGCTCTATTACATTACGTGTTTGTGCATGTGCCTCATTATGGCGTTCCTGTTCAGGTGTGTGTGCATTTCTGATGGGTGTCATCAGCCACGGCTCCAGTGCATAACCTGCATCCCCCACTAGGTGTCCATGTGGGATGTCCCCATTGGCAAATGTCTGGTACAGCTGCATCAAATGCCAGATGTGGGAATCATGGTAGCTCCCAGGGCAGCCAGCACACACATTCATTATTATGCCCTGGGCATCAAACACGACCTGGCAGTTGATGGAGGGGAAGCCCTTGCGGTTAATGTAGGCCCTACCCCACTCACTGGCTGGTGCTTTGATGCGTATGTGCGTGCAGTCTATTGCACCCACTACCTCAGGGTATTCCGCTATTTGCTGGAAGAGACGCATATTGCTGGCCAATACCTCACGGGCACTGGGGAAATATACATGATCACTGACATGTGCTGACATGGCATCCAGGAACTGGTGCAGTACCCTGGAGGCTGATGCCTGTGCTATCCCCATCATATCACCAGTTGGTCTCTGGAAGGTACCTGTTGCTAGTATTCTTAGGCCAACACATACCTTGGTTTCCACTGGGATGGGTTCCCCTCTGTTGATTCTGTGTGTGAGGCGTGGCCTGCACAGCTCGACAATTTGCTGCAGGAGGTCTCTGTCCACTCTATAGCGCTCTACTATCTCCAGCTCATGCAACCCGTGGTAGGTGACCCTGGGCCTGTACACTCTTCTCCGTCTCCTCACCGTGGGTTGTCTGGCACCATCTGCATTGTCACCACCCTCAGCAAGTCGCCTATGTCTCCTTATGACAGCTATGGCAGCCCCTAGCATTTCTGCTCTGAGTTCAGCTTTTTCAGTTTTCACTTCTAATAGCTTACTCCTGTCTTGCAGTGTCTCTTGAGAGAAATATCCTGCACTGCTGTTTGCAGAGTTTTAAGTGCTGGGCTGGACTACTATTCTGCCTGTGTAATTGCCTGCTTCTAATTGTTTTCACCTGCTAGCTCCAGCAGTATTCCCTGCTAACTTCCTACTAATTCTGTTGCTTCCTTTTTCCTTTCTGTTTCCACAGGGGGGAGCAGCGTGCATACCAGCAGAAACACGCTCACAGTGGCTTACACGCGCACACATGCTTACACGGTTCAGGATCTGCCTATTTGGGTTAAAACGCGCGCACACCAGCGCAAACAGTGTTAAACATCTACCAACACGCTCCCACATGCTCAGTCTGCCTTACACGCGCGCACACTGCCCTACTCGCGCTTCATGGCATGTACACGTGCGCATGCACACCCAGCAAAAAACTTTGGTGTAAGTAACAGTGTACACCTTCCATTTCTTGACTTTCCCATGCTTATCTTGTGGCACTCCTCTTTCCCTGATCTGTGTATGTCATCTGTCATGTTATGCTGACCTCCAATGAACTGCATTTCTTTCCACCATTCCCCCCTGTGATGTCACCTATCTCCTACTCTATTTCTCCCCCTTATGTATCTCTTACACTACTCAGACTGTGCTCATTTGCTATGTGTCTGTGGGATTCAGTATCCTAACCCTCATTTACATGAGATTGCCTACTAATGTTTAGTTACATGTCTTAGACTTAGCTTCCCCCCTTAGCAACCACTACACGGTGGCCATGTTGTTTTTGGTCTGCTGGTCCCTGCATTGTCATTCCATGTATTGCATAAACCCCACATTTGTGGGTTTATAACCTTCATTTTTATGTTTTATACAGCGCATATTTTTATAATTTTTGCATCTGGTTACCTTGCCAATGGCCACATATTTGGCCATTGGCATGCTGCTTGACACATATGCACCCTTTATTTGGAGCTGACATGGCTCCGTTGTGATTTTTGCAGAAACGTACTCAGTTGTCAACTGAATACATTTCTGCAGCTAAAACGTCTCTTACACGGGCTGGTTTCTGCTTCGTGGATCGCTAATATACCTCATTTGCATACCTTTCAGCTGCAAGTGAGGTATTTAGCATATCCACGCCCAGTCCGTGTAAGAGACGTTTTAGCTGGTCTCTTACATGGAGTTTCGGGCTGTTCCTGGATCGCGAGGCTTGCATGGAGTGTTACACGTCTCTTACACTCTGTGCAAGCCTTCGTGAATGAGTCAAAAATATTCACCATAGTATAATTCTATTTTATTTCTACAAAACTATGGATATTAAATTAATTTATGTAAAAATAAATTATTATTAAACTAAGCTGATAAATAATAAAAAAGCATTGCTAAATAATTTGATTATTTGCAGCCATCATAATTAATTGTTTGTCAAGACATTATATACTAGTTGCATTAGCTTAGGATAAGATTTGAAATGATGAAGTTCAGATAATCTGTCTATAGGTTTAGATAGGCTAGGAACTTAGTATCCATAGATTATATGGTTGTAAATATGTTTTGGTTACATACTAGAATAGTTGTTGTTTTCCTTTTGGCTTTTCCCGGTTAGGGGTCACCACAGTGGAACTCTGGTCCACTAATGATTGGCAGTTGATTTTTATGGTGCTGAGGTGCCAGCTTGATGCCCAACCTTCAACAAAGGCACACCCATTCACACATGCCTTTCGAATGCCACTTGACTGTGGGGAGGACATACAGACTCCACACAGAAGGCGCTCCAGCTGAGAATTGAACAGGAGAACCTCTTGCTGTGAGGCGACAACACTACCGCTGCACCACCACGGCTTGGTTACATACTACAATGGTACTATTAATAATTTGTAAATGTATTATTTTAGAGTTTGGTAGGAAAGATTCATCATATATAATAATAATAATAAATAAAGACATTTGTTTATTAATTAATATGGCACAGTTTCATTATTAAGTGTAGATATTTTACTAGCATCTTTCAATTTGTTCAAGGTATTAAAATCGTACAATTAAAATATGAATAATTTAAAATGATTAACTATTAATATAAATGGATTAAACAGTGGCAGTAAAAGAAAGGTGCTATCTAAATATTTAAAATTAAATAAAACTGATATTATAGGTTCACAGGTTCAAGGGGATTTACTAGGCTAATGACCACAAGGGTCTTTGTAAGCCTAGCCATACTTCCCAAATCTCTGACAAGTTCTGGTACACTTGATAAATGTAAGCAGAGGCTTGGGAGATGAAACTTTTACAGGCTACCTGTGTCCATTAGAGACATAGATGCCAGACCATGGATGAATTTCATGTTCCCCATCCAATTGTCCAACTTACTATTGAGTTAGGAAAGAAGTCTGCTTCACATGGATGGGGAGCCTGTTCCAGAGAAGGGTAGTCTCTGGGATATATACCTATCTCTCCAGCAGGTCCTATTTATATCACAGGCAAGGTTTAAGTCTTTATTATTGGTATTCTGATGCTGTTTGTTTTGTGGATATATAGGAGGTCCATTAGAGTGGGGTCAGACAATGACTCGTTTGCCAGGCATAGATCTTCCCTCAACAGCCGGTCAGAGAGAGAATACAGGGACAGGGCACTGAGGCAATCTACATAGGACACGTTACTTACATTCTGTATTCTTTTACTGAGGAACCTCTGTGGATGCTCCAGTTGTTGGATATGCCTTGTTAGGTACATACCAAAGGGGGCATTGTACTCAATGATAGGTCTGATGAATGCCAAATACAGTGGAACAATGATTTCCTTGGACCTAGATGCTATATCTTTGTTTATAAGTTGCACAACATAGAATGATTTCCACACTACTGTAAACACGTGATGGTCAAAGCCTAGATTACTGTCTATGTGTCCCCCCAAGTCCATGACTATTGGGTCAACTCTTAAGTATGCACTGTCAATATGATAGTTACCAAGGGTGGATGACTTCCCAAAGGATATTATTATGGATTTCTTTACATTTAGTTTTAGCCCATGGCTCTGGCACCAATTGTTTGTCTGTGTAAACCCTTACTGGAGAACATTTGTGTCAGCAGGTGATTTAATGACAGTTCCAAATTTGTAATCATCTGCAAATTTAGTCAGCCAGAGGCCAATGATGTTGGCCTTGACTTCAGAGAAGTAAATGCCAAAAAGGAGCAGTCTCAGGACTGATCCTGAAAGACTCCACTTGTTACTGGCCTCTTTGTAAAGGTGGACTTCGCATATCTAACTTCCTGGGTCCTGTCTGTGAGCCAGCTAGCTATCCACTGGGTTACATAAGGGTTTTTACCTAACCTATTCAGTTTTTCAACAATGCCCGAGTGGGGGATTGTGTCAAATGCCTTGACCAGGTCAAGGTAGATAGTGTGAACCATTTTGCTCTCATCCATTACTTTGGTGACCTTCTTAAAGAAGTCCACCAGGTTGACTATGCATGACCTGCCCTTGATGAACCCAAATTGGGTTGGGTCCAGTGTGTGGAGGTTTCCTATGTCATTATTAATCATTTCCATGATAATTCTTTCCATGACTTTACATATGAGACTAGTGAGACTTATGGGTCTATAGTTTCCAGGGTCTGTAGAAGGCCCACCTTTGTGCAGAGGGATGAATGTTCCTGTTCTCCATTCATAAGGCATGAAGCCTGTTTGGAGGCTTCAGTTGAATAGCAATTCCAGAGGGCCTGATAGTTAATGGTTCATGCTATTTAGAAGGCATCCTGGGATATTGCCTGAGCCCATTAATGCAGTGTTCTTGGCCTTAGAAAGAGAGAAAGAGAGAAAGAGAGAGAGAGAGCATTAAAGACCTGTTGCCTAGTGATAGCATGGAGAGTTATATTTAATGGTATTTCCTGAGGAAAGGTTGGTGGGGAGAAGCGGTAAAGTTGGAGATGACTTTGTTGGCCAGAAGGTTTGCTATATCCTCTGGCTTAGTATAGGTGGCTCTACTTACAATGAGCTCTGCACACAATTGCGTATCACCTTTGAGATTATGGACATAGCTAAGGAATGCCTCATGGTTCTCCTTGGCCTTGGAGACCAAACATACCTCAAATCTGAATCTAGTAGACTTTATTTGTCCTCTGAGTTGTCTGTGTAGTTTGATGGGTGTACTTTTATCCTGCTGGGTGCTGCACCTCCTAATTTTTGCCATGATTTTCTTCCTTCTGTTTTACAGCCTATTGGTGGATGTTTTGATTCCACCAGAGTGGCTTGTTTTTTTTTTTAGTTAGTTCTGTGCTTCTTCCTGGTGGGTACAGCTGCCTCCATGCAGTTATTAACATGCTTGTATAGGGTTTTTGTGAACAGTTCTACATAGGCAGCAGTGCTCTCATGGTTTATGGAGGCTTGAAATTTTGTCAAGATATCAAGTAGGAAGCTAGCCATATAGGAGTTCCTGAATATTCCAGGGTTAGCTGGGTTTCCAGGTTTTGTTTTTACTTCAAAGGAGATCATTTTGGGGTTTGACCTTACCAGAGAAGACATTACACTGGTGAGTGTGCAGCACTCTCCAATACTAGTGAGAACCAGATCCAGTATGGTTGTACCCCTTGTTGGTGTATTGACAATCTGGTCCCGGGAGTTTGTGTTTACAAAAATCCAGGACTTTGGTGTCATATATGATTTCCAGTTAATAGTGGGACAATTAAATCCACCCATGAATATGGTATTGGGCTGGATGGTGAGTGTTTCCAATAAGTTTAAATACATGGTTATAAGTTTCATGGGTCATAACCAAGAGAAAAGGTACAGTTGAATGTAGGACATGTAAAGCTTGTGATTATATAAACACAAGTAATACATTTCAACACCCTGTTAGTAAGGGGGAATATAAACTGAATAGCTATGCAGATTGTAATACACAAAATGTGTTTTATGTTGCAACATGCAAAGTCTGCTTAAGTTTTTATGTTGGAAAGAAAGTGAGAATTTTGTGACATTTCAGTGATTTAAGACTAACGAACAGGAATAATGTCTTATCACAACATACAATGAATTTTTCGGGACACAGTTTTTATTTTATGGTAGTATTGGAGAAAATCCAAGGCTAAGAGATTTACGTAATTTAACTGAAATTGCTGAGATAAAATGGATCCCAGACTTGCAAGCAGATAGAACTGCTGGATTAAATGGAGTGCTCCCTTTAAGACCAGTCTTGCAAGGGCGGAAACTGAGGAAGACAGTTTGATTGGTCACACCCATGTTTAAATGAATGGATTCAAGACTGTGCTTTTAAGATCTGAAGAAGGCTGCTTGCTGAAAACGCATATCTTTTATTGTTAGAAAAGTTATCAGTTATCAGAAAATCTTTTAGAGTTAAGACTCTCATTGAGTTTTATTTTACTTTATTTCCAGTCTTAATAAAGAGTTTTCATTGTGGAAGAACAGCTTGGTTTTGATTTTGAAGTTTAAAATATGGTATGAGTTTCCTGGGTCATAGAGGGTGGCCTATAGCTTGCAAGGAAATGGTATTGCTTTTTGCCCATAGTTATTTGAACAGGGAGAAATTCAAGTGCATTGTCCTGTCTGACCACTCTTGAGGGATATTTATTGTTGATGTAAATCGAGACACCTCCACATTATTCCCTGTCTGTGTAATAGCTGGTCTAAAAGTGGGGAAGGCATTATAACCTTGCACTGTCGGTGTGCTCTCTGCAACTTTAAACCATATCTCAGTGACCGCACAGATCAGTATTTTCTAGGGTGAATAAAGCTTGTAGGGAATGGAGGTTTTTGTTTAGACTCCTAGCATTGAGCAGTAACACCTTTAAGAGTTTCTTGGTTTTGATTTGATATATCAGAAGTACTTTCAGTTTAGGATTGCCTAAAAAGACACCACGGGGAAGACAATGTTTTAGATAATATTCAAAAGCCTGGCAAAGCAGTATGGTCTGCTGACCATCTCCTTCCATGCTTACGAATATTGCTCCCTCTTAGAATGACACCAGAAACTAAGCCAATTATTAAAATCAGTCATCTTTTGTTCATATTGTGGCATCATCTTTGGAGAATGTAAAAAAACTGCTCAGTGCTAGGCTCATACCAGTTTGGGACACATATTCCAAGAGCTCCATGATGTCTGTATTCATATAGTCTAGGGAGGTACATCGCAGGTCATTTACACCCACATGGACTATGACTGAGTCATACTGGTACTTGTAGTTCAATGACAAGAGTGTGTATGTAATGTGGTGGATCCTAGCCCGTGATATGTAACTGCCCATGACCTTCTCTTTACTCAGCCTGGTAAGATGGACATCTGTGTGTCTCACAATACAGTCTCCAATGACTAGAATGTTGGATTATGTGGTGGCTTTCCTTATAGGCTTAGAAGTAGAGGCTGCATGAGATGTGGCTCTATGTATTGATGTGGGTGTTGTTTTGAAAGAGTGCATTCAGGTTTTCTGAGGGTGTTTGTTATGTGTACTTCATCTAGGATGTCTTTGAGATTTAGGAAGGTTACAGTTATGTGCCTCAGCACAGATGGGTCTATGTGTCTGCTTTGAATTGTGTGGGATGGGTGCAGTGTGTGTACTACTGACAACCATATTGACATTAGGAGTGCTTTTATGTGAGAGCTTTGCCTGCAGTGACATTGTGTAAATACATCTCCCACATACCATAGCAGTTTGTTTGAGAATTAACTGGTTGTCAGTGAACATGAGGCACTTTCTACATTGCCTCAGGATATCCATATCCACCAAGCTGGTAACAGAGATAGTGGGAAAATTCATATCCATTGCAATAGACCTTTTTTATTAATTAGACAGTTGGAGTGAGAATATAAAGTAATGTAACGAGGATCTTGTTTAAAACACTGGGGTGAGTGCTTGTCACTACAAACTAATTATCCTGTGTGCAACTAGATAGTGATGAAATTTCAGTGGTGCTTTTCCAGGAAAATTTTCAACTCAGTGTGTTTGTGGCTATGCAGGGCACAGCCAAACACTTGAGGGAAAATAAAAAGTCGAGCCCGATGATTTATGGATAAAGTATTTATATTTAGGCAGATATTCTGAAGTACTTACTGAAAAGAAAGAATTAGCTTGTCAAGAATGATGAAAAGATGGGAGCTACCTGAATGGCTACTGCCTGACTACTAGTAGTGTTGGTCTCACCACAGCCTCACACTGCTGGGATACAATGCTCCTCTGCTTCTTCTTTCACTAGAAGCAAAACAGTAGCACCAATCCCAAGATGATAAGCAGGCCAAAGCCTGTTTGGTGATCCACAGTCTTATCCTGGATGTACTTCAGAAGACTGAAAAAACAAAAAGCTGAATCCCAAAAGACTAAAAATTCAAAATACTGAATGATGAAATTTGCCACTTCTCCACTGTTGTGTGATCCTGGAGCTGGTATATATAGTTAGCAGAGGGTATAGGTGCACAGCCCCCGACATGAGAGGTGCAGGGGGCTTGCCCCCTGCATTAAAAATGTGTTTGGTATTTTGAATTTTCAGTCTTTTGTTTTTTCAGTCTTCTGAAGTAGACCCCTTATCTTACATGATGTAAGGGTTTGTAGGCTTGTTGCAGCTTTTTCCTGGTAGATGGCTTGAATAACAACTAGACAAATCAGGAGGTTCAAGCGGAGCCACTCACTTCCCAACCAGAGACTCAGGAATGTATGCACTCTGCTCCTTCTCTCACCAGGAGCAAAATATAAACACAAATTCCAAACTGGAACATATGAAGCAGGTATTAGGCTTTCTGGTGATCAGTAGCCCCCAGAAAACAATGTTCCTATGTTCCTTCTCTCATTAGTAGCAAACAGAAGCACTAATTCCAAGATGACTACTGAGAGGCAGAATGTGGGCTCACCTGTAATTGATGATCTTCAAGTAATCTTGCAGATTGTAAAGGTAAGATGGAAAAATGGGTTAATACTCTAAGAGCTGCAGTGTGCACTAAGCTGTTAGAAATGAAAGAGGGGGTAACTTAAGCTTTAGCTATCTAAGTGGAAAGCCACTAATTTTAAAAGAGCAAGATAGATTGGAAGGGGTGGCACTTTGTATTCTGGTTCTATGGAATACAATTGGATGGCCAATAAATTTAAATATTGAAAACACATAAAACACGACTGTATATAGGCAGGGGTAAAAACTTTTAATAAAACATTACAGAATAATATAAAATGCTAAACACTTTCACTGATATGCTCAGCTTCTTCAGACAATAACTTCAAAGTGAAAGCAAATCCAATAAATATGCTAAGCATAAGAATTCTAACCAATAAAAACACATAATCACATCATTGATATGCAAATTAACCCCTCAATTAAAATCATTCACAATCATTTAAAGAGCCTTCTAACTCTCAGCACTGGTCTCAGTGAAGCTTTGCCATTTAACCCTTTACACTTGTCTGCCTGTAACTGTAAAATCCAGAACAATTCCCTATATTCAGTTTTATTACAATATCACCTAATCTCAAATCTGTTTGTATGACCTCAGTGACCATAAACTTAAAATTATGTTCATGATTGGTATCAGTAACATGTTTACAAAGTGGGTTCCTCACATCACCCTGCCTAATACTCCTAATGTGTTCCCTTACCCTTTCCATAAGTATCCTGCTTGTCTTACATACATAAAAACTTTGACAGGCTAAATAAACCAAATTCTTAGTGCGACAATTAGCCACAACTCTAAATGTGTATTCCCTACCAGTAGAGGGATGTCTGAACTTATTACTATTGTTAATATAATCACAGATGTTGCAACTACCACAAGAGGTGGTATGTAGATTCAAACCAAAATCAGGGTCAGCCCTAGGTCCATAGCATAACAGACTTTTTATTTTAAATGAAAATCTGGGTTCACTCCCTATTATACTGTTAAGGTCACTATCAAACCTCAAAACATGCCAGTTCTGTCTAATTACCCCACAGATGGACTTAACATTCTGAGAAGAATACAAGTAAACTGCTGGGGCAGACCTCATATCATTCACTTCCTGTCCTCTCTCATTATTACAAATTGCTCTTGCATCCAGAAAAAATGGTTTGGCTAATCCTTCCCTCAGGGTCTTCACCACATCTAGCTCAACATTGACATCACCTTCACTATAACCTCTCTCTCTAAATTCACTTTTCATAATCTGTAACTCTGTTTCAAATTTAGTTATATCATTCTTAAGTCGTGAAACTCTCATACCTTGCCCCCCTAATAATATAACGGAATACGTATCTGGAATGGTTACTACTCCTATGTAAGATGTGATTCCTAGGCACATTTTTCATATATCTACTAATAATTAGTTGATAGTCCTCACCTCTCTCAAGTCTAACATCCAAAAAACTGATAGTAGTCCGTGACATCTATGTGGTGAAATGTAAGAAGCTGGTCTGATGATGGTGTGAAAACAGTCATGACTAAGAAAAGAAACAATTTTTTTTTCAAGGAAGAGCTACCTTGTGTCCATGGCTTGATTTTCAAAGCTAAAAACACAGTAGTTACCACAAACCTGAGTAGTAATTGTCTATAATCTGAAAATAAAATGCCTGTGAGGACACAGAAATCATATCTGGGATGATTGCCTTCCTCCAAACCCCACAAAAAAGTAGTGATTTTCCATGTACCCATATAGTGTTAAATTGGGATGAAGGTGAAAAGACAAATTAACATAGTCATATATTTTAAGTTGCTGTTGTCATATCAACACAGCATGCCTCCTTAGCTTCCAGCCCAAAAGACAGATACCTTCTCTGTACCCCTCTGAAGTCAAACCAGGATGAACGTGAAAGAGCAAATAGGTCAAAATGTGTTGTGGTACTCTATTGCTCTCTCACACACACACACACACACACACACACACACACACACACACACACACACACACACACACACACACACACACACACACACACACACACACACACACACACAAAACATGCTTTCTACAGGAAAATTGGAAGAACATCAGTTCACCTATGGTATGTATTTGGGGCGTTAGAGAAAACAAGAGATCTTCAATAAAACCAACACAGAAATAAGGAGGAAATGCAGACTCCAGTCAGACGGAGCCACGACCAAGAACTCAGACAGGAAGAAAAGAGCTGTGAGATGGCAGCTATGTGCCACTGTACCAATGATGTGATTCTTTCCCACACATTTTGGCCAGACCACCAAAAATAGCCACTTATTGTGTGTAGTGCTGATGTCTAACAGTAATGGAAAGTTGAAAAAATTATAGCTAACCTGTTGATCTTATACACACTTCAACCCCCCAAACACATACACAAGCATAAGCCACAATGATGATTGTTATACTTCATTTGAAAACATATAGAAAATCCAAGTAAAACAGTAAACATTTTAAGAAACATACTTCAGAAATGTGTTAGTTCTCAGAATGATATAAAATACCTTTGAAGTACTCATTATAGCTGGATTTTCTGAAAGAGAACCTGATTTCCAGATTTCCTGACAAAGAACCTGATTTCCTGACTGCCAGGAACATTTCCTGACAGGTAGCAACTCTGCTTAAAGCTGAACACTTCAACATCTCTCTCAGCTTTTGTAAATTTACACCTTTTTAAAGAAGACCGAGGACTATGCCTGTTAATACAGGAAGAACATTCAGCCTCAATAAACATTGATATGATCTGTATCATAAAAAATGACAATTTAATATCTGAAAATTTTCCACATCTATTGAATAACTTCACTTAATTAAACTCAGTCCATTAATTTGTACCTTCAAACAGTAAATAGGTAGATTCATGAGTTTGTAGGTTTATACTAGGCTAGCAACCACAAGGGCGTTTTTAAGCCTAGTCATATTTCCCAAAGGTATCCGAAAAGTTTGGTGTCCTAGAGATGTTTCCCAAAGGTAGCCAACACATTTGGTACCCTAGAGGTTATTTTTAGGGGTATGTGTAAGCTAGTATATGGGTGGTCAAACATTTACAGGTTGTCTCTGGTGAATTTCTGATTTCCCATCCACTGGTCCAGGTTACAGCTGAGTAGGATCAGGGAAGAACTGGGGTTCACATCAATGGGGAGCCTGTTCCAGAGAAGGGCTATTCTCTGATACACATATGGATGACTGTGTGGGTACTTACAAGTTCTAACATGCGATCAGAGGTGTCAACCTCTTCAATAGCCAGTTTGATCTTGGGCTTGATCACTAAACCCTTGAACTATAGCTGCCTGTTTTTCTTCACAGTCTAGACACCCACACCACAACAGATGGCCAGCAATGTTTGTATATGTTAAATCACTTGATTCTCAGATTTGCCAATAGCTGTGGATAAAACAAACAAACAAACAAATGATAAACCCGACTATTTATTTATTTATTTGTTTATTTGACATTTGTTGACCGGGTTAGTCCATCTGGACAGATGCCCCTTTTCAGCAGAGACCTGAGGAGAAAAGCTTCACATGGTAAATGCAAATATAAAATGTCACAATACATTAAGTATGATGGTAATAAAATACAGTTTAATAGTAAATTGCATACAGTTTCATCCTTAAGATAGTCACAGTAGTAGTAGTAACATATGATATAACAATAATTACAATACAGTTTTATCCTATACATAGTCACAGTACAGTTTCTTACAGTTGTGAAAGCAAGAGGCAGGTTCAGGAGAAACGATGTAACAACACTTCTGGACCAGAACAAGTGTGGGATAAGAAAAAGAGTGGAAGAGATAATTAGGAACAAAGGGGGTTAGTGTCAGCGGAGGAGAGAGAGGTACATTAAGTTGGGTCAGATAAAGAGCAGGTCCAAGAGTTTAATGATAGTCTTTCAGTGTTTTTTTAAACAGTTTGAGTTTGGAATTGATCTTAAATGTAGGGGCAGTTTGTTCCACGCATTTGTGACAGAGTAATTATAGTGAAGTTTGCCAGTTGATTTATTGGGTTTGAAGATCTGCAGGAGGAGTTGGATTGAGCTGTGGAGTAAACAGTTAGGAATGTAGGAAGTGATGAGAGTTGAGACAGCAGGACAGGAGTGAGGTTGGTTTAAGATGGAGTGAGTCAGGTACAGCTGAAACAGAAGGAGTTGATGGTGCAGTTCTAGCCCCTTTATTTTTTTTAGAGATAGGCAGTGGTGTGAGCAATAGGGTTGATTAGTGAGAAATCTAGCAATTTTATTGCATGTGAATTCTAGTTTAAATAAGAGATTAGTTTGAAGGTTAGTAATAGGGCGGATAGCAGATAGGCTTGTGCTAGAGAGAGTTTAAATTCATTTGTGAGGAATTTTTTGTTTCCATAGAGTAGGCCCAGTTTTTGGTGAGTCTTCTTAATGCAGCTTTGGATATGAAGCTCGAAGTTTAGTTGATCATCAATAGTGACCACTAATTGTTTAGTGTGGGGTTCAACCTTGATAGCTGTGTTGTTAAGGGAGGAGACAGTGAAGGTTGATTTGAGGTGCTGGAGAGACTTATGGAGGAAGAGGAGGAGTTTAGATTTATTAGAGTTAAATAGGAGTTGGTTGGATGTTAGCCAGTAGAGTCATCAGCATATTGTATTAAAGAGGAGCGAGGACAGGAAAGATGGAGGTTGTTAGTGAAAATGTGAAATATGAAGAGTCCAAGGATGGAACCTTGGGGACCCCCATTCTGGGCTGGGAGAAAGGGGGATAATGCAGATGAAAATGTTAAATAGGAGGAGTCCAAGGATGGAGCCTTGGGGACCCCCAGTTTGGGCTGGGAGAAAGGGGGATTATGCAGAGAGCCATCTTACAGACTGAAGTCTGTTGGAGAGGTAGCTAGAGAACCAATGAAGAGCAGAGTTGGAAAGATTAAGGCTATACAGTTTGTACAGAAGTAGGTTGTGGTAAACATGGTGAAAGGCCTTAGAGAGGTCAAGAAATAGACATGAGACTAATTTATTGTTGTCTTGAGATCTAGAGATATTCGTAAAAGATATTAGTATGCTGGGTGTACTGTGGTTAGGGCAAAAGCCGTGTTGGGTAGGGGTGAGGAGATTTTCTTGTAGCAGATGGGCAAGGAGTTGTTTATAAATGCATTTTTCAAGAATCTTTGACAGGGAGATAGAATAGCAATAGACCTGAAATTAGAGGGGTCAGTGGAGTTTCCTTCTTTATGAAGGGGAATGACAGAATTTCTTTCAGATATCAGGAACTATGTTCTCTTCTATTGATCTTTTGATTAGTATAGAGATGGGATATGTAATAGCTTTTGCTGCTAGTTTAAGGAAAAGAGGTGGTACGTTATCTGCAGAAGGGGAGCATGTTTTGAGTTTACTGAGGAGTGATCTGATATAAGCAGTGGAGACAAGCTTAAGAGAGAAGGAGGTTGTATCACTGGATAGGGGGAGTAAAGGGGTAGGTACGTGTGTCTGTTTTAATTAATTTCTGAATGGAGTCAGTGAAGGAGTTCAGAAGTACAGCAGTGTCTAAGGCAGAGCTATTATGGGAGGGATTTGGTGCAGGGGGCTTACCTCAGTGGAGCAGTTTGTTAACATTATTCCAGAATTTTTGGGGGTTAGTGTTTTTTTTTTTTTCAAAGTTGACTTTTTTTTCAGTTTAGTTATGTAGTTCTGTGTAGCACTGAAAATTGGAAGGGGATTGTTTTTTTGCCAGTGTTTCCAAGCATTATCCCTCTTGTGCTTTAGGGAGCGAGTGACTTGAGTTATTCAGGGAGTAAAGTTGGATTTAATTCTGGGTTTCCTGATGGGGGCCAGGGAAGTTGAGAGTTTAGAAATATGCTATTGAATTTTAGGGTAGATTCTTTTAGGGAAAGGTTTATGTTGTTTTTTACTCCCTGTACCACGCAATATATTTTTTCAGAGTAAGTAATTATAAATATTATATTTTCACCACTAACAGTAGCACTAGTTTATAGCTGTAATAATCTTTGCTTCTCAGCCTTTGTGAATGGCTGCACTCATTAGCAACTAATTAGAGTACATCTGGTAACAATGCAGGTAAGAATGCCAGTAACAAGAGATAACAAGAGATTACTGCCACAGTTAAGTTTTGTGTGTGATAAAAGAACAGATATAAGCTAGTGTGGGTATAATCATTTTGTTAATCATCTGTAAATTACTGAAGTTCACTTCTCTGTTATTAAAACAGACATTGCCAACATACTGGCTGACAGGTTCAGTGCAAAGTTCTCCCCCCCCCCCAAAAGGAGAGATATCTATACCAAACAGCCCCCAGCCCCCCCCCCCTCCAGTCTCCAAGTGAGAAACTGCTCTTCAAAAAAACACATCCCCGGCTGTGTGCTCCCACAACTCAAATGAGATTAAAACCCACAGCTAGGACAGCTGTTTAATCAAAGTCTTACCTCTGGATACATTTACCAGGAGGTGGCGCGCACTGTGGTCCCCACTTCACTTCACAAAGTGCCGCCTTTTAAACTTGGTTGACTTCTTCGAAAACAGTCACAAAGCATGACGAGGAAAAGGCAGTCATACAGCCCTACTCGATCTGGCTAAGGCTAAGATAATATACCACACACCCCATCATTGAAAAAAAATCAGCTTAAAATGTAAAACCCCATCACACAAGATGGGTTGCAAACTGGTTGGAGTGGATCTACCTTTCGGTACAAGCAAACACAGGAGGGTTATAGATGACTGCAAACTGGGCGCCATAGTAGAAAACACATCTGACACAGATATCCTATCATGAAGGGATTCTCATCTAGATCAAGGAGGGTCATAGTCTCCTTTACTCATCACTCATCAGACCAATGATTGAGTACAATGCCCCATTCGGGATGTATCTGACCCGACACTTGCACAGCTGGAGAGAGCAAAGTTCCTCTACCAAAAGGATAAAGGGTCTCAAAAATCTGTCCTATGCTGCCCCGACTGAAGAACTCCAGCTCTATTTCAGTCGCACCGCTGCTCAGAGTGACCTTTGCCTAACATACACATACATGTCAAAACCAGATTTGATGTAAACCTCGACACGGCTATTACTAGGACGTGCTGGAGGATAGATTTTCATCACAAAGACTCTCTATGCTGTGGAAACAAAAAAATACATGTGAGGCAGAGCACCTCGCTGGCCTTGTTCAAGAAATTGAAATCAATGGAAATGGATGGGATACGATATACCAGGGATTACCTCAGCTGTCGAGTCACACTGCCAACAGGCACAGCATAATTAATATAGGGTATAGTTACCCAACTAAAAAACTGCACAAAACAAAAACTAAGCTAGGCTTGTAAAAAATGCCCCGCAAAATGAGCAGTCATCACATTTTCACATTTCTAGGCAACTGTTGGTAATAGCAGGGAGACAGCAGTAATGTGGTCAGAGAACAGTAATAAAATTCTCAACAGATAAGAATTATCTTAATATATCTGAGTAGTTAACTGTGCTATGGAGCATAAATAGCTTAATTTAACAAAAACCAGAACTAAAATGCAGAAGTGTTATGATACAAACACAAATTCTATACTGAGAATTGTAATGTAACACAGAAATACTTCAATTTAAGCTAAAGACTATCACAGACCTTTAGCAAAACTTTTGTAAAAAAAAAAAAAAAAAAAAAGACAAAGATACTTATGAAAATTGCATGTTTTAGAAAGTTAAATTATGTAACCAGTTTTGAAAGATGAAATTCCTGAGCACATGGAAGCAGCAGGCACGGGAGTAAAGATAGTTTAAATTCACAAAACTAATGACATTTATTTTTCACTGCATCATTGAGCAATCCATTCACCTCATTAAGTTTATTTCATGCAGTTCATTTTACCCTTCTGTGATGCTCATTAATGTACAAACCCTCAAAACAAGAAAGAAAGAAAGCAGAAATCCAGCATATGTGACTAATAAACATTCTAAGAAGAATATATTGAATACTGAAACTAAGATCCCAGCAGTAGATCCAGCTATTCAGCACTCACATCCTTCCTACTCCTACTACCACCATCACACATGTAGAGGTTCTGAAGACGGCATCCACAAAAGCCTTAGTTGTATTTCATGAAGACATAAACTCAATAAAATCAAAATTTCATACATGCGATATATCTGCCCCCCCACCCCAAATAAAGTCATTTATTTTATTTATTTTACATTTGTTAACCGGGCTAGTCTAACTGGATATATGTCCATTTTCAGTAGAGGCCCGGGGAGATAAGCTCTAAAACATGATAAAATACAAATACAAGTACAAACAACAAAAATCAAATTTTGTAATAAAAAATAGCAAATAACTTGCCACAAATACAAGTACAAACAACAAAAAACAGATTTTGTAATAAAGATAGCAAATATAATAAAAATAATCAAACAATGATAATGTGTAGTAAAGCAAAGAGGTTAGCATAGGGTGTGCAAAGAGGGCAAGAGTCATAAACAGTGCAAATTGAAGGTACAGGGACATCATACAGGTAAAGTCAATAGTAGAGAAAGGAAGTTAGTGGTGTAGTGATGTTACTAAGAATTTACTTGAAGAAAAGGTATGTAAAGAGAAGAGAAATAGTGTAAAGAAGGGAGACATGAGAAGAATATAATAAGAAGGAAGATGTAACAGTGGATAGTAAGCACAGGATAGGCAAGGTCAAGTTTGAAGAGATAGATGACTAGTCCGGTTTGGTACAGGGGCATAGCCAGTATGATTTGAGGTAAAGTTTAAGTCTGTTTTTGAAGAGTGATAAGGAGGTGAGTGAGGAGAGGTCATTAGGGAGAAGATTCCAGGATTTACCTACAGTATAAGAGAAGAGAGAATCCCCAGCCCTGTTATTAGATTTGGAGGTGTGTACAAGACGTTTGTGTGATGAGCGTAAAGACTTTCAGATTTGTATAGGGGGTGATAAGGCTAGATAAACTAGGAGTATTAGAAGGTTTGTAAAGAATGTTGTGGGCAATGGTTAGTTGGTGAAATTTAATCAGGTGTTGTTCTAACCATCCTAGCTGATTTAGATTTATACAATGGTGGGTTCTAAATGGGTTTCCTGTTGCAAATCTTGCAATGTTATTATAGGACAATTCCAATTTGCTGAAGATAGTCTTGGATAGATTAGTAAAAATTGGAGAAGCATAAAGGAGTGTAGAGATCAAATGAGTGTGAGCTATAGTAGTTTTGGCAGTAGGAGAAAGGAAGGGTTTAATCCTATAGAGAGTGACAATTTTTTTGTTGATAGTCTTTATAGTATTGTTGATATGGATGTCGAAGTTCAGATTATTGTCGATGGTGACACCTAGAAGTTTGGTGGTAGAGTCTGGAGATATTATAGTACCATTGGTGGATGTCACAGAGAAATGAAGAGGAGATGACTTTTGAGTAGGAGTGAAGAGGAGGAGTTTTGTTTTATTTGAGTTCAAAAGAAGGCAACGCTGAGTGAACCATCATTCAACTATGTTGAATACCTTCTAGGTGAGAGAGTGAAGGTCTTGGGAGGATGTAGCTGAGCATAGTAGTGTGGAGTCATCAGTATATTGTATGCAAGTGGTTTGGGGATAGCTAGATGAAGGTCATTTATAAATATGGAGAAGAGGAGAGGTCCTAGTATGGACCCCTGAGGGACACCTAAGGTAACGGGTAGATGGGTGGATAGAGTGTTATGCCATAGTAATGCTTGCTGTCGTTTGTCAAGGTAGGATTGGAACCATTTTATGGAAAGTGGGTTTAATGATAGAGATTTTAGTATGTTTATGAGAATCTGGTGGTTTACCATCAAATGCTTTAGACAGGTCGATAAATAGAGCAGAAAAGAGATTATTTAGGTTTTGTTGTTTGTTAATGTAATCAGTAAAGGAAAGGAGGGCAGTGGTAGCGCTGTGTGAGCGTCTGAAACCATGTTGACAGTTGAAAAGTAAATTGTTTTCAATTAAGTGGTGGTGTAATTGCCTGTGGATACATTTCTCCATAATCTTAGCTAAAGGAGAGAGTAGGGCAATAGGGCGATAGTTTGATAGCTCAGTGGAGTGTCCACCTTTATGCAGGGGGATAACATGGGAGACTTTCCATAAGCTGGGGATGTGACCTTCGCTTATAGTTCTATTGATCAGTATGGGAATAGGGTAGGTAATAGCCTTGGAGGATAACTGTAAAAATTCAGAAGGCAGTTGGTCTGCAGAAGGAGAGCATGGTTTCAGTTTATTCAAAAGGTTTTGAATAAGTGTGGCTGGGACAGGTTTGAACTGAAAAGGAGGGGGGTGGGGTTGAGGTGTATGAAGGTATTAGGTGATAGTTGACTAGCTAGTGTTTGGATAGCATCTGTAAATAAGGTATTGAAGGTATTAGCTGTATGGATGGAGTTTTTCTGGTCTGTAGTTTGAGGGTTTGGTGTAGTGGATTGATATGGGTGGAGTAGCTGCTTAATGCTATCCCAGAATTTTTGTGGGTTGTTGTGTTTAGGTTGCTAAAATTGTAAGTAGTATTTTTTTTATCAGAAAGTATGGCTTTCTTAATGTCATTTCTAAGTTGTCTAAAGGTTTGTTGGTCTACAGGGTTTTTAGTCATTCTCCATTTGGCCCATTACTTATTTCTGAGATGAATTTTGTGTTTGGTTTCATTGGAAAGCCATGGGACAGAATTGGCCTTAATTCTAATAGATCTGGTTGGAGTGTGGTGATTGAGAATGGAAAGGAAGGTAGAATTAAAGAAATTAATGGCTTCATTTAAAGGGAGGTGTTTTAAGAGAACCCAATTGCATGCTCTTAGTTCCATTTGGAATAAATCAGGGTTAAATGTCTTTTTGGATCTAATACTTCTGATAGAGGTTAGAATGGGAATGTTGGATTTATGCCTGATGAAGTAGGTAAGTGAGTGGTCAATTTTATCATCAGGGAGGGTTCGAAAAATTATAGTAGTGAGTATGATTGTTTATAAGAATCCAGTCTAGTATGCTTGCTTTCTTGTTAGCTTTATATATTCTGGTGGGTGAGGTAATGGCTTGAGAAAAAACATGTAGGTTAATGTGGGTGGTAGGAAGGCTGGTACAATAGGAATTCCAATCCAAATTTATATTGCTTAGGATTATGGATTCTTGAGGCAGGTGTTGGGATAGCCAGCAAAGGATATTTTCCATGATGGCTATGTTATTTCCAGGGGGCAGATACATACAGATAATGTAGATTGACTTAGCATTGTTAAGTTCAAGGTCATCATCATAGTATGGCAGTGAGGATAGTCCATAATACCTTGGGTTAACAGTGAAACAAACCAGACATGAAACCCAGTAAACACATCCTAGTAATTAATAACTCCATTGTCTGTAAAACAGAAGCCTACTTTTTTTACCTTGCAAGGAGCTTATGTGAGTATCATGTCTACCTGTTGTCAAAATCAGGGACATGTAAACTAGATTAAGAAAGCTTAAGACTAATAAAGACATGGTCATTGTTCATGCTGGAATTAAGAATGTTATTCCACTTAAATATGCAATAGGATATAGCAAGAATGAAAAAACACATCTGCTTAGACAAACTCTTCCAAGTACCTTATAAGGCATAGTGCATGATAACATGTTGGCATTCAGTCAGTAGCTAAGGACATGCTGTTATAGGTAATAGAGTCAGAGTCTATCAGGAGTGAGATGTGTAACCAGGCACATGGTTTTCCTTATATTACACTTCACCAGTCTCCCTGTTGACCTTAAGTATTCAAGCATTGAACAGGGCATGCTCCCTTCCTATTGTGTCCTTTTACACTAATTCAAATTACAAGGAAAAAATAACATAAGAGGTAAAGGTCTGATAAAGGAGAGAAGCCTTAGTAATAAAACATATGATTTAGTAGACATTCTCCTCTTAGTCTATGTTAATATCTGTATCCTTACTGAAGCAAGCTGTAAAGCTATAAAATGTATATCTCAAACACCAGGGCATACCTCCGTCATTATTGCATATTTGATGAGATAAGTGGTTGGATGAGCCAATAAATCATCTCATGACTAGAAATTGCTCATACAATAATTAATATCAGTGGTGCTGAATGTAATATAGGTATTTACCATTTGCCCTTTATGCCCCATACACAGTTGGAGGATTTTATAACTAAACACCAAGATGGAAAAATGCAGTTTTTGTGGGGGATTTTAAGTATCCAAAAACTGAATGGAAACTGCTCAGTATCAAATAAAGATATCCAAATATTAATTCTGTCAATCGAAACAGCTTGGAACAAACATTACATCTAATTGTGGGATGCTAATATCTTAGATGCCATACTAAGAAAATCAGAGTATTTCTGTTTCACACCCCTAGTTATAACCTCTTTAATTAACACCAATTATGATACCATTAGAGCGTCTTCTGTGTGGCGACATGCGTGAATGGCTGTTCCTAGGTTGAAGGTTGTGCATTAGGCCTGACAAGCCAGCACGTAAAACTCTACTGCCAATCATTAGCAGACCGGAGTTCCGCTGTGGTGACCCCTAACCGGGAAAAGCCGAAACACACAAACAAACAAACATGATACCATCGTCTTTGGCTTAAGAGTAAAATCAAGGTCATTTGTAAATAAAACATCCTACCTAGACTTTACCATAGAAATCATGATGCAATGATTTACATACATGTGAAAACAGATTGGGATTTGGATCTTAATAAACTCAACAAGTCTGCTCTGGATGATATCAGTACATTCTATGATTTTGTTTACTTTTCATTGCTAAGCACGTACCAGCAACACCGAAATATATAGGCAGCATTAAATTCTCCAGATTTTACTATAGACTCTGCTTGTTCTCAAAAGATGAAAGAAGTAGTAAGGTATTCTTTAGTAACATCAGAAAAATGAAAGGGAAAGGAAAAAATGTTGAATGTAACATGGTAATAAAAGTTATGACCCAGCCACCAGACACAGTAAATGGTCTTGCAGAAAGATATTGGTAAACTTCATAGTAAGTAAAGAAATACATCAGGGTGCTTTAATACAAGGGGGCACATCTGTTATATAACTACATGCATGACAACTACTGCCACAATTAAAATTAAAAGCTCTGGTTCTAATAAACTGGACAACATACCCACTTGATTCCTACACAACATCAAGGAAAACCTGTCTGACTCATATCAATTAGTGCAGAGTCATCTTAAATTTTGAAACAAAAAATGCCATTGTGGCATACCTACTGAAATATATAAAGGCAGAGCAAACTATACAACCATCTCTGAATTAACATAATCATAAATTCATGGCTTTATAGATGTTAGATTAATAACCACAAGGGCCTTTTTAAGCCTAACCATGCATCATAAATTTCTGAAAAGTTCTGATCCCCTTGATAATTGTAAACCTAGGCTTGGGAGATAAACTATTTATAGGTTACCTGTGTCCATTAGAGACATAGTTGCCAAACCTGGGATGAATTTCTGGTTTCCCATCCAATTGTCCAAGTTGCACTTGAATTGTGTTAGGCATATTTATATCACAGGCAATGTTTAAATCTTTAGAATGGGTAATTCTGGTGCTGTTTGTTTTACAGATATGCAGGAGGCCCATCAGAGTGGGGCCTGACAATGCCGTATATGACAGACATAGATCTCCTCTCAAAAGCCTGTAGGAGACAGAATACAGGGATAGAGCCTTGAGGCGGTCTACATAGGACATTTTACTTACATCCTGTATTCGTTTAGTGAGAAACCTCTGTGGACATTCCAATTGTTGGATATGCCTGGTTAAATACATATCAAAGGGGGCATTGTTTTCAATGACAGGTATGATGAATGCAGAATATAGTGGAACAATGGGTTCCTTGGATTTAGATGCCATACCTTTGTTTATATGTTGCACAGCATATAATGATTTCTTCACCACTGTAGACATGATGGTCAAAGGCTAGATTACAATCCATGTGTGTCCCTAAGTCTGTGACTACTGGGTCAATTGTAAGGGATGTGTTGTCAATATGATAGTTACCATGGATGGATGACTTCCCAAAGGATACTATTATGCATTTCTTGGCATTTAGTTATAGTCCATGGCTCTGACACCAGTTGTTTCTCTGTGTCAGCATCAAAGAACTGTCTTGGCCCCCAGCTCCACACCATCACATTTTTCAAGAAACTATAAAGATGAATTGGTGCCATTGAATTCATTGCTCTATGGTCAGAGCAGATATCACTGCTCTCCAGTACAAACATAGCATCAAAAAACCCCACCAAAAGCTAGGCATCTTCTATAGGAATTAACACTGCCCAAACACATCGACCAGAGCCAGTCTCACCAAAACTTTCATTCTCCCCTCCCTACTATATGGTGCCATAATTCTCACTAACCTACAGTCCTCTTATCAGGTCTAAATTAGAATGTTGCTACAACAAAGTGGCCATGTTTGGCACTAACTCAAAGACCACACACATCACTGCGTTACATACTCTACAATGGCTTAAACTCCCTAACCATCTCCATTATGTCCAGCCCTTAACCTTTTACAACATCATTTATAAACCTTTAGCATGTACAGCCTGGAGTTCTACAGTTAGACCTTACACCCCCAATAGAACCTTGAGGCCTGAAGATAAAAAACTCCTTGCTATCTCCAACCCCTCTAAAGTACAAAGACAAAGCTTATATTCGTATTCAGTTGCTAAGGTTTGGAACTCAAACCCCCTTTCCATAAGAACCATTACTAATATGGAAGCCTTCAAACCCTCGCTATAACAAAATCTAAATAATACATGGCTGTGCACATGCTCAACTCCTGGCTAATCTTGACCTCAGCATTTCCTCCCTGTCTGCTCACTACATTTCTACCCCCTGAATGACACATCTCTTATAACCCCTTTTTCGATACAACAGACCTATTTTAGCTAATCTCATTCCTACACCCTTCTCTCATCTCCCCACAATGCTTTCTCTCTTTTATTATTATGTAGTGGGTGCTCAACATCATAGCACTGTGACAAACTGAAGAATAACACATTTCACTCTATGAAAGAATGCAACATACTTTTTCTACTATATTTATGATGAAAATAATATATTTTATATCTATATATATACATATATATATATATATATATATATATATACATATATATATATATATATATATATATAGTATTACTTCTGAAATCTGGAAAATGCAATGCTCCACCGATCAAAATGTTCCCTGACTATTGGGTCAACTCTTAAGTATGCACTGTCAATATGATAGTTACCAAGGGTGGATGACTTCCCAAAAGATATTATTATGGATTTCTTCGCATTTAGTTTTAGTCCATGGCTCTGGCACCAATTGTTTGTCTGTATAAGTCCTTCCTGGAGAACATTTGTGTCAGCGGGTGATTTATTGACAGTTCCAAATTTTCAATCATCTGCAAATTTAGTCAGCCAGAGGCCAGTGATGTCGGCCTTGACTTCAGAGAAGTAAATGCCAAAAAGGAGCAGATCCTGAAAGACTCCACTTGTTACTGGCCTCTTTCCTAAGGTGGACTTCCCATTTCTAACTTCCTGGGTCCTGTCTGTGAGCCAGCTGGCTATCCACTGAGTTACATAATGGTTTTTACCTAACCTCTTCAGTTATTCAACAATGCCCAAGTGGGGGATTGTGTCAAATGCCTTGACCAGGTCAAGGTAGATAGTGTGAACCATTTTGCTCTCATCCATTACTTTGGTGACCTTCTCAAAGAAGTCCACCAGGTTGACTATGCATGACCTGCCCTTGATGAACCCAAATTGGGTTGGGTCCAGTGTGAGGAGGTTTCCTATGTCATTATTAATCATTTCCATGATAATTCTTTCTATGACCTTACATATAGGTTCATAGGTCAGTACTAGGCTATCGGCCCTAGGGCCTATGCAAGCCTAGCCATAACAATTCCCTGGATATTTCTTCCCACAGTATTTACTTCTATGGACCCCTATCTAGCAGGGTGACTGACATGATCCCTGGGGTGAATTTCCTATCTCCCATCCAATCATCAAGGTTCCTTTTGAAGAGGGCCAATGAGGCACTCTGCTTGACATGTATGGGCAGTCTATTCCAGAGTATGGGGAGTCTCTGGTTCAGGAACCTATCCCACCAGCATGTTTTGTTCATTGTGATGACAAGGTTTAGATCCCTGGAGAGTGTGGCTCTGAGGGATTGGGATTTCTTTAAGTGGAGCATGTCCAACAGCTCAGGGTTTGACATGGCATTGTATGTTAAGCAGAGATCGCCTCTGAGTAGACAATATGCCACAGAGTATAGCTGGAGTTTTTTAGACGGTCAGCATATGACATCTGCTTTAAGCCTGTGATTCTTTTAGTGAGGTATTTCTGTGGCCTTTCCAGCTGTTGCAGATGTCTTGTGAGGTACATACCAAATAGGGCATTATACTCTATAATGGGTCTAATGAGGGATGAGTACAGTGGGACAATGACCTCCTTTTTTCTGGATGAAAAGCCCTTAGTGATGAGGTGTGCCACATAGAAGGATTTCCTGACTGTTGTGGCGATGCGGTTATCGAAAGTGAGACCACTGTCCACCTGTGTCCCTAAGTCTCTCATCACACTTTTGATGTTTAGCATCCTGCCACCTATGTGGTAATTCATGGGTACATGTTTTTTTCCAAAGGGGATAACTATACATTTCTTGGCATTAAGCTTGAGCCCATGGCTCTGGCACCAGGCATCTGTTTCTGTAAGGCCTTTTTGTAGAATATCCACATCATTTGGGGATTCAATAATGGCTCCCAGTTTGCAGTCATCTGCAAACTTTGTTAGCCAGAGTCCCTTAGTGTTGGCCTGTACTTCAGAGAAGTAGATGGCAAACAAGAGTCGTCCCAGAAGTGAACCCTGAGGTACTCCACTTGTCACTTGTCTGGAGCTGGATTTGGAGTCTGCTACTTTTATAGTCTGGGTTCTGTCAGTAAGCCAGTTGGCAACCCATCTAGTGACGTAGGGATTTATGCCCAGCTTAGTAAGTTTATCTATGCTTCCAGAGTGGGGGATGGTGTCGAAGGCCTTGGTAGATGCCAAACAAGAGTGGTCCCAGGACTGAACCCTGAGGTACTCCACTTGTCACTTGTCTGGAGCTGGATTGGAGTCGGCTACTTTTACAGTCTGGGTTCTGTCAGTAAGCCAGTTGGCAACCCATCGAGTAACTTGGGATTTATGCCCAGCTTAGTAAGTTTATCTATGATTCCAGAGTGGTGGATGGTGTTGAAGGCCTTGGCGAGGTCCAGATAGGCTGTGTGGACTGCCTTACCCTCGTCCACAGCTCAGGAGACTGATTCGAAGAAGTCAATCAGATTCAGGAGACTAGTGAAACTTATGGGTCTATAGTTTTCAGAGTCTGTAGATGGCCCACCTTTGAGCAGAGGGATGACTGTTCCTGTTCTCCATTCATAAGGCACGAAGCCTGCTTGGAAGCTACAGTTAAATAGCAATTCCAGAGGGTCTGATAGTTAATGGTTCATGCTATTTAGAAGGCATCCTGGGATATTGCCTGGGCCCATTAATGCAGTGTTCTTGGCCTTAGAAAGCGAGAAAGAGAGAGAGAGAGAGAGCATTAAAGAATTGTTGCCTAGTGATGGCATGGAGAGTTATATTTAATGGTATTTCCTGAGGAAAGGTTAATGGGGAGAGGGGCTAAAGTTGGAGATGACTTTGTCAGCCAGAAGGTTTGCTATATCCTCTGGCTCAGTATAGGTGGCTCTACTTACAATGAGCTCTGCACACAATTGCGTATCACCTTTGAGATTATGGACATAGCTAAGGAATGCCTTGTGGTTCTCCTTGGCCTTGGAGATCAAATTTACCTCAAATCTGAATCTAGTTGACTTTATTTGTCCTCTGAGTTGTTTGTGTAGTTTGATGGGTGTACTTTTATCCTGCTGGGTGCTGCACCTTCTAATTTTTGCCATGATTTTCTTCCTTCTGTTTTACAGCCTATTGATGGATGTTTTGATTCCACCAGAGTGGCTTGTTTTTGAGTTAGTTCTGTGCTTCTTCCTGGTGAGTACAGCAGTTATTAACACACTTGTATAGGGGTTTTGTGAACAGTTCTGCATACACAGCAGTGCTCTCATGGTTTATGGGGACTTGAAATTTTGTCAGGATATCACTTAATAGTAGGAAGCTAGCCATATAGGAGTTCCTGAATATTCCAGGGTTAGCTGGGTTTCCAGGTTTTGTTTTTACTTCAAAGGAGATCATTTTGTGGTTTGACCTTACCAGAGAAGACATTACACTAGCGAGTGTGCAGCACTCTCCAATATTAGTGAGGACCAGATACAGTATGGTTGTACCCCTTGTTGGTGTATGGACAATCTGGTCCAGGGAGTTTGTGTTTACAAAATCCAGGAATCTTTGTGCCTGTATGTTTGGTGTCATATATGATTCCCAGTTAATAGTGGGGTAATTAAATTCGCTCATGAATATGGTATTGGACTGGATGGTAAGTGTTTCGAAATAACTCTAAATACATGGTTATGAGTTTCATGGGTCATAACCAAGAGAAAAGGTACAGTTAATTGTAGGACATGTAAAGCTTGTGATTATATAAACACAAGTAATACATATCAACACCCTATTAGTAAGAGGGAAAATAAACTGAATAGCTATGCAGATTGTAATACACAAAATGTGATTTATGTTGCAACATGCAAAGTCTGCTTACGTTTTTATGTTGGAAAGACCAGCTGTCCTTTTAAAGTGAGAATTTTGCGACATCTCAATGATATAAGACTAAAGATTAGGAATAATGTCTTATCACAACATACAATAAATTTTTCTGGACAGTGGACACAGTTTTATTTTATGGTAGTATTGGAGATTTTAAATGCAAATCCAAGGCTAGGGGATTTACGTAATTTAACTGAAATTGCTGAGATAAAATGGATCTCAGACTTGCAAGCAGATAGGACAGCTGGATTAAATGGAGTGCTCCCTTTAAGACCAGTCTTGCAAGGGAAGGAACTGAGGAAGACAGTTTGATTGGTCACACCCATGTTTAAATGAATAGATTCAAGACTGTGCTTTTAAGATCTGAAGACGGCTGCTTGCTGAAAGCGCATATCTTTTATTGTTAGAAAAGTTACCAGTAATCAGAAAATCTTTCAGAGTTAAGACTCTCATTGAATTTTATTTTACTTTATTTCCAGTCTTAATAAAAAGTTTTCATCATGGAAGAACAGCTTTGTTTTGATTTTGAAGCTTAAAATAAGGTATGAGTTTCCTGGGTCATAGAGGGGGGCCTATAGCTTGCATGGAAATGGTATTGCTTTTTGCCCATAGTTATTTGAACATGGAGAATTTCAAGTACATTGTCCTGTATGACCACCCTTGAGGTATATTTATTGTTGATGTAAAACAAGACATCGCCACCTTTAGTCCCTGTCTGTGTAGTAGCTGGTCTAAAAGTGTGGAAGGCATTATAACTTTGCACTGTCGGTGTGCTCTCTGCAGCTTTAAACCATGTCTCAGTGACCACACAGATGTCAGTATTCTCTAGGGCGAATAAAGCTTCTAGGGAGTGGAGGTTTTTGTTTAGACTCCTAGCATTGAGCAGTAACATCTTTAAGAGTTTCTTGGTTTTGATTTGATATATCAGAAGTGCTTTCAGTTTAGGATTGCCTAAAAAGACACCACGGGGAAGACAATGTTTTAGATAATATTCAAAAGCCTAGCAAAGCAGTATGGTCTGCTGACCATCTCCTTCTATGCTTATGGATATTGCTCCCCATTAGAATGACATCAGAAACTAAGCCAATTATTAAAATCAGTCATCTTTTGTTCATATTGTGGCATCATCCCTGGAGAATGTAAAATACTGCTCAATCCTAGGCTCATACCAGGTTGGGACACATATTCCAAGAGCTCCATGATGTCTGTATTCATATAGTCTAGAGAGGTACATCTCAGGTCATTTACACCCACATGGACTATGACTGAGTCATACTGGTACTTGTGGTTCAATGACCTGAGTGTGTGCGTAATGTGGTGGATCCTAGCCGGTGATATGTAACTGCCCATGACCTTCTCTTTACTCAGCCTGGTAAAATGGACATTTGTGTGTCTCACAATACAGTCTCCAATGACTAGAATGTTGGATTATGTGGTGGCTTTCCTTATAGGCTTATAAGTAGAGGCTGCATGAGATGTGGCTCTATGTATTGATGTGGGTGTTGTTTTGAAAGAGTGCATTCAGGTTTGCTGAGGGTGTTTGTTATATGTACTTCATCTAGGATGTCTTTTGGGTTTAGGAAGGTTACATTTATGTGCCTCAGCATAGGTGAGTCTATGTGTCTGCTTTGAATTGTGTGTGAAAGAGTGCAATGTGTGTACTACTGACAACCATATTGACATTAGGAGTGCTTTTATGTGAGAGCTTTGCCTGCAGTGACATTGTGTAAATATATCTCTCACATACCATAGCAGTTTGTTTGAGAATTAACTGGTTGTCAGTGAACATGAGGCACTTTCTACATTGCCTCAGGATATCCATATCCACCAAGCTGGTAACAGAGATAGTGGGAAAATTCATATCCATTGCAATAGACCTTTTTTATTAATTAGACAGCTGGAGTGACAATATAAAGTAATGTAACGAGGATCTTGTTTAAAACTCTGGGGAGAGTGCTTGTCACTACAAAGTAATTATCCTGTGTGCAACTAAATACTGATGAAATTTCAGTGGCGCTTTTCCAGGAAAATTTTCAACTCAATGTGTTTGTGGCTATGCAGGGCACAGCCAAACACTTGAGGGAAAATAAAAAGTCGAGCCCGATGATTTATGGATAAAGTATTTATATTTAGGCAGATATTCTGAAGTACTTACTGAAAAGAAAGAATTAGCTTGTCAAGAATGATGAAAAGATGGGAGCTACCTGAATGGCTACTGCCTGACTACTAGTAATGTTGGTCTCACCACAGCCTCACACTGCTGGGATACAATGCTCCTTTGCTTCTTCTTTCACTAGAATAAAAACAGTAGCACCAATTCCAAGATTATAAGCAGGCCAAAGCCTGTTTGGTGAGCCACAGTCTTATCCTGGATGTACTTCAGAAGACTGAAAAAACAAAAAGCGGAATCCCAAAAGACTAAAAATTCAAAATACTGAATGATGAAATTTGCCACTTCTCCACTGTTGTGTGATCCTGGAGCTGGTATATATAGGTAGCAGGGGGTGTAGGGGCACAGCCCCCGACATGAGAGGTGCAGAGGGCTTGCCCCCTGCATTAAAAATGTGTTTGGTATTTTGAATTTTCAGTCTTTTGTTTTTTTCAGTCTTCTGAAGTAGACCCCTTATCTTACATGATATAAGGGTTTGTAGGCTTGTTGCAGCTTTTTCCTGGTCAGGAGGTTCAAGCGCAGCCACTCACTTCCCAACCAGAGACTCAGGAATGTATGCACTCTGCTCCTTCTCTCACCAGGAGCAAAATATAACCACAAATTCCAAACTGGAACATATGAAGCAGTTATTAGGCTTTCTGGTGATCAGTAGCCCCCAGAAAACAATGTTCCTATGTTCCTTCTCTCATTAGTAGCAAACAGAAGCACTAATTCCAAGATGACTACTGAGAGGCAGAATGTGGGCTCACCTGTAATTGGTGATCTTCAAGTAATCTTGCAGATTGTAAAGGTAAGATGGAAAAATGGGTTAATACTCTAAGAGCTGCAGCGTGCACTAAGCTGTTAGATATGAAAGAGGGGATAACTTAAGCTTTAGCTATCTAAGTGGAAAGCCACTAATTTTAAAAGAGCAAGATAGATTGGAAGGGGTGGCACTTTGTATTCTGGTTCTATGGAATACAGTTGGATGGCCAATACATTTAAATATTGAAAACACATAAAACACGACTGTATATAGGCAGAGGTAAAAACTTTTAATAAAACATTACAAAATATATAAAATGCTAAACACTTTCATTGATATGCTCAGCTTCTTCAGACAATAACTTCAAAGTGATAGCAAATCCAATAAATACTCTAAGCATAAGAATTCTAACCAATAAAAACACATAATCACATCATTGATATGCAAATTTACCCCTCAATTAAAATCATTCACAATCATTTAAAGAGCCTTCTAGCTCTCAGCACTGGTCTCAATGAAACTTTGCCATTTTCACTAACATGTTTACAAAGTGGGTTCCTCACATTACCCTGTCTAATACTTCTAATGTGTTCCCTTACCCTTTCCATAAGTATCCTGTTTGTCTTACGTACATAAAAACTTTGACAGGCAGTGCATTGGGCTAAATAAACCAAATTCTTAGTGCGACAATTAGCCACAACTCTAAATGTGTATTGCCTACCAGTAGAGGGATGTCTGAACTTATTACTATTGTTAATATAATCACAGACGTTGCAAGTACCACAAGAGGTGGTATGTAGATTCAAACCAAAATCTTAGTCAGCCATAGGGCCATAGCATAACAGACTTTTTATTTTTAAATTTAAATCTGGGTTCACTCCCTATTATTCTGTTAAGGTCACTATCAGACCTCAAAATATACCAGTTCTGTCTAATTACCCCACAGATGGACTTAACATTCTGAGAAGAATACAAGCAAACTGCTGGGGCAGACCTCATATCATTCACTTCCTGTCCTCTCTCATTATTACAAATTGCTCTAGCATCCAGAAAAAATGGTTTGGCTAATCCTTCCCTCAGGGTCTTCACCACATCTAACTCAACATTGACCTCACCTTCACTATAACTGCTCTCTCTAAATTCACTTTTCATAATCTGTAACTCTGTTTCAAATTTAGTTATATCATTCTTAAGACGTGAAACTGTCATACCTTGCACCCTAATAATATTACGGAATACATATCTGGGATGGTTACTACTCCTATGTAAGATGTGATTCCTAGGCACATTTTTCATATATCTACTAATGATTAGTTGATAGTCCCCCCTCTCTCAAGTCTAACATCCAAAAAACTGATAGTAGTCTGTGACATCTTTGTGGTGAAATGTAAGAAGCTGGTCCGATGATGGCGTGAAAATAGTCACTAAGAAAAGAAACCAATTATTTTTTTTCTTTCAAGTAAGAACTACCTTGTGTCCATGGCTTGATTTTCAAAGCTAAAAACACAGTAGTTACCACAAACCTGAGTAGCAATTGTCTATAATCTGAAAATAAAATGCCTGTGAGGACACACAAATCATATCTGGAATGATTGCCTTCCTCCAAACCCCTCAAAAAAGTAGTGATTTTCCATGTACCCATATAGTGTTAAATTGGGATGAAGGTGAAAAGACAAATTAACATAGTCATATATTTTAAGTGGCTGTTGTCATATCAACACAGCATGCCCCCTTAGCCTCCAGCCCAAAAGACACATACCTTCTCTGTACTCCTTTGAAGTCAAACCAGGATGAATGTGAAAGAGCAAATAGGTCAAAATGTGTTGCGGTACTCTATTGCTCTCAGCAGTACATATGTTCATAGGTTTATAGGTTCATAGGTAGGTACTAGGCTATTGGCCCTAGGGCCTATATAAGCCTAGCCAAACAGTACCCTGGCTTTTGCCACCCAAGAAAATTATTTTCCTGTGCCCCTGTCAAGCAGAGTCACAGAAGTGATACCCGGGGTGAATTTCCTATCTCCCATCCAATCATCAAGAAGAGTGCTAATGAGGAGATTTGTTTGATATAGATAGGTAATTTGTTCCGGAGTATGGGAAGTCTCTGGGACAGGACTCTATCTCTCCAGTATGTTCTGTTTATTGTGGTGACAAGGTTTAAGTCCCTAGAGCGTGTAGCTCGGAGGGATTGTGATTTCTTTACGTGGAGCATGTCCAACAGCTCTGGGTTTGACATAGCTTTTTATGTTAGGCAGAGATCGCCACTGAATAGGCGATATGCAACAGAGTAAAACTGGAGTTTTTTGAGATGGTCTGCGTAGGGCATCTGTTTGAGGCTGGTAATCCTCTTTGTGAGGTATTTCTGTGGCCTTTCCAGTTGTTGTAGATGTCTTGTGAGGTACATACCAAAAGGGGTGTTGTACTCTATAATGGGTCTAATGAGTGATGAGTAGAGGGGAACAATGACCTCTTTTTTTCTGGATGACAAACCTTTTGTGATGAGGTGTGCCACTTAGAAGAATATCCTGACTACTGTGGTGATGTGATTATCAAAGGAGAGACTACTGTCCATCTGTGTCCCAAGGTCTCTTATCACAGTTTCAGTGTTAAGTAGACTACCGCCTATGTGGTAGTTCATGGGTACAGAGTTTTTACCAAAAGGAATGACAATGCACTTTTTGGCACTGAGCTTGAGGCCATGGCTTTGACACCAGGCATCTGTCTCAATGAGGCCCTTTTGTAGGATGTCCACATTGTTAGGAGTTTTGATTATGGCTCCTAGTTTGCAGTCATCTGCGAACCTTGTTAGCCAAAGACCTTCTGTGTTAGCCTGTACTTCAGAGAAGTAGATCCCAAACAGGAGAGGACCTAGGACTGAACCCTGTGGTACTCCACTTGTCACTGGTCTGAAGTTGGATTTAGAGTCTGCTACTTTCACAATGTGGGTTCTGTCAGTGAGCCAGTTGGCAACCCATCTTGTGACATAGGGATTTATACCTAGATTAGTGAGTTTTTCTATAATTCCAGAGTGGGGGATGGTGTTGAAAGTCTTGGCAAGATCTAAATAGGCTGTGTGAACCACCTCACTCTCATCTACGGCTTTGGTGACTGCTTTAAAGAAGTCTATCAGGTTTAGGAGACATGATCTGCCTTTTACAAACCCAAACTGGGTAGAGTCCAGAGTTTGGAGATTACCAATGTCATTGTTTATAAGTTCCATGATGATACGCTCCATAGCCTTGCAGACCAGGCTACCTTCTTTCCCCTATGCCCAGAGGAAGTCCACTTGTATGCACATCTGACTTTAATTGAAGAAAAAGTGAAAAAAATAACACAGTAATTCTTTCTAACTTGTTGATCCTACACAGGACAGTGTTCCTAGGCAAGCTACAATGGTAATCTGTGTACACCTATAAGGTGTGATTTTGGAGGAAAGTTAAAGAAGTACCACACTATCCCCAGTTCCTACACAAATTACAACAATCACTGCATCCACCTCTGAGTGGGGTCAGTTTCAGACTATGTGGGGCTCATGGCTGATGATCTTACTAAGCCAACTTATCCAGCCAAGTATGAGGGCCGCAAGAAGAAGTGATGTTCCAGATGTTCTGTGGTGTACCTTATTTTTTTACTACCCAGGAGATTTATGTATGTGCCTACCAATATTTTTCACACACACACACACACACACACACACACACACACACACACACACACACACACACACACACGCACACGCACACGCATGCACGCATGCACGCACACACACACACACACACACACACACACACACACACACACACACACAAAACATGCTTTCTACAGGAAAATTGGAAGAACATCAGTTCACCTATGGTATGTATTTGGGGCGTTAGAGAAAACAAGAGCTCTTCAATAAAACTGACACAGAAATAAGGAGGAAATGCAGACTCCAGTCAGACGGAGCCACGACCAAGAACTCAGACAGGAAGAAAAGAGCTGTGAGATGGCAGCTATGTGCCACTGTACCAATGATGTGATTCTTTCCACACATTTTGGCCAGACCACCAAAAATAGCAACTTATTGTGTGTAGTGCTGATGTCTAACAGTAATGGAAAGTTGAAAAAATTATAGCTAACCTGTTGATCTTATACACACTTCAACCCCCCCCAAACACAAGCATCTTCTTCTTCTGGCTTTTTCCTGGTTAGGGGTCACCACAGTGGATCACCTGTCCACTCATGATTGGCAGTGGAGTTTTACGGTGTTGAGTTGCCAGCCTGGTGCCCAACTTTCCACAGAAGGCACACACCCACACCTAGGGCCAATTTAGAGTGTCCAATCCACCTACAGCATGTCTTTGGGAGGAAACCGGAGCACCTGGAGGAAACCCACGCTATCACAGTGAGGACATGCAGACTCCGCACAGAAGGCACCCTAGCTGAGGATTGAACTGGAGAACCTCTTGCTATGAGGTGGCAACGCTAACCCCTGCACCCCCATGGCCGCCCCCATACATATACACAAGTATAAGCCACAATAATGATTGTTATACTGCATTTGAAAGCATATAGAAAAGTCAAGTAAAACAGTAAACATTTTAAAAAACATACTTCAGAAATGTGTTAGTTCTCAGAATGATATAAAATACCTTTGAAGTACTCATTATAACTGGATTTTCTGAAAGAGAACCTGATTTCCAGATATCCTGACAAAGACCCTGATTTCCTGACTGCCAGGAACATTTCCTGACGGGTGGCAACTCTGGTTAAAGCTGAACACTTCAACAACTCTCTCAGCTTTTGTAAATTTACACCTTTTTAAAGAAGACCGAAGACTATGCCTGTTAATACAGGAAGACATTCAGCCTAAATAAACATTGATATAATTTCATAGGTTCATAAGTAGGTACTAGGCTATTGGCCCAAGGGCCTACATAAGGCTAGCCAACAAGATTCCCTGGCTTATGCCACCCAGGAAAGTTATTTTCTTGTGCCACTGTTTGGCAGAGACACAGAAGTGACCCCTGGGGTGTATTTCCTATTTCCCATCCACTCATCAAGACTTTTCTTAAAGAGTGCTAATGAAGAACTTTGCTTGACATAGATGGGAAGCCTGTTCCAGACTATGGGAAGTCTTTGGGATAGGAATCTATCTCTCCAGCATGTCCTGTTTATTGTGGTGACAAGGTTTAGGTCCCTAGAGTATGTAGCTCAGAGGGATTGGGATTTCTTTAGGTGTAGCATGTCCAACAGCTTTGGGATTGACATAGCTTTATATGTTAGGCAGAGATCACCTCGGAGTAGGCGATATTCTATGGAGTAAAGCTGGAGTTTTTTGAGGTGGTCAGTGTAGGGCATTTGTTTGAGGCCAGTAATCCTCTTTGTTAGGTACTTCTGTGGCCTTTCCAGCTGCTGTAGATGTCTTGTGAGGTACATTCCAAAATGGGCATTGTACTCTATAATGGGTTTAATGAGTGTCGAGTAGAGGAGAACAATGACCTCTTTTTTCCTGGATGAGAACCCTTTTATGATGAGGTGTGCCACGTAGAAGGACTTCCTGACTACTGTGGTGATGTGACTATCAAAGGAGAGACTACTGTCCACCTGGGTCCCAAGGTCTCTTATCACACATTCAGTGTTAAGTAGATTGCTGCCTATGTGGTAGTTCATGGGTACAGAGTTTTTACCAAAGGGGATGACACTGCACTTTTTGGCATTGAGCTTGAGGCCATGGCTCTGTCACCAGGCATCTGTCTCAGCGAGGCCCTTCTGCAGGATGTCTACATCATTTGCAGACTTGACTATGGCTCCTAGTTTGCTGTCATCTGTGAACTTCGTTAGCCAGAGGCCTTCTGTGTTAGCCTTTACTTCAGAGAAGTAGATCCCAAACAGGAGAGGTCCCATGACGGAACCCTGTGGTACTCCACTTGTCACTGCTTTGAGGTCAGATTTGGAGTCTGCTACTTTTACAGTGTGGGTTCTGTCAGTGAGCCATTTGGCAACCCATCTTGTGATGTAGGGATTTTTACCTAGTTTAGTGAGTTTAGCTATAATTCCAGAATGGGGGATGGTGTCGAAAGCTTTGGTGAGGTCAAGATAGGCTGTGTGAACCACCTTACCCTCATCTATGGCTTTGGTGACTGCCTCAAAGAAGTCAATCAGGTTCAGGAGGTATGATCTGCCTTTCACAAACCCAAACTGGGTGGGATCCAGAGTTTGGAGGTTACCAATGTCTTTGTTTATGAGTTCCATGATGATACGTTCCCTGGCCTTGCAGACCAGGCTCATCAGGCTAACAGGTCGATAGTTCCCGGGATTAGTGGTGGCTCCCCCTTTGTGGAGTGGGATAACTGTTGCTGTGCACCATTCAGTGGGCACAAAGCCTGATGCAAGGCTATTATTGAACATGGTGCTTAAGTGGGGAGCCAGTTCATTCTGAAGTTCGTGTAAAACGCAGCCTGGGATGTTGTCCAGTCCCATGGATACTGTGTTTTTGTCTTTAGAGAGTGCAGCCTTTACCTGCGTAGTTGTGATTACAGGGACTCTGCATTCTTCCTGTATAGATATGGGCCCTTTAGGGGGTGAGAGGGGGGTAAAGTTAGCACTGAACCTATCTGCCAGGATGTTGGCAATATCAGTTGGTTCTGTAATTTTCTTGCCTTTGTGCTGTACCTCAGAGCAGATCTGGATGTTGCCATTGAGATTCTTGACATAGCTATAGAATGCTTTGTGGTTGTCCTTGGAATTAGTATTATTAGCAATTTTATTTTCGTAGCTAGCTTTGGAGGATCTTATAAGGGTTCTTAGCTTCTTACTGAGGCTGACCAGGGAGCTCCTCCACTCATGGGATTTTACTCTCTTTTGCAACAGTTTCTTCCTTCTGTTGTACAGTTTGTTTATGGCAGGGTACCACCAGATTGGCTTCCTATTTTTGGAGGATAACGTCTTGGTTCTGTTTGGGATAGCACAATCCACGCACTTGTGTAAGTGCTTATAGAGTGCATTTGTGTATGATTCAGCAGTTGTAACTGTATTGTATATCTGCATGGGTGTCATGAAGTTCACCACTTCTGTCTTAAGAAGCATGAAGTTGGCTTTGAAGAAATTATTTACTGTGGTTTCCTTAATGGGGGGTGGGGGCGGGATGTGGATATCAAGGGCGATTAGCTTATGGTCGGATCGGACCAACGAGGAGTTGACTTCAGGTGTGGAACACCAGTCACTCATGTTGGTAATGACTAGGTCTAGGATATTGTTGCCCCTGGTGGGGGGTGTGGATAAGTTGATCCAGGGCATTGGAGTTTATGAATTCCAGAAAGCGTTGGGCTAAGGAGTTGGTACACGAGTAGTTTTCCCAGTTAATGGTGGGGTAGTTGAAATTGCCCATTATTAGGGTGTTTGGTTGAATCTTAATATTTTCCAGTACATCAAGAAAAGAGGAGTGGGAATCCTGGGGCATGGTGGGGGATCTGTAGCAAGCTACAATTTGGAATGCAGTTTTTCCCAGAGTTAGTTGCGCTTGGATAACCTCGGATGCATTATGCTGAGCAACTAGCCTGGAGGTGTGGATATCCTTAATGAATATGGACACACCTCCGCCTTTGGTATTTCAGTCCAGATTACATGGCCGAAAAGTATGGTATGAGTTATAGCCTGGTAGTGCAGGGGTGCTCTCTAGAGCCTTGAACCAGGTCTCAGTCACTGCACAGTTATCGTTGTTCTCCATTTTAAGGAGTGCCTCAAGTGAGTGCATTTTGAGATTTAGACTTGTGGCATTGAGTAGCATTACCCTCAGTTTTTGCTTGCCTGTTCCTGTTATGGTGGTGAATTTGTTATTTGAACCTTGCCTAAAAAGGCACTATAGGGGCAGCAAGAGCCTTAGCCAGTATCCGGAATCCCAGGGGTGACAGGTGCAGGCCATCTGTGGCAAAGCATCATGGTCTGTCGACCATGTCATCCCAAGCAGACAGATACTGGATCCCCTTAGAATGACACCAGAAGCTTAGCCAATTGTTGAATATGATCTCTATTATAAAATATGACAATTTAATATCCCAAATTTTTCCACATCTATTGAATAACTTCACTTAATTAAGCTCAGTCCATTAATATGCACCTTCAAACAGTAACTAGGTAGATTCATGGGTTTGTAGGTTTATACTAGGCTAGCTACCGCAAGGGCATTTTTAAGCCTAGTCATGTTTCCCAAAGGTATCCGACAAGTTTGGTGTCCTAGAGGTGTTTCCCAAAGGTATCCAACACGTTTGGTACCCTAGAGGTTATTTTTAGGGGTATGTGTAAGCTAGTATATGGGTGGTCAAACATTTACAGGTTGCCTCTGGTGAATTTCTGATTTCTCATCCACTGGTCCAGGATAGAGCTGAGGAGGATCAGGGAAGAACTGGGGTTCACATCAATGGGGAGCCTGTTCCAGAGAAGGGCTATTCTCTGATACACATATGGATGACTGTGTGGGTACTTACAAGTTCTAACATGCGATCAGAGGTGTCAACCTCTTCAATAGCCAGTTTGATCTTGGGCTTGATCACCAAACCCTTGAACCATGGCTGCCTGTTTTTCTTCACAGTCTAGACACCAACACCACAACTGATGGCCAGCAATGTTTGTATATGTTAAATCACTTGATTCTCAGATTTGCCAATAGCTGTAGATAAAACAAAGAGATAAACCCGACTATTTATTTATTTATTTATTTTTTTGACATTTGTTGACCGGGTTAGTCCATCTGGACAGATGCCCCTTTTCAGCAGAGATCTTTTCAAATTGACTTGTTTTTTTTTTCAGTTAAATTATGTAGTTCTATGTAGCATTGAAAATTGGAAGGGGATTGTTTTTTGCCAGTTTTTCCAAGCATTATCCCTCTTGTGCTTTAGGGAGTAAGTGACTTGAGTTATCCAGGGAGCAAAGTTGGATTTAATTCTGATTTTCCTGATGGGGGCCAGGGAAGTTGAGAGTTTAGAAATATGCTATTGAATTTTAGGACAGCTTCTTTTAGGGAGAGGTTTATGTTGTTTTTTACTCCCTGTACCACGCAATATGTTTTTCAGAGTAAGTAATTATAAATATTATATTTTCACCACTAACAGTAACACTAGTTTATAGCTGTAATAATCTTTGCATCTCAGCCTTTGTGAATGGCTGTACTCATTAGTAGCTAATTAGAGCACAGCTGGTAACAATGCAGGCAAGAATGCCAGTAACGAGATAACACGAGATTACTGCCACAGTTAAGTTTTGTGTGTGATAAAAGAACAAATATAAGCTAGTCTGGGTATAATCATTTTGCTAATCACCTGTAAATTACTGAAGTTCACTTCTCTGTTACTAAAATGAGCAGTCATCACATTTTCACATTTCTAGGCAACTGTTGGTAACAGCAGGGAGACAGCAGTAATGTGGACAGGGAACAGTAATACAATTCTCAACAGATAAGAATTCTCTTAATATATCTGAGTAGTTAACTGTACTATGGAACATAAATTGTTTAATTTAAAAAATCAGAACTAAAATGCAGAAGTTTTATGATACAAACACAAATTCTATACTGAAAATTGTAATATAACACAGAAATATGTCAACTTAAACTAAAGACTATCACAGATCTTTAGCAAAACCTTTGCAAAAAAAAAAAAAAGATACTTATAAAAATTGCATGCTTTAGAAAGCTAAATTATATAACCAGTTCTGAAAGACAAAATTCCTGGGCACATGGAAGCAGCAGGCACGGGAGTAAAGATAGTTTAAATTCACAAAACTAAGGACATTTATTTTTCACTGCATCATTGAGCAATCCATTCACCTCATTAAGTTTATTTCATGCAGTTCATTTTACCCTTCTGTGATGCTCATTAATGCACAAACCCTCAAAACAAGAAAGAAAGAAAGCAGAAATCCAGCATATGTGACTAATAAACATTCTAAGAAGAATATATTGAATATACTGAAACTAAGATCCCAGCAGTAGATCCAGCTATTCAGCACTCACATCCTTCCTACTACTACTACCACCATCACACATGTAGAGGTTCTGAAGACGGCATCCACAAAAGCCTTAGTTGTATTTCATGAAGACATAAGCTCAATAAAATCAAAATTTCATACATGCGATATATCTGCCCCCCCCCCCAAAAAAAAAAAAAGTCATCATCATAGTATGGCAGAGAGGAGTGTCCATAATACCTCGGGTTAACAGTGAAACAAACCAGACATGAAACCCAGTATACACATCCTAATAATTAATAACTCCACTGTCTGTAAAACAGAAGCCTACTTTTTTTCACCTTGCAAAGAGCTTATGTGAGTATCATGTTTACCTGTTGTCAAAATCAGGGACATGTCAACCTGATTAACAAAGCTTAAGACTAATAAAGACATGTTTTTTGTTCATGCTGGAATTAAGAATGTTATTCCACTTAAATATGCAATAGGATATAGCACGAATGAAAAAACACATTTGCTTAGACAAACTCTTCCAAGTACCTTATAAGGCATAGTGCATGATAACATGTTGGCATTCAGTCAGTAGCTAAGGACATGCTGTTTTAGGTAATAGAGTCAGTGTCTGTCAAGAGTGAGATGTGTAACCAGGCACACAGTTTTCCTTGTGTTACACTTCACCAGTCTCCCTGTTCAGCTTAAGTATTCAAGCATTGAACAGGGCATGTTCCCTTCCTGTTGTGTCCTTTTACACTAATTCAAATTACAAGGAAAAAAAACATAACAGGTAAAGGTCTGATAAAGGAGAGAAGCCTTAGTAATAAAACATATGATTTAGTAGACATTCCCCTCTTAGTCTATGTTAATATCTGTATCCTTACTGAAGCAAGCTGTAAAGCTATAATATGTATATCTCAAACACCAGGGCATACTCCGTCATTATTGCATATTTGATGAGATAAGTGGTTGCATGAGCCAAGAAATCATCTCACGACTAGACGTTGCTCATACAGTAATTAATATCAGTGGTGCTGAATGTAATATAGGTATTTCCCATTTGCCATTTATGCCCCATACAAAGTTGGAGGATTTTCTAACTAAACACCAAGATGGAAAAATGCAGTTTTTGTGGGGGATTTTAAGTGTCCAGAAACTGAATGGAAACTGCTCAGTATCAATTAAAGATATCCAAATATTAATTCTGTCAATCGAAACAGCTTGGAACAAACAGTACATCTAATTGTGGGATGCTAATCATACTAAGAAAATCAGAGTATTTCTGTTTCACACCCCTAGTTATAACCTCTTTAATTAACACCAATCATAATACCATCATCTTTGGCTTAAGAGTAAAATTAAAGTTATTTGTAAATAAAACATCCTACCTGGACTTTACCATAGAAATCATGATGCAATGATTTACATACATGTGAAAACAGATTGGGATTTTGTTCTTAATAAACTCAACAAGTCTGCTCTGGATGATATCAGTACATTCTATGATCTTGTTTACTTTTCATTGCTAAGCACGTACCAGCAACACTGAAATATATAGGCAGCATTAAATTCTCCAGATTTTACTATAGACTCCGCTTGTTCTCAAAAGATGAAAGAAGTAGTAAGGTATTCTTTAGTAACATCAGAAAAATGAAAGGGAAAGGAAAAAATGTTGAATGTAACATGGTAATAAAAGTGATGACCCAACCACCAGACACAGTAAATGGTCTTGCAGAAAGATATTGGTAAACTTCATAGTAAGTAAAGAAATACATCAGGGTGCTTTAATACAAGGGGGGCACATCTGTTATATAACTACATGCACGACAACTACTGCCACAATTAAAATTAAAAGCTCTGGTTCTAATAAACTGGACAACATACCCACTTGATTCCTACACAACATCAAGGAAAACCTGTCTGACTCATATCAATTAGTGTAGAGTCATCTTAAATTTTGAAATGAAAAGTGCTACTGTGACATACCTACTGAAATATATAAAGGCAGAGCAAACTATACAACCATCTCTGAATTAACATCATCATAGGTTCATGGCTTCATAGATGTTTACTAGATTAATGACCACACAAGCCTTTTTAAGCCTAACCATGCATCACAAATTTCTGACAAGTTCTGATCCCCTTGATAAGTGTAAACATAAGCTTGGGAGATTAAGTATTTACAGGCTACCTTTGTCCATTAGAGACATAGGTGCCAAACCAGGGATGAATTTCTGGTTTCCCATCCAATTGTCCAAGTTGCACCTGAATTGGGTTAGGCGTATTTATATCACAGGCAATGTTTAAATCTTTAGAATGGCTAATTCTGGTGCTGTTTGTTTTGTGGATATGCAGAAGGCCATCAGAGTGGGGTCTGACTATGCCATGTAACTTACATCCACTCAACATCCTTCCCGCCCTCTACATTTCCTGTTACCAATCCTGTCCAATCCCTCCCACAATCAACTTACATCCAATCAACATCCTTCCTGCCCTCTGCATTTCCTGTTACCTATCATACCCTTACCACCCTCATATACTAAATTACATCACTCCAATTAATTCCTGTCAATCAACCAAAGCCAATTACAATGAACATCTACCTCCAGCAAACAACCCTACTAGTCCTCCTAGCATTTACCTACCACATCACTTGTTATAACTATTCATTACAAAATAACTCTTCCTTCACACATAAATCCACATCCATTATCTCTCCCAACCCTTCTACATACTCTCTAACAATAAGCCTCACCCTATTCAACACCACTGCCACTGCTTATACCCTTCTTAAACCCATCAACACCAAACCCAAATCCATTATTACCTACAAACACATAATAATACTGCAAAAGATAGTGAAAACTCTACAAAAACAACAACATGAACTATTAAATGATGGAGATATCCACCCTAACCCAGGTCCATATGATGCAAATCCTCCTACTAATATAAAACCTCCCAAACTAACCCAAACCAATACCAGACCAGCAAATAGTCTACTCATTCTAAATCTAAATATCAGGAGCATCAACAAAAAGATACATGAGCTTCATACTCTAATCTCACAATACCTCCCAGATATAATCAGTTTAACAGAAACATGGTTAAAACCAATTACCAAGGATACAGAGATCCTACCACCTGGATACAGTATTCTTCGGCAAGATAGACCAAAGAAGAAAGGTGGAGGCATTTATTAAAATACACTATCCATAGCTAAAACTGAGTTGACTTTACCCCCTCTAGACAAGGCAGAAATACTCTTAACTAGGCTCAAAATAGGTAACAACAAAACTATCAACTTAGTTACAGGCTAAATCCCCCCAGGCAATAATATCCCCATCATGGAAAATCTACTACAATGGCTATTACAAACCATGCCACAAGAAACTATTCTATTAGGGGACTTTACTATTGACTGGCTCACATGCCCTTCCCAGGCTCCCACTGATCATATCAACCTACTTACCTTCTCTCAACTAATCAAAGAACCCACCAGAGTCGACAAAAATAGTAAAAGAGAATCACTTTTAGACTGGATTTTACTAAACAAAATACCTTGCTCATATTTAGCTGGTACCTTGCCTGACTCACTAAGTGACCATCAGACTACCTTCCTACTCAAATATAATTCCCACCACCCCCACACTACTATACTCCAATCAATAAGAAACAAAAAACACTTCAACTTATCAAACTTCTTACAAGATCTACAGCTCTACAACTGGTCACAACTGTATTATCTACCCCTAGACGAAGCTATCAAACACTTCAACTCTACCTTCCTAGAGATGCTAAATAGACATGCCCCTCCAAGAACTACCAGAATTAAATCCGAAACAGTTCCATGGTTAACAAGGGAAACAAGGCAAAAATAAAAGAAAGGAATAGTGCCTGGACAGCCTGGAGGTCCAACAAAAACCCAGGAAGACAGCAAGCATAACAACAGATAAGGAATCTAACTAAGAAACTAGTAATGCAAGATAAAAGAAATTACTTTATCACCCATCAAACCCAACACTCAAACAATCCAAAAAAATTCTGGGCAGGCTTAAACAGATTACTACACCCTGGAAAAAACACTACCCCACCTCCAACAACAGGCTTAACAAAAAAAACATAGCTGAATCATTTAACTTATTCTTTACTGAGACTGTACTTGCCCTTGCCCAAAACCAAACCTATACAAATACTACTAGTGCACCCCCCAAACCTAACAACAGCCCCACATTTAAGCTACAACCCACCTCAACCTCCTATATAAGAAAACTACTATCCCAACTAAAACCAACAACACTAGGAGCTGATTCACTCCCTAATGAATTCTTAAAACTAGCAGCAAATGAAATAGCTAAACCAGTCTCAATCCTAATAAACTGATCCATCTCAGAAGGTTCAGTACCCTTGATCTGTAAAACTGCCTATATCATACCTCTACACAAAGGGGGAAATTCTTATGACATATCTAACTACAGACCAATAGCAATATTATCCCCACTTGCTAAAATATTAGAAAAATGTATTCACCATCAATTAATGACACATCTTATTGATCAAGAGCTCATATCTCATACACAACATGGGTTTCGGCCAGGACATAGCACAACCACCACCCTGCTAGCATTCATAGATACCATTAATCACAACAGGAATAATGATAAGCTTTCTTCAGCCCTCTTCCTAGACCTATCAAAGGCCAGGACACAGCACAACCACTGCCCTGCTAGCATTCATAGATACCATTAATCACAACAGGAATAATGGTAAGCTTTCTTCAGCCCTCTTCCTAGACCTATCAAAGGCCAGGACACAGCACAACCACTGCCCTGCTAGCATTCATAGACACTATTAATCACAACAGGAATAATGGTAAGCTTTCTTCAGCCCTCTTCCTAGACCTATCAAAGGCATTTGACATGGTCAACCATGAAAAATTAATCTCCCATCTTGTAAGCCTAGGCTTAGATAACTCATCAATCTCCTGGTTTAAAAACTACCTCAACAACAGACAACAGGCAGTACTATGGAATAATAACTTGTCTCCACTCTTACCTGTAACACTCGGGGTACCTCAGGGATCTATAATGGGCCCCTTGCTGTTCTCAATTTTTACAAATAATCTCCACTCAGTTGCAAAAGGTTCAAGCCTTATACAATATGCAGATGATTTAACTATAATATGTAATGCCCCTACTTTACCTGACCTCCACAAAAAGACCCAGGATAAGTTTCACTCAGTTGAACCATAGCTCACTGAGAATGACTTGTTACTCAACCCCAAAAAAACCAAGCTCCTGCTATTTCATCCATCAACTACAACTACCCCCACCTGCACCTTTACTGTCCACTCAAATAATGGTACCTCCATATCACCTGAAGCCCAGACAAAACTACTAGGTATTACTATTGACAGTAAGTTCAAATTTGATGTACACGTTAATCTGGCCATTAAAAATCGACACAATCAGCAGAAAACGGATGTAGCCCCACACAAAGAGTCTTCAGATCGAAACAAAGTTTATTGATCCAAAACACACAAAATAACTGTGTGTTTTGGATCAATAAACGATTGTCCTGAAAACTTTTTGTCTCGAGACCTTGGACTCGCATGGGGGGGGGCTACATCCTTTCTGATTGTGTCGAGTTTGGAGTCTTTTTAGCAGTTCCTTACTGTTGTTTTTTCTTGGCCATTAAAAATACTAACAAAAAGCTAGGAAGCCTCTACAAACATAAAACATTCCTGACCCATAATGCTAGAACTACAATTGCACGTACACACCCTCTCTCAACACTACTGTATGCCTCACCCATCTTGATTAACTTATCCAAAACAGAGATCAATAAAATGAAAACCTGCTACAATCAGATAGCCAAATTTGCCAACAACAGCTCCTACAGAACACATCACTGCCTAAACCTAAAGCAATTGGGTTGGATGGAACTACCTAACTTATTTATAGTCAGCTGGTTACTACTCACAAGATACTCTATCAACAAAATATATCACCTTCACTAGCTAACATTGTCCAACAGTATTCTTGTCCTAGACAACTCTGCTCAACTGACAAATTGCAGTTAGCTGTTACTAGATCCAACAACCATGCTGGAGACTCCCTTTACTTTTCTTATGTGGCCAAGAACTCCCTGCCTGCAGCCTTATCCCTGATTATCTCACTACCTACATTTAAAAAAGCTATCTACAACTACCTCAGCAACAAATGGTTATGTCCCTGTTCAACTCCAGACTAATGCCTGATCCACTCCAATACTATTGTAACCATTGTCCTAAACTAGAGTCCTATCTGTTACTTGCATATAAACGTATACCACATCAAAGGTATGATAACATACATATAACAGTGTTAGTATGAATGATGTAAAACTGTTTATGACTATCGTAAACTGTATCTGTCTGTAGTTTATACCATAAGTATCTGTAGTTTATACCTATAAGTGTCAATAACTAGATACCCTAATGGATCTAGATGAAATATGTACCCAAGTTTATCTGTAGGTTCTGTAAAAATTGTCTCTTTGGAGCTTTTCTCCCCGGGCCTCCACTGAAAATGGACATATATCCAGCTGGACTATCCCAGTTAACAAATGTAAAATAAATAAATAAATAAATAAAATGTATGCCAGACATAGATCTCCCCTCAAAAGCCTGTAGGAGACAGAATACAGGGATAGGGCCTTGAGGCGGTTTGAATAGGACATTTTACTTACACCCTGTATTCTTTTAGTGAGAAACCTCTGTGGACATTCCAGTTGTTGGATATGCCGGGTTAGATACATATCAAAGGGGGCATTGTTCTTAATGACAGGTCTGATGAATGCAGAATATAGTGGAACAATGGGTTCCTTGGATTTAGATGCCATACCTTTGTTTATAAGTTGCACAGCATAGAATGATTTCTTCACCACTGTAGACATGATGGTCAAAGGCTAGATTACTATCTATGTGTGTCCCTACGTTTATGACTACTGGGTCACCTGTAAGGGGTGTTTTGTCAATATGATAGTTACTAGGGATGGATGACTTCCCAAAGGATACTATTATGCATTTCTTGGAATTTAGTTATAGTCCATGGCTCTGACACCAGTTGTTTCTCTGTGTCAGGATCAAAGAACTGTCTTGGCCCCCAGCTCCCCACCATCACATTTTTCAACAAACTATAAAGATGAATTGGTGCCATTGAATTCCTTGCTCTAGGGTCAGAGCAGATATCACTGCTCTCCAGTGCAAACATAGCATCAAGAAAATCCACCAAAATCTCGGCATCTTCTATAGGAATAAACACTGCCCAAACACATCAAGCAGAGCCACTCTCACCAAAACTTTCCTTCTCCCCTCCCTACTATATGGTGCCAGAATTCTCACTAACCTACAGTCCTCTTATCAGATCTAAATTAGAATGTTGCTACAACAAAGTGGCCAAGTTTGCCACTAACTCAAAGACCACAAACATCACTGCGTTACATACTCTACAATGGCTTGAACTCCCTAACCATCTCCATTATGTCCAGCTCTTAACCTTACACAACATCATTTATAAACCTTTAGCATGTACAGCCTGGAGTTCCACAGTTAGACCTTACACCCCCAACAGAACCTTGAGGCCTGAAGATAAAAAACTCCTTGCTATCGCCAACTCCTCTAAAGTACAAAGACAAAGCTTATATTCTTATTCAGTTGCTAAGGTTTGGAACTCAAACTCCCTTTCCATAAGAACCATTACTAATATGGAAACCTTCAAATCCTCGCTATAACAAAATCTAAATAATACATGGCTGTGCACATGCTCAATTCCTGGCTAATCTTGACCTCAGCATTTCCTCCCTGTCTGCTGTTCTCTTGGCTAACTTCCTCTCCACATTTCTACCCCCTGAATGACACATCTCTTATAACCCCTTTTTCGATACAGCCGACCTATTTCAGCTAATCTCATTCCTACACCTTTCTCTCATCTCCCCACAATGCTTTCTCTCTTTTATTATTATGTAGTGGCTGCTCAACATGATAGCACTGTGGCAAACTACTAAAAAGAACTGAAGAATAGCATGTCTCACCCTATGAAAGAATGCAACATACTTTTTCTACTATGATGAAAAACCACAAACAGCAAGCCAGCAACTCCTTAGAAGGAATTTATTTGGAAAAACAGTGATGAAATAAAACTCTAGCGCCTCGGCCAACAGCCTTTAACAGAGTACTATTATTATTATTATTATTTATACTTTTTCTACTATATTTATGATGAAAAGAATGTATTTTATATATATGTATGTATATATATATATATATATATATATATATATATATATATATATACACACATATATATATATATATATATATATATATATATATATATATATATATATATATACATACATATATATATATTTACATATATCTTTACTATTGAAATCTGGAAAATGCAATGCTTGACCGATGAAAGTGTTGAGCCAAAATATGGAAATACATAGCATCGAAAAGGCACATTCTCAGAAATGAATTAATTGCCCAAGGTAGTTTGATCTATTCCATATAGCCTCAGGTGACATCAGTCACTCAAGCTATGCACTGTAACTTACCGTTAAACTATTAAGTCAACAGCACATGGTTTTTACTATTTTGCAAGGGAGGCAAGCCCACCTGCATCCCCACACCCCCTGCAAATTATATATACCAACTCCAAGATCACACTACAGTGAGGAAATGGGTAAATTCCCTGTTCCTCGGTGTACTGTGATCTCTACTCACAATACCAAACTCAGGCTACCGAATTACACTGCACATTCAGTATTCAGTATTGTGCACTCATTGTAGTCTGGTTTGGTATTGTGGCATTTTGAAAAGTGCCTTTTCAACACATGCTGTTCAATCAGAAGCAATATGAAATTTCAATAGTAAACAATATATATGTTTTAAAGTGAATCTTAATGCTTTGAATGTTTTGTTTCTCCATATGAGCTTAAACCAATTATCCACTGTATAAACCTAAAATGTCATAATTGTCTGTTAGTATGGAGAATTTATCCTGGCCTGCACTGAAAGCAGGTTCTTTTTTTACGCAGATGAAATTTCCTGGTAAACAAATGTCAGATAAATAAATTAATTAAAATAAAACACAGCTTTTGTTTTATATC
>NC_056732.1:1093825690-1093963190 GCF_019279795.1 Protopterus annectens
TGCCAAGGCCAGTACAGGCACAGAGGGATTCAGACCATGAACACACTGTGCCAGCCCCAGTAGGCAGACGGAGGCATGCCCAATATGCCTACGCCTTGGCAAAGAGGGAATGTATAGCACATACACTGACCGTGTAGGCCCCTATGGACTGACACCTCTCCACCTGCACACACAGTAAAATGTATGGCACACAAACATGACCACCTGTAAATTGTAATGTATAGGTGGCCCAATGTGTGACTCCTACATAGGCAGCCCTCAAACATTGTAAACACAACAGCCAGTGCAACACGGAATGCCAACACCTGAACAGTACATGAGTCTTACAGCATATGGTGGTGCTGTGTGCCTGTTACGCTCCCCGCCGAATATAGATATATATATATATATATATATATATATATATATATATATATATATATATATATATATATCAGTAGTCATCAAAGTAGTAAGTAGTAGAATGCCTTAGCACTTGTACAGTTGATCTACCACAGATGTGGGCGTTTTAAACTACATTTATTCTGTACAGAATAAAAAGTAACATATTGTCAACCTCAATGTAGCTCCAACTTCACCTATTTCTACTTCTCTTTTATCTTTCAAAAGTTGTTTTTTCATATATATATATATATATATATATATATATATATATATATATATATATATATATATATATATATATATATATATATATATATATATATATATATATATATATATATATATATATATATATATATATATATATAGACATATATATATATGTACACATATGCATATATATAATACAGATAGAAAGGGCAATAGAGGGATATATGGTAATATAGATGGATTCAGCGATATCTGCAAATATGATAGATAATTCAACGACATTCATAACATCTTGGAGGTACAAATAAATAGGATACCGCCAACCATGGAATGTGTAACATACCGACATGCGTAACCACAAGGCTGAAAGACCGATAGAACACAGTACCGGAACAGTACATCCGCGAGTAATAGTATGATGATATGAAGGGATGGTTAGTCACCGCTGACGGTGTCATGGTCCATGTAGGTACTGTGTTCAACTGTGTCTGTGAGTGCCGTAGTCTGTGTAAGTGTGCATTGAGGGTGCCATGTGCATTTCTGTGTGACTGTAATGTGTGTGTGTGTCCGCAACATGTGTATGTTGGTGCCAAGTCAGAGGCAGACCAGTATGGTAGGTGTGGGTATAGCTAGCCGTAGGCATACAGTTACTACCTGTACCACAGTAGGAGGGACATCCCCACCCTGGGCAGGTGTGTCCTGACATAAAACAGTACAAAGGGCAAATGTCAGAGATGGTAGGACATAAATATGTCCCATATATAATGTAACAGTCGTATTTAATAGTTATGCCTGTATGCAAGAAACTTAAATGTTACATGCAGTATGATAAGTATCCAAAGTCACAACAATAGGTATGTAGTGAGGATAAAAGTATGTGCTACCTGTGTACTGACTGTGGCTAGGTGTTGGCCTGTAAATACTGCTTTGTGTCCCGCAAGTGTCCAACAATGACCATATGATAAGGTGGCAACCCATGGCAAACAGGCTCTTTTAACAACACAACCACAATGACTGCAAATATCTGGGACAGAAATACAAGGGATAGCTGTCACCTACACATATCCCCTGATATATTGCTGCAATTACGGAGGTATACAAGTAGCAAGCTCACCTGCAGACAATATAGAAACCAATTAACAACGGCCCAACATACAATCCCGTAACATAAGTCTACTAACTGTTAGCTCTCTAATCAGGGACGGAGCCCACACACATATATATGGATTATGTAGAAATGCAAGGCCCACAAACCGTATATGTTACGTACAACCACCGACATCCCCCACACTAGAAACTAAAGCAATACAAACTGTAATAGCAGCACAAACATCCAGTCAGTCAATTACATCTGCAGAACCCTCAACATACCGTGTGAGAGACACAATTAAAGGCGACATGCAAAATTGCAGGCATTGCATAATGGAACAAACAGCCATGTTACAGGTATTGATTGCAATACTCCGTTAACAGACATCGGGATGACAGGTACACCCACATGTTGAACCAAACACTCTACCTGTCACACACAATCCACGGGGGACATGAATCCAAACTATACTTGTCTCCATGCATAGCAGTTGCAGTTACTCATAACAAAACACAATACAGACCGTCTCCCCGAAGGTAGGGCAAATAGGCAACGCCCAAGTGGAGAATCCAATTATACCCCAGTGTCGCCGCGTAATGTGTGAATGGAGTAGCTGCACAGCTGATATGCAAGTAATTAGTCACTCAGGAACACCAATTGACAGGAAGAATCCACGTTTCAGGTATCGACGTATATAAGGATGACTTGCCAGACATTCAAACTGTATGCTCATGCCAAAAAACAGTTGAAACACTGTGAGCGAGATAGAAACGAAATGCCATAACGACAACACGGTATGTAGAACACCCGATATGTAAGGTTATGTATAGCATGATCTGTATTAATTAGTTTTACTGTATGTATAGCCTGGTTTGCATTAATTAAACGTGTCCGCAATGCATAAAGTGGGGAAAGGTATTGATGTAGTGATGTCTTGCTGAGCATACTAACTCTTGTAGAATCTGTGCGTCCAGCAGTGGGACACAAGGTACACAGCACAGACACCAGAAGGGATGCTACATGAGGCCATTAAACAGAACAATGTCATACAACCCGCCGTCAGTGGTAGGGTATGTCCAACAAGGACGTGCCATAGCAGGGGATAGTATATGTTGATATACTGTCACAGCACGCATGTGTATGGGTAAATAACATTAATGAAATATGTAAGGTGGTCCCGCTGAGCAAGTATGCTTTGCATCATGGGATACCATGTGAAATATGTGTAATGTATAGTATTATAGGTAGATATGACAGATATTCTACACAGCAAAACAGGCATATCATGCATACCACAGGTATCATCTAATGGTATGTACAATAACAGGATACATATGGCTTGTAGGTATGGGACATAATAATAGCATGATAGCTAAACTAAATGGAAGGGCTACCAAGTAACCATGCACAAAGGACATGTAATAGCTGCACAGGTGCATAGTGGGGTACTATGCAGTCTGTCAAGTCCATGTGTAAGCACAACTACAGTGTTCACACTAGTGGCACCTCTCCAGGGTAGTGTCCTGTGAAGAGCAGAGCCAGGTGTCACCTGCACCACTGCACAGTACAGCCACTGCAGTGATCCCAGGCCTACATGTGTCTCCCAACCACCAAGGGAGGTATCACATGAACAGTGCTACTGAGTGTCCCTGCGTGATGTACAGAGGACTTATGTTCCACAGCATGGTGAGTGTCCTGTTTGGGAATGTAACCCAGAAGCACATCCCACTCATTGTGGCATGTGTCCACATATCCATGAGCATGCTGCGCACAGTGGCCTCTGCTTATGTTGCGTATGAGGAGTATATCCATCAATAATGTTGTGGACATGGGCCCTGTCTGATCAGCAGAGGTCACCCCTGAGTATGTAGTATGCAAATGTGTACAGATGTGGTGTCCGTAGTGCAGCCGCATATTTAAACTGTCGGAGCTCAGTAAACGTCATGGCATGTTAATGTTGTGGCATGTAAAATGTAGCTGTTGTGTAAGGTACACCCTAAATGGGGTGGTGTACCCTTGAATGTCTGTAGATGTCTTGAGTTCAGAGGTACAATGGGTGCCTATGTACCAGTTACACACCCAGTACAGATAGGTGTGGCCACGTAGGAGGATATCCACGCCACAGTGGCAATACGGTAACCACAGGAGTGGGTGCGACATATGTGTGTACTGCAAACATGTACAATGTGATATGTATGTAGGGGACTACCATCCATGTGATAGTCAGTGGGTGAATGGTGTAATGCTAAGGTGATGTGCATGCACCTTGTGTCATGCAGCTTGATGCCATGATAGTCATATTATGTATCTGTCACAGTGACACCCATATGGTTGGAGTCAGTATCAGCTGGTGGAGCAATCATGGCACATGTAGGGGTTCTAAAGCTAGGCAGGGAAAGTCCCCTGTGCCAGCCTGTTCTGCAGGGAAGCATATACTTAACATGAGAGGCCCTATGACTGAGGACTGAGGTATGCCAAAGTACCTGACATGTAGTAGGTACTATGGTATGCTGGACTCACTGTGTGTCCTGTCCATGAGCCACATAGCATAACATCCTGAGACACAGGGTACGATGTGCAGGTGGATGTGTATGTTGTCAATACCAGAATGGGGAATGGTGCTGAAAGGCAATGAGAGGACAATGTAGGATGTGTGGACACCCGTACCATCAGCAACTGCCCTGGTAACTGTATGAAAGGAGTCCACCATGTGTAGGGGCCATGCTCTGGCCTTAACAAGCCCAACCTGGGTGGCAGCAGAGGACGAGAGACCAACAATGTCTCTGAGAATGACGTTCATGATGATGTGCCCCATAGCCACGCAGAACAGTCCAGTCAGGTGTGTAGGACTATAGTCCCACTTGTGCAATGCGGTGCCACCTGTGTGTAGTGTGATAAATGCTGCTGTGTGCCATTCAGGGTCTACAATGTCTGAAACAAGGCTATTACTGAATATGGTGGCCTAGTGGGGAGACAAGTAATTCAGAGGTTGATAGACATCACAGCCTGGGACGTTGGAAGGTGACATGGGGCCAGTGTCCCAGGACACATAAAGTGTAGGTCAGTACTGTGTAGGTGTGACCACAGGGACACCACAATGTTCATGTATGAATTGCGGCCCTGTAGTGAGTGAGAGGGTGTACTGTCAGCGTTGAATCCATCCTCCAGCATGTTGCCAACAATACCTGGGTCTGCAATGTTCCTGAGTGACTGTTGTATGTGACAGCAGATATGGGTGTTGCCATTGAATACTGACATACCACCATAATGCCTGGTGGTACACCCCGGAATGTGTGGCAGTCATGTTTACGTAGCTAGTCTTGGAGTATGTGATGAGGGATCCTGTGGCCCCACCACAGCTGACCAGTGATCCACCCCACACATGGGAATGTACACCACTGTGCAACAGCCTACACCTGTTGTTGTACATCATATGTCCGTGGAACATGACCACCAGAGTGGCGTCTGTTATCTGGTGTGTACCATCATGGCTCTGTGTAGAATAGCATGATCCATGCAGTTGTGTTCATGCTAATTAAGTGCACTGGGGTATGTGTCAGCATTTGTATGTGCATTGTCCATCTGCACGGGTGTCATGATGTTAACAACCGCTGTCAGCAGATGTCTGTAGTAGGTGTAGTAGTACACATGTACTGTGTATGCTGTGATGGGTGTGTTTCCGGGATGTGGCTAACAAGGTAGATTAGCATATGTTCAAAATCCACCAATGAGGGGATAACCCCAGGTGTGTAACACCAGTCACATGGTGGTAGTGTTCATGCCAAGGGTAATGTAGGTCTTGGAGGTGGTGTGTATGTGTTGATCCAGCAGAGTGGAGGGTATGACTCATGGATGTGTTGGTACATGAGTGGCTATCCCAGTGAAGTGTGGGGTAGTGTCAGTCACACATCAGTAGTAGCTGAGGTCCACTGTCTACTATACCATCATAGAAGGTATGTTACCCGTGGGGTATGATGTTGACTCTGTCGCTTGTTACAATGTGTATAGCGGTCCCGGACACAGTTAGTTGCACGTGGAGCACCTCTGATGCATTGTGCTAAGCAACTTGCCAGGATGTGTGCAAAACATAGTGGGATATGGGAACCCCTCAGCTGTGGGTGTGCCGGTCCAGGTATGTGCCTGGAAGGTATGGTCCATCTATAACCTGTCATTGCAGGTGTGCTCTGCAGAGCCTACAGGCAGGTCACAGTCACTGCAGAGATGTTGGAGTGGTGCACTATAAGGTGTGACTTGCCTGCGTGCGTCACAGGGGAAGATGCAAGCAATGTGTCACATGACCCCATGTCACGCATGCCAGTTACCGCCCCGCCAGTGACAGTTATAGGAAACTGTGCAGGACAGGCAGTATAGCAGCAGCAAGAGCCTAGCATGTGAGCTGTACTCCCAGGGCCGACAGGTGCAAGTCATCTGTGCCACAGCATTGTGTTCGACCAGGACAGTCATAGCGGACAGATACCACATGCCTGTGGAATGACAATAGGAGCATAGGCAACTGTTGAAGAGACACAGTCGGTCATTGTACAGTAGTATCGTGTCTGGACAAATGCAAAATGCTCCCCAGGGCTAGGCCCACACCCTCAGGGCTATAAGACTGGTGAGCTATTGCATGTCCCTGCACACGTAGTCTGTGAAGTGGCATCACAGGGCAGTCACACTAATATGGCGAATGACAGACATATCGTACCTGGTGAGGTGTGGCATGGGTGCATAAGTTATGTTGCAGAAGCAGTTACCCGACAGCAAGATGTGTTTACTAACACCTTGTGTAGCCTGCTGTGTGGAACTGCAGTGTGACACCCTACAGAGTCAGCTATGACTGGTGTGTTGTGAATGTTATAACACACTATTGGCTGTATGTGGTGGGCACACATGAGTCTGTGGGCTATAAGCTGGTGATGTTGTCTTCCATGATGGGGGCTACCTCTGGTGCCTACAGTGAGTATGGAGACGTACTGCACAGGTTGTCCTCATAGGTGTGGCCAGTGGTGTAGATTACGTAAGACTATGTGATGGGTGGGGTGTGTTGTGAATGTTACACATCCCCAAATGACTGTCAGGTGCAGTCAGGGTTGGCAACAGCATTACCCCCAGCCATAGCTGTCAGCCTCCTGTCCCCAACATGAGGAACATTAGCCCTCATACAGTGTGACAAATGTGCGAAACGTGGAACACTTACAACTGGCTTTCTAACAGCGTCAACTAGGAAGGGCATATGATGGCTAAAATAGGCTGGTGTTACGTATAAAACAGATATTCCAATGAATTACTATGATTCTCATCTATCTAGCCATGGCTAGCAGGTAAACTATGTGCAACAATGAATGTGTGACAGACCCTTCCAATGTGGAACCTTGAGGAACATGCACCTTTTAGAACCCCAAATGAGGTGTGTTCCCCGTAATGAGGTACACCTGAGAGCTATGGGCCCAGCACGGCTGCAGATGTGCATCCCCCACAGGCTGTAGTGCCATATGTTGGGAAGTGAGCATTGAATGTGTACACGAGACAATTGCTTTATTGCCACATGTACGACATATCCCTCACATAGACAGGCAGTAGCACTGGTACGTGACAGTTGGACATGCCTGCATATACAACCATGTCCCACAGGATATGTGCGTTACATGTGTACAACAGCTGTCGTACCTTAAGCAAGCTGGGAAGTGTAGGACAGCCAGTGTACCTGTGGGAAATGGTGTGGAATGGGAGCTATAGTAATCATTAGCTCATGACATGCTCACATGTTCTGAACAAGTGCCTAGCATGACCATACAATACAGATAGGGTGTTGGATAATATCAACCCACAGGTGGTGATGACAGTCATTTAGGGTGGCACCGCACTATAACCCTGCTGAGTATGGTGTGCATGTCCATGAACCAGTAGCACTGTAGATGTTAGCAGTACAGATGTACAAGATAGCACGGATATTTGATTACAAATACTTTTGCATGTCACAGGTGTGTTCCACCAGTGGCCTGTTGACAGACCCACAACTACAAAAGGTGCAAGAGTGACATGTGCACAGCACATCTGTGCCAGATACAGTAGAACAGGGTTAATGTGTTGTACCCCGTTAGGCATCTGTGTATGTAAGGCTGTGAATGGCCATGACCTATCAGTTTAGCTGTGTCAGTGTTGTGAACAACATACAGAATGGGCTGTGTATGTGAGGTGTGTGACATATGTGCACAGTCTGATGGATGATACCAGCAGTGTCACCGCTAGGTGAACATCCCTGTACCCATAAACTGCTACCTAGGCTGTGGTCAACATTATGAACACTGTGTAAGGGATGGTGCTGTGCAGTGCACCCCCGACATGGTGACATCTCCAGGCCCCTTAGGTAGTCATCTGAGGTACCCATGTCATGTCAGGGTGCCATCCATGAGCACAGAGATCAGTGGCCAGGCATATACAGCATTGTGGTGACCAATATTGGATCACATACCACCTGTAAGGGGTAATGGCTATGCATGGATGTGCGATAACAGCCTTCACAATCCACACCTCCACTATGCAGCATGCCATCTACCTTGCAGAAGGACATTTGCTACACCATGATGATGGACATGTTACATGTCCATATCCTGATCTATATGACATATGTCATGGACAGCCACCATCCTAATACTAGGATCGCCACAGGCTGGACAGATCCCTGTGCCATATATGTGACATACTCCCACCATACCATGCAACCCTGTCCATCAAAGCTGCAGATGTCATCCCAGTCATACATGGTGTGATGGCCGCATGGTAGATGTACTATCAACTGAATGGATCAGTAATGTGGCACTGATGCAGCTTGAGGTGTCACAATGTTCATCTGTAACAGCGTGGAAACCATGCCCACACATGCTATGGTTGATGACCATCCCTGCGAATGTCATCTGACTATCCATTGTCCCATGTCTATCACATGTGTAATACAGGCGATCCGTGTCAGGATGTTGAACAGTTGTACAGTGCTGTGTAGATGTATATGGCAAAACACATGCATGTACAGGTGTCCATGCGTATGTGTGCATTGTCACTGCTCAAGTCCATTCCGGCTGTGTCTGTGTTGATATGTGACATATACACAGCATCCAGGTCAACAGTAGTACCGTGGACACATCGAGGCATGTGCAGATAGGTAAAAACACAAGTGCAGGCAAATAGACATGCCCACAGCAAGACAGCATGTACATGGAGTATGAACACTGTAATGAGGTGACACACATATATGGTGGTGATATCCATTGCATAATGGATGTGACATGTGTGACACCAACATGTCAGTCGTGTCAGTGTCATGGTGCTTTGCAAAGATAACTGTGCAGATGCAGTAGATGTCATAGAAATGTATGTGCAGCAGTATCTCTGTACATCTCTGAAACTGTGACCTGTCACCATCATTATGTTTTACAGATAATGCCCCGTACACGCCTCCCAGCATACACCCGCCAGGAGGATGATGTCCTCATCCCACAGCTCCATGACAACTATGACTTGTTGTTCAGCCATGTGCCACAGCATGCCCAGCAGCGGGATGACCTGTGGCAGGATCTACGCAGGAGGGTGAACGATGTGGGTGGCCATAACCGCACCTACCAGCAGGTGCGCAGACACTGCACGGACCTGATACGACATGCAAAACAGTGTGCCACTGCAATCGCCAGGGAACAAGGTGGAACAGGTGGTGGGCCACCAACCCAGCCCCCACTCACACACACCGAGGAGCTACTGGCCATTCTGGGGACACCCAGGGAACAGCATCCAGAAACACTAGCTGCCATCGTGGAGGTGGATGTCTCCCAACCAATGAGCCTGGAGTTGCCTGGTAAGTCAGTAATGCACATATGGCTATTATATCAAATGTAGTTGCATGTGTCACTGTACATAATGTAAAGTAACAACATATGCCAGGCATGTGGACACACATGCTGCATACTACAGTATGCTGTGTATGCACACATGTGCATACTATATGCTATTACACAGGTGAATGTGTGCACATGCACAGTGCAACCTGTGGCTGTCATACAGTCATGGATAATGTTCATACTGGTGTGTCACCCCTATACCGGTACCTCTGGCGTGCCGCACAGACATGGGTCCATTGCAGGTGAGACTGTCATCGGTATCAGGCATGTTACAGTGTAGATCTATTTGCCATGTGGCCAGTTAACACTTGCACACCTGATGTTTGTTCCAGTCACGATATGCATGTTGCACCACCATGCATTCACACATGCCACCCATGTGCAATATATTCACATGTAATGATACACAGAGATGAAACCACAGTACTTGTCATTGCGACATGTGTGGTCAGCTGTGCATACAATGGCGGAGGTGTTCTACAATGGAGGCATATGTAGTATGCACTGGAACAACATGTGTAGTATGCACACAGTACCACACAGTGAGCTGTGATATGGGCAGCCCACAAGTGTCACCATTGTGTCATATGCCCCTGCATCGGGTGCACACATTGTGATGTGCCACCTGACATATCCCAGACATGTAGTGTTCTGTCTGCAATATTGTCACACTATCACATGACCTATACCCCACATACCAAACATACAACCCATTGTCTGCATAGACCTGTGGAATGTGACATATTTGACATGTATGGGTGTATGTCATATGGGACTGCACAGACATGTGGAGAAGATGCCCATCACACACAATTGGCCACCACATGTGCACACATGGCCATGGGGGATGGCCAGAGACATGTAGCCACACAGTACATGGGATGTGTATACACCTTGTTGCACATTGTTCACACATGGTCCAATTATAGCCTTAGTTGACCGATTATACAGTTGATGTGGTACAGTGGACAACCTAAAAGCCTGTGCACAGCTACTGGAGGTGTCACTGAAGTCTGCCATATACGATCTGTTGAACATCACGACTGTGTTGCAGTTATGGCTATGCAATGTGTACATATTATGCATTCTACAGCAACATACATGCCTCATGTTGCCATGCAATGGCACAGTGTCTGTACTTCACACTGTATAGCAATGTAGACAGCTCACACTACCCTCCTGTGCTCATGCACATTTGCTAAACATGCATTCTATCTGTAGGGCATGCACACAACACTGCAATGTGAAGTCCATTATGATGCTGTACATGTGTCAGGACACCATTGTGTCAAACATGTATGCATGTTAATGCACATGTCAGCAAATTACATGTCAAGGTCACGTCAGCCATGTGTACTGTTATCCTGTTCTGGGCCACATGGTGTATCACGGGGATGCATGCATACTACCATGATTGTGTGAACTGCATGGCTACTGATATGACACCTGCTTGCTGTAGTGTGCACCCCAGGGAGGTATGCTTACTAACACTATTAATGTCTGAGCTGCATGCCCTCTGCTCTATCGCAGGCATGCTGCATGCCATCTGACAAATCACATGCATGGTGTGTCTGTGTGTGTCTGTGTGTGTGTGTGTGTGTGTGTGTGTGTGTGTGTGTGTGTGTGTGTGTGTGTGTGTGTGTGTGTGTGTGTCTGTGTGTGTGTGTGTGTGTGTGTATGTGTGTGTGTGTGTGTGTGTGTGTGTCTGTGTGTGTGTGTGAGTGTGTCTGTGTCTATTGTACTTTACAGTATTTCTTTGCATTCACAGGTGATGTAGGTGCGTTACCCTCTTGCAGTCCATCTGATGTTAGTGTCCCCACAGATACTAGTGGTGATGAACATATGCATGAGGTACAGGCAGGGTTGTCAGGGGCTGAATCTGTGCCAATGGTTACCATCCCAGCTATGTCCCCCTCTTCCCCACACACAGTTCTGCTGCCAACACATACCGCATCACCGGTGGCCATAGAGGAAGGACAGTCAGCATCTGTTGGTGTGGAACAGGAATGTGTGGTGGCTACAGAAGGTGTGTCTACACACCATAGTGTCAGTGGAATGACTGCAGATGTGCCACACAGGCATGTGGCCGGTGCTGCTCGTAGGAGGACCTCTGGCATACATGCACCTGCAGGACAGAGCGCAGCAGCTGGTATCACCAGACGCATGTTCCAGACTGTAATGGTGACACAGGCACATGCTGAATGGCAGAATAGAGAAGGGCAGAGGCTGCAGAGGGCTGCTATCCATACCCTAAATGACAACATCCAGGCATTGGCAAATGCTCAACAGCAGATTGCTAATGTTCTGGATAGGTGACTAGGTGAAATGGTCGGAATCCTTGACCGAGGCATGACAATCCACGAGCGGGAGCTGTCTGTGCTGGAACACCTGGTAGGAGTGAGCATAGGCCACGTGGACATAGGCCAGCAACACCACCTAGTGTAGGTCGACGTGAGCGTGCCACCTCACATGCCCACTCCTATAGTGCCGGTAGCAGTAGCAGTGCAGCTGCTGCTGCACTGTCAACACCAGGACACAGCAGGCCATGTGGACGTGGCCCTGGACAGTCTCAGCGGGGACACGTTTCCAGCAAACATGTGTCGTCGGACAGTAGCCACTCTGTACCTCCACCTGGTAGTGCCCGTGCAACCTCAGGCAGGCACAGGTCACGTGGCCGTGGACGGACACAGTGAGCTGTACAACCTGCACTGTACAATCTGGGGCTGTCAATTATACCCCATGTAGGCATCACAAATGGCAGAACTGTGTACACACATACACGCACACAGCAAACACAACTGTAGGGCTCCACAACATCCACATGCATTCTGCACAGACATGTCCAGTCAACTCACTGGCCCTTACACACACACACATGATGTTATCCATTGGTGCAGCCTATGCCCCTGGCAAACATATCACCCTGTGCATATGATGAAGCCTGTGCCGCATCCCTGTCGTCCACACCATCGGTGCAGGGTTATGCACAAATATTCTGATGCACAGGGTGGGCAGCATAGTGAGAGGTGTAATACCTGTGTATGCATAGTGAGGGATGTGTGTTGCAGTGGCTGTGTGCAGCCTATGGCCCTGGCAAACATATCACCCTGTGCATATGATGAAGCCTGTGCCGCATCCCTGTCATCCACACCATCGGTGCAGGGTTATGCACAAATATTCTGATGCACAGGGTGAACAGCATAGTGAGAGGTGTATGTAATACCTGTGTATGCATAGTGAGGGATGTGTATGTTGCAGTGGTTGTGTGCAGCCTATGCCCCTGGCAAACATATCACCCTGTGCATATGATGAAGCCTGTGCCGCATCCCTGTCATCCACACCAGCGGTGCAGGGTTATGCACAAATATTCTGATGCACAGGGTGAACAGCATAGTGAGAGGTGTATGTAATACCTGTGTATGCATAGTGAGGGATATGTATGTTGCAGTGGTTGTGTGTGAATACTGAGTTGTGTTTGTGACATAGGTTGTGTACTGTCGACATGCACCAGTCACACCATGTAGTGCAGGTGCAGCATGCATTGTGATGTGTTCATGGTATGTGTCTCAGTTACATCTGTAGCACCATGTTGGTTGTGATACCCTGGTTCCCTCCTATGGTGTACTTGCATGTGCCTACAGGTAGCAGTGTTTGCAGTCCCCCACGTGTAACTGTGGAGTACACACAGGCACGTCTGGCAATATCAGCATGCTACATGTACCTTCATCCTGACTGTTGGACACACAAACATGACACAGATGTCCACACATATACTGCACCTGACGCATGTTGTCGGTGCCACAGGCTACACTGGACAGAGATGTGACATACATAGCAGGACACATTACAGGTATGGTGACATGGTGCAGGGGTTGTACACAGTGGCCTGGCCAATGATGATGTGAGGTGTCACTTGGTAGCTGGAGGCCACACTGTGCAGCAGTAGGACCCTGTAACAGTACATGAACATGTCCGCAGTCACAGGGTGTACACCACTATAATGCACACCCCATAGTGTGCAGCTGGGGACCCTTGCCTTTATGGTCATCACTCTCACAGTACTATGCACCCACATGATGTGTCACAGAGAAGGGACATGCACAGGTAGCCAGTATGGCTGGGACCTATGGCATCAACAGGGTTGTGCAATGCATCACCATTACGGGTTAGTCAACATGTGGGACCAGTGATAATTTCCCACCGTATATTAGCATGCACACTCACACCAAGCACCAGACATACATACAGACACACACACACTGTGGTGACCACACATGTGTATACGGACAGCCGATGTGTGTGATGCACCTCACCAGTAAACGTCATGCTTCCCACACTGACATATGTACAGTTCTCTACAATGGTGTACAGGGATGTGTAGCAACTGGGACATATTCCCCGCGATATGTGGCATCCCTGGTCACACATTTGGACACACATGGCAGTGCTGGGAATGATACACCAGCCATATGATGACACATTTGATGGACATGCAGCGGTATTGATTGCATTATGTGTACCAACGCTATATCTGGCAAATGTGCTGCTATATACACATGAGAGGTTGTAGGTGTTACAGGTGCCATATGACATATAGTTGTTAACACCTGACCGCTGTGTATGCATTATGTCAGCACCGTCACGTAACAGCGACATAGTGTACAGTTAGCACATGGCATGATAGGATGGTGTGTGACACAACTGTGAGCCACCCCCTGCACACATACATCTAGACAGGTGGTTCACCACGTTATGTACACAAATCCCTCCATACATGCTGTTTGTATGTCACCGTATACAGATGTCAATGATGTGTCTGCATTGCGTCTGCATGTTGTAGGTAGGTGCAACTATGTTACAGACATCGGCCACTGCACATGCATGTTTGCTGCATGCACAGTACAGATGTCACATGTGTCTCCTGTTGCCATGTTTGTATGCATTGCTATTGTTGGACATGTGTGTTGACATACATAACACATGGACTGTGGTATGATATCACGGGTGTCACAGGTGATCAGTACAAGGGTATGTGTCCCGGTCAACACTGCTACCCCCTGTAGTGTGAGCATTCAAGAGACATGGGCCCACATTCACTTCACGTGTGTAGCATTGATTAGGCCAGTGTTATGCACGAGGTACATCAAAGGCCATGTATGTATGTGTTGTGTGTGCAGTCCATGCACACATCCACACAATCACATGTATGACATACCCAGACATGTGTTCATTGGTGTACAGCAACAGTCAGGTGTCACAGCTGTGTAAGGGCCATGGTATGTATTGAGCCGACCTGTTCATGTATACTGGTATCATTGCAATGCATAACACCTGTTGGATCTCTGTTGGTACTTGTGTACTCTGCACAGCTGGTGTACACTGCTTACAGCCCAGTGGTCATGTGTCACATGGTGTTGTTGGACCGTAAGGCTGTGTAGTGCTGCACCAACGACATGGTGCTGACTTGACAGCTACAGTGTACACTGCAGTGTGTACGTGTGTGGCCTGCACCTGTGACAGCTGTGATGGCAGCTGTGTGTGTACAGGTCACTGCATGTGTGACCACCCTGTGCGTGAGGGCAGTTATACCTTACTGTGCCCTTCTGTGTGTACTCTCCATCTGCATGCAAGATTGCCCTTTGCAACAGCTAAGTGTGTGAGCATGCCCAGTACGCCGTTGTGTAGATGGACGCACAGTACATTCCACACTGTGCCCCTCCGTGATTAGACTCCGTGTGCATGCAAGATGGCCCTTTGCAACTGCTAAGTGTGTGAGCATGCCCAGTACACCATTGTGTAGATGGACACACAGTACATTCCACACTGCGCCCTTCCGTGATTAGACTCCGTGTGCATGCAAGTTGGCCCTTTGCAACAGCTAAGTGTGTGAGCATGCCCAGTACACCATTGTGTAGATGGACACACAGTACATTCCAAACAGACGTGTGATACTAAGCATGTGGGCATGGCCATTGACATCCTGTATAGCCATGGTGGTCATCCAGGCACCAGATGTCCAATTTCAATGTCACGATGGATGCCTACATTGAACATACTTGTTGCTCTCTCAAAGGGTGCACTGTCTGTGGTGTATCCCGTATCTATTCAGTGTTGTTGTGCTCCATAGATATTTAGTTGGCCCGTTGACAGCACTGGCGTGTTTGTGTACGTCTACCTTGGAACGGTAATATGCTTTCAGACCGCTCACTCTCTAAACATTCCCTATCGGCATCTTTGCCTTTGCGGATGATGTCACCCACCTAGAAGTATGCCTCTGGGAGTGCTGTGTTCAGTAATCTCGGTAGCGCGTTCTGTAAATGCGTAATGCTGTAGTGTGTTAGAGTAGGTAGGTGTGTATTCAACTCCCGGCCCTTCCAAGTGTGTGTGTGTTTCCACCTGCCTGGGGACAAGTAATGCTTTGAGATGCCTCCAACACATACATTCCCTATCGGCGTCTTTGCCTTTGCGGATGATGTCACCCACCTAGAAGTATGCCTCTGGGAGTGCTGTGTTCAGTAATCTTGGTAGCGCGTTCTGTAAATGCGTAATGCTGTAGTGTGTTAGAGTAGGTAGGTGTATGTTCAACTCCCGGCCCTTCCAAGTGTGTGTGTGTGTATGTGTGTGTTGCCTGGGGACACAGTAAAGCTTTTAGATGCCTCACAACACATACATTCCCTATCGATGTCTTTGCCTTTGCGGATGATGTCACCCACCTAGAAGTATGCCTCTGGGAGTGCTGTGTTCAGTAATCTCAGTAGCGCATTCTGTAAATGCGTAATGCTGTAGTGTGTTAGAGTAGGTAGGTGTGTGTTCAACTCCCGGCCCTTCCAAGTGTGTGTGTGTTTCCAGCTGCCTGAGGACACAGTAATGCTTTGAGATGCCTCCAACACATACATTCCCTATCGGCATCTTTGCCTTTGCGGATGATGTCACCCACCTAGAAATATGCCTCTGGGAGTGCTGTGTTCAGTAATCTCGGTAGCGTGTTCTGTAAATGTGTAATGCTGTAGTGTGTTAGAGTAGGTAGGTGTGTGTTCAACTCCTGGCCCTTCCAAGTGTGTGTGTGTGTGTGTGTGTGTGTGTGTGTGTTTCCAGCTGCCTGGGGACACAGTAAAGCTTTTAGATGCCTCACAACACATACATTCCCTATCGGCGTCTTTGCCTTTGCGGATGATGTCACCCACCTAGAAGTATGCCTCTGGGAGTGCTGTGTTCAGTAATCTTGGTAGCGTGTTTTGTAAATGCGTAATGCTGTAGTGTGTTAGAGTAGGTAGGTGTGTGTTCAACTCCCGGCCCTTCCAAGTGTGTGTGTGTGTGTTTCCAGCTGCCTGGGGACACAGTAATGCTTTTAGATGCCTCCAACACATACATTCCCTATCGGCGTCTTTGCCTTTGCGGATGATGTCACCCACCTAGAAGTATGCCTCTGGGTGTACTGTGTTCAGTAATCTCGGTAGCATGTTCTGTAAATGTGTAATGCTGTAGTGTGTTAGAGTAGGTAGGTGTGTATTCAACTTCCGGCCCTTCCAAGTGTGTGTGTGTGTGTGTGTTTCCAGCTGCCTGGGGACACAGTAATGTTTTTAGATGCCTCACAACACATACATTCCCTATCGGCGTCTTTGCCTTTGCGGATGATGTCACCCACCTAGAAGTATGCCTCTGGGAGTGCTGTGTTCAGTAATCTCGGTAGCGCATTCTGTAAATGCGTAATGCTGTAGTGTGTTAGAGTAGGCAGGTGTGTGTGTGTGTGTGTGTGTGTGTGTGTGTGTGTGTGTGTGTGTGTGTGTGTGTTACCGGCTGCCTGGGGACACAGTAATGCTTTTAGATGCCTCACAACACATACATTCCCTATCAGCGTCTTTGCCTTTGCGAATGATGTCACCCACCTAGAAGTATGCCTCTGGGAGTGCTGTGTTCAGTAGTCTCGGTAGCGTGTTCTGTAAATGCATCATGATGTAGTGTGATAGGGTAGTTAGGTGTATGTTCAATTCCCAGGCCTGCCAGATGTGTGTGTGTGTGTGTGCATGCTCCCGTCCACCTGGGGACTCAGGTTATGATTTTAGATGCTTCACAACACAGATGTATCCTGCTGACATCTTTGTCTTTGCGGATGTTGACACGCACCTAGTAGAATGCCTGTGTGTCTGCTGTGTTTAGTAATCTTGGTAGCGTGTTCTGTAAATGCGTCATGCTGTAGTGTGATAGGGTAGTCATGTGCAGGTTTGATTACCAGCCCTGCCACATGTGTGTGTATGTCTGTATCTTTCTCTCTCTATAGATATATATATATATATATATATATATATATATATATATATATATATATATATATAAAATCTATTTTCTGCCCATAACTCTGCTCTTGCATGGACAGCTGACTGTTTCATGTATCGCATATTTGCATAGCTTTCACATACCAATGGGGTATGTTGCAAATCCCAACATTGTCCATGCAACGTCCATGTTACGGGCGGTGTTACATGCCCTTACAGGTGTTTGCTGTATATCTTGGCAGACATATATCCTTGCTGTACTCTCACTGTACTCGTACACGCCGGAGGCTTCATGTATCATGGCCTAGTTTTGATGTGTGTATGTCTATTTGTGCTGTGTGCATGGCTCTGGGTATGTCCCACTATCATCATTTGTAAAGGTGACAGCCCTATAGGTTCTTCATGTGGACTGCTGTGTCATTTGACATGTCAGCACATACCTGCGGACAGTACTGCACGTCCTACTGCAGCGCATTTCATACCTTCTGCGTTATCTTCCAGTCGATATTGCTGTTTTCTCACACATGGATCTGTTTCTGTTCATACCACTCCACCTCCTAGAGCAAGTTGCTGGACAAGGCCTTATCTGATAGTGGGACACATAGGGGCAGTATTGACATGTTGCTCTTATAAACGTAGATAGTTGACACAATAATAGGTTTTGCATTAGTATGGCTTTTCTGTCGGATTTGGTGTCTTACTCACATGTTTGTCATTATTTCATGTCTTCAGTTATCATGAAAATGCCAGAATGTTACTGTTGTTACGTGGAACACACCAAATATATGAGGCAGAACTCTGCACATTCTGTGTAAATCTGTACAGTTGCGGAGTATGTGTCTGTAACAAAATATCAACTTTCTGACACCAATACACACACTGTATGGCGGCATCACAGGCCACATGCCATGACATTTATATTGCAGGACACACCCACCCAGACAGTTGTATTCCTCACACAGGCCAACAGCTGCTTATCCACACTAATTGGTCTATCATGTACCGTATGTGTGCGCCGGTATTTGCGCTTTCCGTCAGTGGCAGAGCTCACGTACGTGTCTGGGGGACTGGACATTGTTACGGTGACACTGCATGACACCCTGAGGGACACATTACTTTTGTGTCTATTAACCTTCCACATTGACATTCACAGGGCATACGTTGTCATTCACATTTGTCGGAGTACATGCGTGTGTCTAGTACATGTTTTCTCATTTGTCCTGATGTCTTTCTTCTCACCTGTCCACCTTGTATCACTAGTTCTGTACATGTATTTTGGACAGGTTACCTTCATACCCCTAACATGTACACATTATGGGTAAACGCCCTGACGTTTGACCTTGTTACATTTGTCATAGTGATGTGCCTTTCTGGTAAATTGCTGGCAAGGCATTACAGACTGTGCGGTAGATAATAGTGACTGACATTTCCATTACATGATTAGTAACACTCATAACATCCATATTCATGGGTACGCCAGTATTCTCACAACGTTCTGACTTTGTCTGGGGTATATCTAATATAGTCCCTATTTGTATTTCATGTACTATGCCTTAGTGCAGCTGTGTTATTCTGACAGTTTGCCAGTTATGGGTACCATCTTGGTCATACGCATGTCCATCCATGATAATCGCCTACATGACACTGATATAGGGCCCTACATATTGCCAAAATGGTTTCCGCAATATCCAATGGATGGTTTGTCCCATTATTGAGAATATAGGCATGTGCTATACCCACATCACTCCCACGGGGCGGGCCTATGAAATCCCTGCCAAAATTTCTGCATACCCATGATTCCCATACCTGACAACCCTCTACAGTACCCATTACACATGTTTAATGTGTGCGGTACTGAAGTGTAGAGACACTTATATGCACTCCCCACTCTCCGGATATCAGTTCGTACGTCATACAGTCTATCGACACATGTGTCGTCACCCTTGCACCTGATACTGTTGCATGTACAGCTATTTCGTATTTGTTGTGGTCACTTCTTTTGCGTCAATGTCAGTTGACACTACGTAAGATTCAATTTTTGGAGTCCTGCAATGGACACCTATCTGCATGTTTAAAGTGTAGAACTTGCTGGACTGTCACTTTCTGGCCAATGGTTTGGAATTCTGAGGTTTATTCACCTTTCCTGCATGTCTGTTTGTCTACCCATATTAGATATAACGTCGCCTGTTTATGTACATATGTCATATCTACGGGACATAAGTCTGTTGTGTATACATATATACATGTACAATCTTCATTTCATAACTTGCTTTGGTTTACGTCTGTGGATTATGTGTATACACATATATCTATATCCATACCATACCTTTCCACTATACAGATTGTCGCAGAGTGTACAGCTGCTTGCCCCTTTATCTTCGCTGTGTTTTAAATAAACCTGTGTCTATCTGGCAATGTCGTGGCATTTCATTTGAGACTTACAGTGGGGATTTCTGGCAAGCAGTTCAGGTTATGACTGCATACCCTTCAGAGAATCCATGCTACTGACACACTCGTTATTTTATCCACTTTCTATGTTTGTTCTGGCACATATCTGGTGTTTGTCCCTATTTGTACCGGTAGTTTGCATGGCTTTGTCCGGTTTCATACTTTATGAGGTTAACAGGTTTGAGCCATGTATAACTAACATGGGGGAAACAGCATTCATTTACTATGCTGTGAGCAGATCACACACGCACAGGCACACTTGCATTTCCTTATTGTGGGTTACGCGCAGGTGCGCATGCATATCCTTATTGTGGGTTACATATGTTTACTAAGTCTTTGTGCTTACGTGGGCTTTATTACTTGTGACAGTACCAGTAATTATCTGTAATATGGTTAACGGATGTGCAAAACACACGTTCACCTTTACATATTTAACTGTCTGTACAACACAGACGCATTCATTACACTTTCACATTATATGTGCTGTAGTCGTTGTTTAACCGGGACTGCATGCACGTTGGCCGGATGCTGTAACCACTATACGTTTGGTGTTCTGACTCATTTATATGCATACCCATAGTACATAGCTACATTAACATATGCCTCACCGCTTCACTTACATCACAGGCATCCATTCTCCTGCTGGGAAAAATGCGGTACTACATGTTACACATTCCCTATTCCCTACTGCTCTGGACCCACGCTGCATATTTCATCACTGCAGGGATATTCAGAACCCAAAGGCTTATAGTCCTGACACATACAGGTCTTTAATTGTCAGGGTGTTCATGAGGTGATCTGGGTTTAGGCTTGTCCGCCTGGTGAACGGAACTGCCCTGACCATGTTCAAATGTCAGACAAAGCACATGGACAGGGCTTGTCCATTTTAAACATTTAATCTGTGTTTACAGACACAGGTGTTTGGGCACCTATCAGCAGCTTATGATGTTGGCAATACATAATATAGGTGGGGGCGGTTACGATACATAATCCACGGTGAGTGGTGTTCCCATTCACATTTGACTATTTCCTGTATTCATTCTTACGAGGGTTATTATTTTGCACATGACTTAACTATGAATTAACTACGGGTATGCAGTAGTACAGTCAACATATGTAACGGCTTGTTACAGTATATATGTACGGACCTCTGTAATACTGGGGAATACTCCACATCCTTCACAACATTTCCTGCTTATGTACATACTATTATTCCTTGAACTTTCGAAGCTTGTGAGTGCAGTAATTACATCTGTCCCTATTTGTCCACCCATCCTTTTAGGCTTTGTCCAGGTTTTGTTGCTGTAATAGGTTGAGAGGTGGTGTCGTTATGTGATTGAGTTGAATATATAATGTTGATAATTCAGTGGGGAGTAGGGTTACCACTTGTTCCTCTTTGCAAGGGGAGGTCCCACTTTGGACAGTTGTGTCCTGCGACGACACCTAAGACATGGCAAATGTCCTGTGATTTTAAGACAATAATATATTTCTTCATTTCTGTACTAGTTGCATGATACAGGTATTTTGTATCTGGTACACATAACTATTATTTGGGATAGCATAAGCTATTCAAATGCTATGGCATTAGCTTTTATCTTGGCATACACGTGTAATTCTGTACTTTGCACAGGCCGGGGTATGTTTTATCCTGCAAATTCTCACATTTCTACAAGGGATGTCCCACCTTGGCCATCTGAACAGGTGGCAACCCTAGTGGGGTGACCTGCATGGTGGACAGCTGTTCCATCCTGCGTAGTATGAATTGCATGTCTGTGTAGATACTGAACAGTACCGTGACTACACATACATGTTTTCTCCAGATGTGTACAGTAATGGACACCGTGGCGTGTAAACAACTCTGAGGTTTCAACAGGTTACTTATCCCACGCGGGATGTACACACATTTTGCCGTAACATTAACGCGCGGGCATTTGGATTTATGTACCTGTGATGGGATGTTTACAAATGTGGGATACATATTTGCAATCCGGACACTGCCTAGGACGATACTTCCTACTACATATGGGGAATACCCGCTATGTGTAGGTGTACGGATGTGCAAGGCTGGTAGCTGGATTTGGTGGACATTCGGACATGGGTGCGGGTTATGTGCTATACAGGGGTTGTTGCATATTGCATTTGCATGCATGGGTTCTACTTTTGGATATCCCGGTTCCGCATATAGCATCCTATGTGTATGTGATGGTTACGTTCCTGTTCATGTGTATAGCACATTTTAATATACATATGTTTGTGTGTGTTTGGTATACAATATGGACTGTCAGGTTTCTTTATGGTTGTTATATAGCCATAACTGCCCTGCTGTGTACTATCACTACCACTGTGGGACTGCTGGTGACCATACCCATGGGGCTAGACGTGTGTATTGGCAGCGCGCTGACATGATGCGCTTCACTTCCACTGGGTATAACTTCTGACAGTGCAGTACATTACGGACACACGATTTTAAATGTCATTTGTTGCATGGACGGAAACTCATATTATGTTGCGTGCATTTCTGTTTTGTTCTCCATTTTGTGTGGCCGGGAACTGTCTTGCATGCTTTGCATACGTTTCATTATCCACGGACACTGATAGGTGCGATTACTATTGCAGGCAGGCTATAATATTCAGCAGTTTAGGTTGCTCATCACCAGCCGACATTGACACGCCCGGCGCAGCTTAGTAACGCCCATGCACTCACGCGAGTCCTATGCACGTGGATGTGGTAGCGGCGCACCTTCATTAATATGCATATGGCGCTACTACACCATTTATACGCCACACGGCCGTGCGGCACTACTACACCATTTATACGCCGCATGGCCGGCGCAGGCCTTACACTGGCCTTGCGCTGAGCTTCATGAATCCGGGGGTTTAACTTTTAAATAGCTGCCTGGCCATGTATAAATCTGTTGGTGGTTCTTTCTAGTTAATCAAAGTGATTTTCATGTGATTTTTGCACCTTTTCACACTTTTTTACAGTTTATTTAGTTTCAGTTAAATACACATAATACTGTGCATTCATTAGTTCCCTGGCTACTTGTGTTCATAAATAAATGCTAAGTTATCAGTCTGCAGACTGTTATTAGCTTGGTTAACAGCTAGGGTTAGACTCAATCCCTGTGCCATGAATTCATGGGGTAAAGACTTTAATCATTATGCCCCTACTCTGTGTACTAAACCTTCTGTGTTTAATACATCTGCAATTTCCATAAATTCCATTTTGTTTTCTAAACAAAATCTACTTTTGAAGTAATACATGACATTATATTTTTGACTAAAATTCTGAAAATATGTATATACTCAATAGTAAGTATAAACTCAAATAAATATAATAAAAGATAGCAACTGTTTAACAAATACTGCAGTATGTGCTAAGGAAAGCCATGGTAAGTATTTTTCAAGTGATTTACTCTACACCTAGTTTCATCATTCAGACTATCTGCAGGATTCACGATGGCTTGCACGGAGTCTAAGAGTCGTGTAAGACTTCATGCAGCCATCGCGATCCAGGAACAGCCCTAAATCCCGTGTAAGAGACAGCTAAAACGACTCTTACACGGGCAGGGCGTGGATATGCTAATCACCTCACTTGCAGCCGAAAGGCATGCAAATGAGGTAGATTAGCGATCCACGAATGCTGAAACCAGCCCGTGTAAGAGTCGTGTTAGGTGCAGAAATGTACTCAGTTGACAACTGAATATGTTACTTCAAATAACACAACGGAGCCATGACAGCTCCAAATAAAGTGTGAAAATGTTGCAGTCAGCATGCCAATGGCCAAATATGTGGCCATTGGCATGGTAACCCGATGCAAACATGAAATAAAATATTTTTTTTTTCGGAGATTGGCGAGGTTTAAACGCAGCGCAGCCCAGCGCTAACGGGCTGCGCTATATAAAACAGAAAAATAAAGGTTTGAAACCCACAAATGTGGGTTTTATGTAATGCATGGATTTGCAATGTAGGGACTAGCAGACCAAAAACAACATGGCCACCGTCTAGTGGTTGCTAAGGGGGGAAGCTGAGTGTAAGACATGTAAGTAAGCATTAGTAGGCAATCCTATGTAAATGAGTGGTAGGATAGTGAATCACACTGTCACATAGCAAATGAGCACATTCCGTGCAGTGTAAGAGTTAGATAAGGGGGAGTAACAGAGTAGGAGATAGGTGACATCACAGGGGGGAATGTCAGGAAGAAATCAAGCTCATTGGAGCAAAGTGGTATGTGAAAGATGTCAATCACACAGCAGAAAAAGAGGAGTGTCAACAGATAAGCATGAGAAAGTCAAGAAATGGAAGGTGTACACTGTGGCCAACACCAAAGTTTCTTGCTGTACGTGCATGCGCGTGTGTGTGCACTGGGAGCCACGAGTAAGACAGAGTGCGCGTGTGTAAGGCAGAGTAGGCATGTAGGAGCCTGTTTAAAGATCTGTAAACTTGTTTGTGCTGGTGTGCGCGTGTTTTAATCCGAATAAGCAGATTCTGGTCTGTGTAAGCATGTGTGCGCTCGTGGTAGCCACTGTGAGCATGTTTTCGCTGGTATGCGCGCTGCTCCCCCTTGAGGAAACAGAGAGGAAAAGGAAGCAGAAAAAATAGTAGGAAACTAGCAGGGAATACTTGTAGAGGTAGCAGGTGAAAACAATTAGAAGCAGGCAATTACACAGGCATATTACAAGCCCAGCCCAGCACTTAAAACACTGCAAGCAGCATTGCAGTATGTTTCTCTCAAGAGACACTGCAAGACAGGAGTAAGCTAGTAGAAGTGAAAACTGAAAAAGCTGCACTCAGACCAAACATGCTAGGGGCTGCCATAGCTGTCATAAGGAGACATAGGAGACTTGCTGAGGGTGGTGACAATGGGAATGCTGCCAGACAACCCACAGTGAGGAGACAGAGAAGAGTGTACAGGCCCAGGGTCACCTACCAGGTGTTACATGAGCTGGAGATAGTGGAGCGCTATAGAGTGGACAGAGACCTCCTGCAGCAAATTGTTGAGCTGAGCAGGCCACACCTCACACACAGAACCAACAGAGGGGAACCCATCCCAGTGGAAACCAAGGCATGTGTTGCCTTAAGAATACTAGCAACAGGTACCTTCCAGAGACCAACTGGTGATATGATGGGGATATCACAGGCATCAGCCTCCAGGGTACTGCACCAGTTCCTGGATGCCATGTCAGCACATGTAGGTGAGCATGTATATTTCCCCAATGCCCGTGAGGTATTGGCCAGCAATATGCGTCTCTTCCAGCAAATAGCGGAATACCCTGAGGTAGTGGGTGCAATAGACTGCACGCACATATGCATCAAAGCACCAGCCGGTGAGCGGGGTAGGGCCTACATTAACCGCAAGGGCTTCCCTTCCATCAACTGCCAGGTTGTGTGTGATGCCCAGGGTATAATAATGAATGTGTGTGCTGGCTGCCCTGGTAGCTACCATGATTCCCATATCTGGCATTTGATGCAGCTGTACCAGACATTTGCCAATGGGGACATCCCACATGGTCACCTAGTGGGGGATGCAGGTTATGCACTGGAGCCGTGGCTGATGACACCCATCAGAAATGCACACACACCTGAACAGGAACGCCATAATGAGGCACACGCACAAACACGTAATGTAATAGAGCGTGTGTTTGGGCTGCTCAAGTCACGGTTCCGGTGCCTGGACACATCTGGTGGAGCCTTGCAGTACTCACCAACTACATGTACCCAAATTGTCATGGTATGTGCTATGTTACATAATATGATTCTGCGAAAACAGCTGCAGCAGGACCAGCATAGGGCCGGGACAAACAGCCCCCCACCATTGCCAAGGCCATCACAGGCAGAGCGTGACTCGGAGGAGGAACAACCTGAGCCTGCCCCAGTAGGCAGAAGGAGGTGTGCCCAGTATGCCCTGGCCTTGGCAAAGAGGCAACGTATAACACATACACTGACTCAGTAGGAACCCTGGGAATGATACCCCTCTCTGACTCACTCATATAGTAACAGGGACGCCTAATATGACACAACCTGCTCTCAAACATGTACAGGGAGTGTAGTATGTGCATCCGACAGAGGCAGCCCTGCAGCACCACCTGAGGGATGATTGCCATGTGTTAAGCAATGTAACACCATCTAGTATATGCAAACATGAAGACCCAACATAACATCTCACCCTCACCAAGCATGATGCCACACTATGAAGACAACAAGATCAAGTACAATAATTGGCTGAGGTATTGCTGTTAGCAAGGGGGAACACATGGCTGACAGCCTGGGCTGACATGCCGAGCAAGACATGATGCCCCGCCTGCTAGGGATGGCATGCACCCAGCACACCTGGCTGTGTAGATACTGGCAAAGGCTGTTGTCACCCCACTGTGCCTGGAATAGGTAAGTCTGGAAACACAAACCCACCACCATAGGTAGCACAAGGGATAATAACCTGGACGTAATGCTACCCAACGCCAGAAGTCTAACCTGCAAGGTGCATGCAGACCAAACCCACCACAGCATGGAGAATGGTAATATGTGTTCTGTAACAGAAACCTGGGCAAGGCCCAGAAGAGCACCCTAATACTACCAGGTTATGCCTCATACCATGCTCTACAGCTCCAAAACATGGAACACATGACAATAGGAGTGTGGCTACCAGTAATTATCAAGGATAACCACACCCCTAGGTTGGTACCACAGCAAGAAGCAGCATGGACTATCCATGGGCAAGTAACACTGTCTCAAACTGTGTACCTGTTTGAAGCCTGCTACAGACCACACACACAAACCCAGGTACCCCAGCCAGCCTTCCTGAAGACACTTCAGAGTACGAATGTCTCAACAAATACCAAACAAGGCACACACAAAGTATGACATAGGTGGCAATCCATTATGTATGGAAGAAGTAATCAGGGACCTAGGGACACAAGTGGACGGTAACCTGTCATGTGACACTCAGATTGCCAAGGTGGCCAGGAACACCTGCTATATTGTCCACCTTAATATGAAAGGATGCACATGTAGAGCTACAGAGGTCACTGTGTCCCCATACACTTCCCTTATCAGGCCGATACGTGACAACAATGCCCCAGTTCGGATGTACCTTACCTTACACATGCAGCAATCAGAAAGACCCCAAATGTACCCCACCAACAGGATAAAGGGTCCAAACATTGGACATCTGCAGCCTGGCTGAAGAAACCACAGCCCAATTCAGAAGCATACTGCACAGTCAGAGGTGATGTATGCCTGATGTACAAGGCCATGTCCAATCCAGAATGAATGGACATGCTCCACTGCAGAAACCCCAAATCCAGCAGACACACCACAGTGAGATATCTGAACCTCCACACATAGATTAATAGGATGTGCTGGAGAGACAGATCCATAACCCAGAGGCTCCTGACACTCTGGAACAGGATCCCAGTCCATGATAGGCTGAGCTCCACACACAAACTCAACAAGAGAAATTCGGTGAAGTGCATGGAAGATAGTAGGTGTACACTGGGGGCCATCCCTGTGTCACATCTGGGAAAGTAAACCCTACGTGGGCATAATATGCACATTGCAAGGGGTGTTGAGACCCACACACAGTCTGTCCATGCTCAAACAAGGCCAGGGCAGATAGCCTAGTTTGAACCTATGAACCTATGATGATACAAATTGTGCAGGACACAAAGGATTATCACACAGCTGTCCTACCTGATGGTAGAAACCATGGTGATAATCCACAGATATGCTCTGCAGCACTCTAATATCACAAGCAATACACCAAACCCACACACATTGCCAACATCCTACCGAACAGATTCCTTCCAACCTCCCCACCAGCACCTAACTGCCAAATATCTATCCCAGGAGAGTGCTGGCCCCCTGACATTGCAGATGCTGAGGTAACAGCCAGCATCCACAAAGCACAGCACACAGCATCAATGGTACTATATGGTGTCCTGGGTTGTGTCCAACAAGTACTGTAAGAAGAATGGAACAGCAAATAGCATTACTGCGCACTATCAGTCCTACCACAGGATATGTACCCAAAGAGCAGTGTACAGCAACAGTGGTCCCACACCACAAAGGGGGTGCCTGAATGGATACTGAAAACTATCACCCCTCAACCCCAACTATCTAGGTTGGCAAAGTAATGGAGAGGATGATCATGGATCCCATGAATAACGAGATTGGGTACCTACAGACATTGTACCCTACCCAGTCTGGCTGTCATAGGGCAGATCCTGCCCCTTATACGTCTGACTCATGTGAAACGTGCACCAAGCCCATTGATGTGGGGAATGTTGGTCACACAGCCTATATGGACCTTGCTAAACCCTTCCATACAGTACCCTAGTTGGCGGTACAGATAAGCTCACCAGCCTAACTATAAACCCCTATGCAAGTAGATGGGTTGCAAACCAGCTCAAGGACAGATCTGACCTGGCAGACATGCTGTAGCCATGGCAGACTGCAAACCAGGTACAACTGGCATCCCACAAGGCATGGTCCTGGGACCTCTCCTGTATGCTATATATGTCACATAGGTACAGGCCAACATGGAAGGACTCTGTCTGAACAGGTTCGCAGAGGACTACAAACTGGCCACCATATCGGACCCTCCAGCTGACACAAGCAGCCTACAAAAGGCACACATAGAAACACACAAGTGGCGCCACAGCCATGTCAACAAGCTAAATGCAGAATAGTGTATAGTCAACCCCTGTGGAAACACAGTACATGGCCAGAAATTACCACATAGGTGTTAACCCAGTAAGTACATCAGGAGCAATAAGAGACCTGGGGACACAAGGTGATAGATATCCTGCATGTGACAACCATGTGTCTGTAGTGGTTACAGAAACATACCATATACCCACCTAATCATGAAGGTAAGCACAGCTTGGTTAGGGAAGGTCAATATGCCTCTCCAGTCATCCATCAGCAGCCTCACAATTGTGTACAATGGCCCTTCAGGGATGTACCGTAGCAGACACCTGCAGCAACTGAAAAGACCACACAAATACCCCACCAGGAGGATCGCAGAGCTGTAACAGATGCCATGTGTCACCTGAGTAAAGAAACTGCAGCTCCACACAGTGCCATACTGCCTGGCTGGAGGTGAACTGTGCCTGATGTATAGAGCCATGACCAACCTGGTATCAATGGACATTTGGCACCATGTAAACACTGAATGCTGGTGACTTATGCAGCTGACAGGCCTGAACCCCAGCACAGACATAAACAAGACATGCTGTACCGATTGGTCCATAACCCAGAAGCTCACTCCACTCACGACTAAACTCCCACTACAGGATATCCAGGGAGTCCCTCAGTGACTGTCATCCAGAGGAATCATGATGACTGGATGGGAGATAGTAGGTGTACCCTGGATATCACCTGTATGTCATGGGTAGACAGAGACACAGCACACTAACCATGACATATGTCATGGCAAACACCAGTAAATGTGTGTTGAAGGACAAACACTCTCTGACTAGCATTACAAATGGACTAGGGCACATGGCCATTGTTTGTCACTGTCCACACAAGTTGTGGAATACATTAACAATGTCGGACAATCATGTACTATGCTGTCCATATCTGAACAAAATGCAACATGGTCATATCTGCACAACTGGCCCTCAACCAGTCTGGTGTGCTCACTATAAATATTACAAGCAGTGATAGGACTTAAACCGATTATACTGTCCACCACAGTGAAAGTTCTGCACCAGTACACTATACGACAATACAACTGTTTGGTCAGCAGGAAAGGATGATGACAACTGTATGCAAACTATCCCATGGCGACCCTGCAGGCACAGCATAATGCCTGTTAGGTTCAGACACAAAGCAGTTGGGCAGTAAGAACACAACCTGATGTCCAACACTCAACTGTACATGTGGTATATAGATGGCGTCCACACACAAACAGAAATGTGGTGGTCCACAGATCCCAACATAAGGAAAGGTCACACTGGGCATGCTCGCACACTTAGATAAATGAGACGTGGCAGTCAAGAAGCCATACAAACTGTGAAGTGGGCATGCTCACACACTTAAGCCATGTCACAGTTCAGCAGTTGCACACACATATCTGGCATTTTCTATGTGTTAACACAGGAACCTCCCACAATACAGACATCTGCCCAGTGCACACAGTGAAGTTACATCAGAGACATAAGTAAAGTACTGGATCCCACTCATATGCAAACATCTCCCACAGTACACACGTTGTTTATAGAGATAGGGAAGGCTATGGCAATAAAGACCCACAAACAGTATATGAGCAACAGATACTTGTATCTGACAGGTAAACATATGGCCTAGAGTGCAATACTTGACTGTTGTCCCTAGGGAATGCAGAAGGCTATCCACAGTGTATTTGGCATCTGCCTCCACAGTACAGTAGGCCACTGTGCCTGTGCAAAGTTAATGCATAGATATGCTCTCCCCTGTACTGATGGATAGTAACAGATGTACATACCTCTTCATCCATAATGATGTCAGCACACTATACATATGTCTGGAGCAGAAATTATACCTAGTAGTGTGAATAGCGCACTCCGCTTCTCTAACAAGTGTCATAACATAGTTAGGTAGGAGTTTGAATCCTGCAAGTGCTCAGTGTGTGTGTGAATGTGTGTGGGGGAGTAGTGTGTGCAATTCCATGTGTATGAGAAATGTCCCTTTTGGCAACTATTACTACACAACACATGCTGCATATTCCACTGTCTAAACACTGATGATGTCAGCACCCTATACGTACAGCAGGAGAAAACAACCCCCCCCCCCCCCAGTAATGCAAATAGCGTGCTCTGCTAGTGTGTCTTTCACAAGTGTCATAACATAGTTAAGTAGGGGTTTGAATCCTGCATAGTGCCCAGTATGTGTGTGAGGGAGTACTGTGTGCAATTCCATGTGTATGAAAAATGTCCCTTTTGGCAACTATTACTACTCAACACATGCTGCATATTCCACTCTCTAAACACTGATGATGTCAGCACCCTATAAGTACAGCAGGAGAAAGCAATCCTCCCAGTAATGCAAATAGCGTGCTCCGCTAATGCATCTCTCACAAGTGTCATAACATAGTTAAGTAGGGGTTTGAATCCTGCAAGTGCTCAGTGTGCATGTGAATGTGTGTGGTGGAGTTGTGTATGCAATTTCACGTGTATGAAAAATGTCCCTTTTGGCAACTATTACTACACAACACATGCTGCATATTCCGCTGTCTAAACACTGATGATGTCAGCACCCTATAAGTATAGCAGGAGAAAGCAACCACCCCAATAATACAAATAGTGCACTCTGCTAATGCGTCTTTCACAAGTATCATAACATAGTTAAGTAGGGGTTTGAATACTGCAAGTGTCCGGGGTGTGAATGTGTGTGGGGGAGTAGTGTGTGTGCAATTCCATGAGTATGAAAAATGTCCCTTTTGGCAACTATTACTACACAACACATGCTGCATATTCCACTGTCTAAACACTGATGATGTCAGCACCCTATAAGTACAGCAGGAGAAAGCAATCCTTCGAATAATACACATAGTGCGCTCTGCTAATGCGTCTCTCACAAATGTCATAACATAGTTAGGTAGGGGCTTGAATCCTGCAAGTGCTCAGTGAATGTGTGTGGTGGAGTAGTGTGTGGAATTCCATGTGTATGAAAAATGTCCCTTTTGGCAACTATTACTACACAACAAATGCTGCATATTCCACTTTCTAAACACTGATGATGTCAGCACCCTATAAGTAGAGCAGGAGAAAGCAATGCTCCCAATAATGCAAATAGCATGCTCTGCTAATGTGTCTCTCACAAGTGTCATAACATAATTAGGTAGGGGTTTGAATCCTACAAACGCCACATGTATTTTTGTCACACAGTTTGTCCATGTGTGTGGGGTATTGTTCCCAATATTGCACGACATACATTGTATCAGTAATGTCAATGCACACATGATGTATGTGTGTGCCACCTACACATATGTACCTGTGAACTGCAAGAGTTCCCATGTCCGAAGCCTGCCTCATGTGAATACATGGAATATGCATCAGACAACTGTATGACTGTGGTGTTCTGTGCAGGGGCTGCATGTGGTATGTGACTATACACTGTGGGTTGTAGATGGTGTCATCCCACCAGCGAGGGATGCATGACTGGTCTGGAGCATATAGTCCACATGTTGGTGATGAACAGGTGCAGCATGTTGTCACCACTTGTGGGAGTGGTAACAAGTTGTTCCATAGCAATGCAGGGAATGAATGATAAGAACTCTTCAGATAGGGTCTTGCAGCTAGAATAATGCTCACACTCTATGTTTGGGTAGTCGCAGTACAACCATATAATGGTGTGTGTAGAGACCATCATATTCCCAGCATTGTCAGGAAGGCCAAGTGGGTTTCCTGGGTATGGGAGTGTGGTGTGTGCCAGGCTATGAACCTGAAGGCAGTCTAACCCACTGTGTGTTGCACATGGAGAGGCTCTGATATTTTCTGCAGTGCCACCAACCTGGGGGTGTGTGTATCTGAGGTGCCTTTGGATACATCCCCCCTGTTCTGGTTTGGTGCATGTATAGGAGATAACAAGCATGGTATCAGGAATTACCTGGCACTGATGGTGTGCACCTGGGAGCCTTGTACCAGGAGTCTGTTACTGCACGGATATTGCTGTACCCCATGCTAAGGACAGTTTCCACTGCATGCATCTTGAGGTTTACACTGCTGCTGTTGAGTAGCATTTCTATTAGTGTCCTATCCCTTGTGATACATGTGTAGGTGGCTATGTAATGTCAGCCTTGCATACAAAGGCACTATGTGTGTAGCAACAGCCTCTGCCAATATACAATGGCCCATGGGTGACAGGTGCAAGCTGTCCCAAGCAAAGCAATGTGGCTTGTCCAGCATGTAATCCCACACCGATAGGCATTGGATCCCCTTTGAATGTCACTGAAAGATAATTGCAGAAACTGATTATCCTGTCTACATACTGTGGCAGCATTCTTGGTGAGGGTGAGATGCTACTCAAGGCCAGGGTCATACCAGCCTGTGCCACAAGCTCAGAGAGCCTCTCTATGTCCCCTAACATGTAGTCCAGGGAGGTGCGTCAGAGGTCATACACACTGGCACAGACAATGACTGAGTCATACTTCTACATGCCTTGGAGTGACCAGTATGCTTGTGTTATGTGGTGGATCATAGTGCCCGACGGGCAGCTCAGCGTGACCGTCACCTTGTTCAGCCTGGGAGCAGGACCTCAGTGTATGTGATGATAGAGGTACCTCATACAACTGTAGCAGGTGTGTTGTCAAGCCGTATGGCCTGTGACTGGCACACAGGCTTTGTGAGCTATGTGTTGCATGTGCTCTGCTCTGGCTTAACGTTTGCTTGTGTGTCTGCTTTTCAGGTGTCAGCTGCTCAGGCAGGATGCTATTCTGAGAGCCCAATAATGTACCTGTGTGTTTGGATTGCGGTCGTGGCAGGTCTATGGGAGACTGGTACTGTATTCACTGTAGTATCCCACTCCACCTGACAGGGAATGCCAGTGCTGTGTTAACAGAGCTTAGCCCCCTGTTTGGCTATGTGGTTGCATCTCTCACATGTGTTGTACGTGTATGGGAAGGGGAGAGGGTTGTCTGTGTACATGAGGCAGCTATAACATTGCCACATGACTCACAGATTCACCAACTGGACCTGAGAGTAGATCGACAGGTGACCTTTGCACATGCTACCATAGCATTGTGACTCCCATACTAAGTAACGACACATAGGGCCAATGGGGAACAAGGTACTCAAGGTGACTATGTGAGGGTGTAGTGCTCCTGATTTGTTAGTGCTGGCATATATGAATGCTGTCTTGAGCAAATGTGAGGTAAGTCATATGCAATGTGTTACAGGCAAGCTACATGCAAACAGGACAAACAGTGACGTTCTGTCAAGTGACACATGGACATCAGTACAGTAAGCAATACAGATGTCACTATGGATCCACAGAGGCACTGTATATCTGCACTGCAGGTGGAATCAGTGTTTCAGGAACATAACAGGCAAACATGCATACAAACAAAGCTACAGTCAGCAGGCCTGTATGTAGACTATGCTATAACAAGCAAGGTGTATGACTTCCAGTAGGTAACAGTGCATATATGCAGGCACTATAAGCCAGTACCCAGACATTCACAGGTCAGACAGGCTGGGTCCAGCTGCACCCCACACAAGTGTATAGACCACGTACCTTCGTAATGTTGAATAACTGGCCTGATACCCAAGTGCTCATACCTGTAATAATACACATGTCAAATAACAGACACTGAGCCCTCACTCAGCAGTTCCAGACTTAGTATGATGTATGCTACCTGTCCTGGCACCACAGTATCCTTGACATGTATGGACACTCTCTCTCCTGTCATAGTTAGTTCTGTGTTTTGGTGCTGTCATGCATGGTATGAGGTGTGACCTTGAAGTGCTAGTGTGCTGTTGTGAGCCTTGAACCTGTTGTGTAGTACTGCACAGATATCAACATCGTGAAACATCTGCATTGCAGAGTCGGGTGTGGACAGCATGCAACCATAACCTGAAGAAGCGCACTTGTTAGTGCGTGAAAGCGCTTGTTTTTATTGAAATAAAACAGTTTTTATCATCATCGTGGTGGTTCCAGTAATTTGTTGGAATACGCATACACACATGTGCACATGCACACATGGGCACATGCACACATGCACACACCTCAGTATATGAGATATCAACCCACAGGCACAAACACACCTGCAATCAAACACATAGCACTACTGCTTCAGCCTATTATTACTATTAGTATCAAGAGTATTGAAGGTAATGGTATTACACACTCACCAGCATGGATAGGCTGCCTTGCTGTTACACCAGAGGGACCTGCAGAAAAGAGACATTTATTGTCAGTGGGCACAACTGTGCCATTGATACTGTGGGCATGATACAGTTCAGTAGTGCAACAGTTAGCTTCCACAGGTGTACTGCAGATATTGAGGATATCACTCTTGCACAATAATTACCAAGATTACAGCTACAAAACGAGGACACACCTCACATATGCATAACCTAACAGTCTACAGAATGGTCAACTATACACATGGCATGTTACCTGCATGCTCCGTGTCCTGCTGCTGTGTGGCTCCAGCCTCCATCATTACACATGTATGCTGCTGCTGTTGCTGTTGGGCTGGAGCCACAACACTTAGGAGTAGTCCCTCCAGTCTGGTGAGGGGGGGATGTCTAGCCACCCCACCACATGTGGCAAGCTGCTGCCTGTGGATATCCGATGCACGCTGACGGACATTTCTAATTAAATCACTGCAGTGATGGCGTACCTGCTCATATGTCCGGTTATGTGTGCCTATGTCATTTACCCGATGGACCAGGTCTTGCCACAGTGCAGCCCTCTCCTGCTGGTTCTGGCTGGTGCGGGAAAAGAGTACAGCGAAATCCCGCACCAGGCTCTGGTGTATCTCCTCCTCCTCTGCAGTGGAGTAGACAGGGTTCTGCTGGTGAACCATAGCCCTGAAAAGGAGAAGGAAAATATGTCAGCAATATCTGTCAGCAAACTATGGCACACATAATACACATAATACTCGACTGCAGTGATATAACTTAAACACCATATATAGCATCTATAGCATCTGTCTGTCTATTGGGGGATACACATGTAATTGACCAGATATCAGTGCTCATCCGACAACTGTGCAACAGTACCTGGCACACTCCATACGACAGACTAGTATACTGCAGCAGTCAACACACTGTTTCAGGTACAATACACAACCTCACACTGGGAGTTTGTATCAAGGTACTGTATGGGGAACGTTATCAGCCCATGCACTGCACACAATGCACGTTGCATATTTCACTGGTAATGCACACTACTCTTACTTGCCATAACCCTACCTACACCACAGTGACATACAGGGTAACACAGCACAACATATGGCAATGTAGTATGTGTTGATCACAATACCTCACACACCTGTCTCTGGCCTCACACCAAGGACACACACTACCATGACAGACAGACAGTCATGGTGAGCAATCACACCAGTACACAACATGCACCCAGTCACTAGCACACTCATTCCACCTCACATATTTCGTTTGCAATGTGTGCATGGGTGTGCATTGTGTCTTAGGTAGGTAGTGTGCTTTTGGCCCTGGGCCTACAGCACATACTGTTATGCTACCCTGCCCCCTGTGACACATGTGTTATGATCGTACCTGCTCCTTACAAACGGTTACACAGGGTGACTCATATGGTATATTACCTATCTGCATAACATTCAGCAGGGGTATGTCTGACATCTACACATGGGGTGCCTTGCTTCTTAATTCTGTGTGGTCTACTACAGGGTATGTCGTATCTGTGGGTAGGGTCCTGTACCTCCACCATGTGCTCTATACTGCAGTGACACGGATGACAGACATAGGTAATTTGTGTTGTGGATGTTGGAGGTGTTACCATGATTGTTAGACAACTGTCATGGGTGTGACCGAACTATGTATATCCAGCAGTGGTAACCTCTATGTAGGTAGTCTGTGTGCTCTGTGGTCTTGTCAGTCACTCTGCATAGGTATTGTGTTTGAGTGCATTGACACAGTTACTTGCATATGTCTGTGTCCTTCTCCATATCTGTAGCTGTCATGGGAGGTACATACCGTGTAGGACATTGTGGGGTGTGGAGGGGTACAGTGACCTACATGTCCATAGCTGACACACCATGTCCACTGACACATTCCATGTACAGGTATTACAGGACTAGTGTGCCACTGTGTATATCACTGTGGAGCCTATTGTACACTTGTTGCCCCTGTTCCCCCCTGACACATGCAGTGGTGGGCAGGCATGCACATATGTGGTGGTTATTGGTGTCAGTGTTTTTGAATGGGGTATGGTACTCCAGTATCCAGACTGGTGTTCACTCCATGCCATTGACACCAGGCACCTGTTGCAAGACATCTGCACACGTGTGCCTCACACAGTATATATATACATATATATATATATATATATATATATATATATATATATATATATATATATATATTGATATATTTATATCTGTATATAGATATATATATATATATATATATATATATATATATATATATATATATGTTTGTATATATGTATATAAAATATGTATATATAGATGTAGATATATACATATAGATGTGGGGAGAGAGGGGGAGAGAGTGAGAGAGAGACACAGGGAGAGAGAGAGTGAGAGCGGGTGGGACAGAGAGAGAGAGATAGTCATATACAGACATATCTGTTGTCAGTCAGATCTATCTGTATATGTATATGTCTCTACATATATCTATATATGTATGTGTGTATTACATATATCTGTATGTACATATTCTACCAATCTCGATGTCTGTGCAGTAACTGTGAACCTGGTTCAAGACTCCTGAGAGCACACCAGCAGTACCAGGCTATACCCTGTATCATGCTTTTTGGCCCCAGGACTCGGGACAAAACAAAAAGGGAGGGTGTGTGTCCATATTCATGAAGGACACCCACACCTCCAGGTTAGTGACAACACATGAAGCATCACAGACCACCCAGGTGCAGATAACCGTAGGCAAACCTGCTATACGATTGGTAGCATGTTACAGACCACCCTCCCAATCACAGGAACCACAGTCAGCCTTCCTGTAGACATTGGAGCATATGAATGTCCCACCACACACCATCATATTGGGAGACTTCAACTACCCTAACATACACTGGGTGCATTATTCTAGCCCAAACACCCTAGCCCAAAGGTTCCTGGAATTCACTAAGTCAAATGCAATGGAACAGCTAGTCACCTCTACCACAATGGGAGATAATATACTAGACCTGATCATCACAAACATGGGGACAATGTGCTACACACTGGAAGTATACCCCTCACTAGTCACATCTGACCACAGACTAATCCCCCTGGATATACATATCCCACCTCCACCACAACACAAAAGACTACAGTGGGAAACTTCTCACATGCCGACTTTACACTTCTTATAACTGAGTTGGTATCCTTAATGCCCACTGGGCCAGTGGAAACCACTTCCCACAATGCAGACACCTTCACATATGCTTTCTACGGACATCTCCAAGAATGCATGGATCATGCAATCACAAATAAAACCAAGACCCTCACCACCAAGGGCAGTCGTCCTGTCTGGTGGACCCCAGCATTGAACAAATTGTATAAAAACAGAAGGTAGCTACTGCACGGCAGAGCAGAATTCCATAGGGCTAAGGCATCTCTGATCAGCAGTAGTTGAAAGATACGTTTTGTCGTACAAACATGCAAGGCCAACAATGAGAGGGACATCGCTATGGACACTACAGATAACCACAAGGTCTTCTTCTGCTATGTTACACACCTGGGTGGAAACCCTCAGATATGTTCAAAGTTAGTTCACAGTGACAAACGCTACACTGAACACACAGATAATGCCAACATTCTGGCAGACAGGTTCAGTGCAGATTTCTACCCTCCCTCACCCCCACATGAGGAATTACTTATCCCAGCTGACTGTAACCTCCCTGTCATCTCAGATGTCCAGCTGGGAACCACCCTCAGCAAAGCTGTAAACACAGCATCAATGGGACCCGACGGTATTGCAAGTTGCATGCTACGTGAACCCCAAGAGGAGCTACATACGCACATTAAATGCTATTCAACCATAGCCTTACTACAGCATATGTACCTGGACACTGGCATACAACAACAGTAGTCCCACTCCACACAGGAGGCACCTCTACAGACCCTGGTAACTACCGCCCCATAAGCTTAACCAGCCTGGTCTGCAACACTATGGAAAGGATCATTATGGAACTCATACACAGAGACATTGGGGACTTAGACACTTGATCCCACCCGGTTTGGCTTTGTAGAGGGCAGATCCTGCCTTATGAACCTGGTTGACCTTTTCAAATCAGTCACTAGAGCCATTGACGAGGGCACAGTGGTCCATACAGCCTACCTGGACTTGCCTACGGCTTTCGACACAATACTGCACTCTGGCATCATAGACATGATCAACAGCTGAAATGTAAATCCATATGTCACAAGATGGGTTGCAAACTGGCTAACAGATAGAAACCCTACAGTCATACTCACTGGTGCCATGTCAGACTCAGAGCCAGTCACAAGTGGTGTCCCACAGGGCTCTGTCCTGGGACCGCTCATGTTCGGCATATAATTCACAGATGTGGAAGCAGACATGGGAGGGTAGTGGCTGACAATGTTCAAAGATGACTGCATACTAGGCACCATAGTTGATACACCAGCTGACACATACATCCTACTGACAGGCCTCACGGACACCGACAACTGGTGCCGGAGTCATGGCCTTAAACTGCATGCCACGTAATGCATACTCATACCCTTTTGGACGGACAAGGTACCCACATATTATCACATAGATAGTAACCCACTGAGTACAGACAAAGTAATCGGAGACCTGGTGACACTGATCGATACTGACCTCTCATTTGACACCCACATTGCCAAAGTGGTTGGATAGACTTCCTGCCTTACCCACCTTATCATGAAGGGATTCACATCCAGATCAAAAGGGGTCATTGTACCCCTATACTCCTCCCTTATCAGGCCCATGACTGTGTACTATGCCCCATTTGGTATGTACCTCACCTGGCACTTGCAACAGCTAGGGGGACCCCATAAGTACATCACCAGTAGGATCAGGGGTCTCCATCAACTTTCATATGCTGCCAGACTAACGTAACTCATGCTCTACTCCATAGCATACTGCCTATGTAGGGGTGATCTGTGCCTGATGTACAAGGCCATGTCCAATCAGGTATTGATGGACATGTTCCACCTCATACAATCCAAATCCATCAGAACCACAACAGCTACAGATTTAAACCTCAGCACACATATGAATAGGACATACTGTAGGGACAGATCCATCACTAAGAGGCTTCCCATACTGTGGAACAGGATCCCAGTTCATGTTAGGCAGTGACCGTCACTGACACTCTTCATGTGAATTCTTGACGAGTGGATGGGTGATCATAGGTTTACACCAGGGGTCAACTCTGTGTCACTACTAGACAGAGGCACAGTAAACTAATGCTATTATGTAGGGGGGTCTTCACTGTGTCACTACTATACAGAGGCGCAAGTTTATAAATCTATCCTATACACTGTCTGCAGATAGCCTAGTACTAAACTATGACACTGTGAAACTATATATGTCTATGTATTTCTACATCTCTCTCTATCTATGTATACACATATGCATATTTTATATATATATATATATATATATATATATATATATATATATATATATATACATACATATCTCGATATACAGACGTATACACATGTTTTATATATATATATATATATATATATATATATATATATACTCCTTTTTAGTTCCACATATGTATACACACAGTAACGTACTGATGAACATCCATTACTGTACAACCTACTTGTACATTGCACTACAACCTACATTGCTATGTGCACATAGCTACCTTCACATACATATGTATGTAGAGCCTTCAGTGACAGTTGCAGTATGTCCCCGGCCCTATGCACATCTTCATATACATAGATACAGACCAATAACACATCTGGGGGGTTCACAGTTTGTAGACTATTATAGTAGTACTTTACATTACCTGTGTTTGTTGCAGCTGTTTGTGTAGGCTTGCAGTTAGTTGGCCTGCTGTCAGCCACTTTGTTTTGTTGTTACAGATTTTTTTTTCTTTCTTTCTTTCTTTCTTTCTTTCTTTCTTTCTTTCTTTCTTTCTTTCTTTCTTTCTTTCTTTCTTTCTTTCTTTCTTTCTTTCTTTCTCTCTCTCTCTCTCTCTCTACCTTCAGTGGGTGCAATGAAAGTATTGCATGTGTGGACTGGGAGTACAGGATGCTTTTGTAGGTATCTGCACATGTCCATGTGATGGCCTCTGCACCAGTTGTTAGCCAGCATTTACTAATTGCACGCAGCCTGTTGTGTAGTGATTGCAGTTCTCACTGTGATTACAGGACTGTGCTATAAAAAGGTCTGTTAGGTAGGCATAGCCGTTTCATATTATCAGGGTGGGGACCATGCTGGTTTGCTGTGGACACTGTTCTGTGAGTGGTAAGAGTTGGTATGTCTCTCATATTTCAGGCTGTGTTGTAGACACTGCAATGCATGTTGTTCTGTAAGCTGAGTATTCCTTCCTCCAGTATCCTCTTCTCCATGTGTATGTAAACTGACACCTACGACTCGTAATACTGTGTATATGGGTGTGTGTGCTTTCCTGTGGGGATTGCGGTGTAACTGATATATAGCAGTGGCTCTTGCAATCTGTTGCTATGGCTTCAATATTTGGCCTTTACATTCACTCCTTGTATGCCTGCTAGGCATCTTTCCTGTAATGTGTTGCTATGGCTTTCCTATTTTCCATTTACATTTACAGCTTGTAATGCTTGCTAGATCTGTTTGGGCAGCGATTCCCTATGTGTTTGTTGTGGTAGGGTGTTACTGCATGCAGTGTGGTCTGGCCATGGTGTGGGCCTTGACACTTACAAGGGTATTTGATCATGCTGCTGAGCAGGCCTCAGATACTCTCCGGTGCATCTTTTATCAGCCTACACAAACAGCTGCAGTTGTGACTGTGGGTTATTTCAAGCATATGTATTAGTACACCATTTGTGCCATGCAGGTGGTGCATACCTTCATTCAGTCATAGTTACCATTGCATGTGTAGTTACACCTTTCTGCCTACTGTTAGTACATTTGACAGGGTGTCAGTGGGGCACAGTTGACATTTGTTTTCACATGAGGGACATCCCTGTAACTCAGTCACAGTTGCTATGTCTGATCTCTTAACTATTCAACTATGGCAGTGTTTATCCTGCTCTGAGTATGTGTGTGGCTTGCCAAATGCTACTGTGGCATTATTACCTAGTAGCTACCAACTAGCATGACTGTTTCTCAGCACACAGTACTATTTTACAAATCCACTTGATTTGACAGTAAATATACATGACATGCTTTGTGTACTAGACTTGCTATATTCCCTTTACATTAATTCCTACTATTTTATGATATATTTCTTTCAGCACAATGGTCTAGTATAGCAGTCATGGCTTAGTGGTAAGTCATGCAGACTAGTGTTTCCAAGGTTCTGGGTTTGAGTCTGAGCGAGGTATTTTATTGTGCTGCTGAGAAAACTACAGGCCTTGTCATTCAGAGTGACTAAGGCACTTTTAAGCAGTTGTAAGCGGGTTAGTGCTGGTTTGCGCGGAGGTCACGCATGCGCACTGTCGCTTAGCTTCGCACACAGAAGCGCACACCCACTTACTACTGCTTACTCTTGCGCACACTGGCGCTATTTTCTTTTAAAGAAAAGAAAATGGGGAGATAGGAAAGTGGTGAAAAAGGGGGCACAAAGAGGGTAGGATAGTAGGAAAACAAGCTCGGGTTTTGCAGGAGGGATGTAGGAAAGGCCCATAGCTGCCCAATTCTTCATCAGCAACAGCAGTGTATATGTTTGTAATTTGGTGTGAAATTTGAAACCTTCCACCACTGAGAGAGGTGTGAGGACAACAATAATATTTGTTGTACAGCCAATTGTAATTGCCAGTTTACATGTCCAGCAGACATGTGTGCAAAATGGGCAGCTATGTATGGGGCATAATTTTTTTGTGGGTACAGAGTGCCCTTTTTTTTTTTTCAGGTGAGAGTGGTATGTCAGGTACGGGAAGTCGGTATAGCTGGGGAGGTAGGTAGGGGAGGTTAACAGACAAGACAAACAAGACACATACAGCGGTGGTGTATGACATGTGGGGGGGGTTACACAATTGACGGGGATGGATGTTTGGATATCTCGAGCCCATGAGCCCACAGATGGCAACAGTGGAACTGAGATCCCCACCCATGGGCAGTTGCCGCTGTGCTTTCACTGCCCAGGACGGGGCTGTGCTGGGGGCTGTGTAGGCCAGGCAGCAGGCACACCCGTGAGTTGTGCCACCCGTGCCTCAAGCTGGCATAGGGGCCCAAGCACAGCGTGCCGGATCTCCCTACACACCACAGTCCGGACACTACGGAGGGTGAGTGGATGTTCTCCTCCAGCCACACTTGCAGAGGGGGGACGAGCCCCATCCCCTGGAGCACTTCCACCCACAGGTGGCACAGGGCCACCGGAGGAGGGTCCGGCCTGGGCACTACTGCCAGGTGCACTCGCCAGCTGAGGTGGGAGAGGTGGGTCCGCTGGAACCCGCCTTCCCTGTCATCCTATGTTTTGCATTATTTAGTGACAGTTTGGGTTAGTAACGTGCAATACCATTCACAATTAGTTGTAACAGCATGCATTTGTATTCCCATTAACCAAACACCCATAAATTCAAGCCGTTGAACAGCAAGCATAACACATGCATAATTTGAACAACAGTACACATTCCAACGACATGCAGGGTTGAGTGATGGCAACAGGCCATCAGGTTTGGATGTATTGACAGGGCACATGCATCAATGTACGTGCAAATATGTATGAACCAACAGGACAATTGTCCAGGGGTGTTAATTGTGAATACACATACCCATTTCACGTGGAATGGATTATTTGTGGTTATAGGGTAGGGTGAAGATAAATTTCATTAACAACTTCAAATACCTATACATATGCTGTACATTTCTACTAGCTGCAGATATATACACACTACAGGTCTGTCTACAGTTTCCTATGTCACAACTTATTCATGTTGGTGATAGGAATGTTACTACTACATCAATATACATTTCATTTTTATTCATACACATTCATATCTGGCTCTGTTCAGCTACATCATCCTGCTACATTTGCTTTATATGGCTATAGACAACTGTGGATGTCTGGTATTTCATACAACCATACTATCTGCATATTGCAAACTGAGAGCAACATATCCATATTTTGGGACACACATTCCAGCTTCAGTACTTTTTTCAACACATGTTGCTGTTTGGTTCTACCTGTCACATTCATTTCATTCTCTACTGACTGCAGTATACTTTATTCAGGAGTTATTACTACTTTATTGGTGGATTCATACCTCTTTCTCACACTCTCTCACTTGTTTTATTTTTACAATTCAGGATGGTACTTAATTCTAGGCTTTATTGACATGTTTTACTTTTAGTTATAACAATCCTTTCCAACAGTCTCACTTGTGTCATGTTTCAGAATTTAAACAGAGGGATATATTTCACACGTGTTTTACTCAGCTTCTGTAGCTGTACTTTTCATCCTGCTGCAGATTATGTACTATTATATTACAGGTGGAACATCTTTATTTCAGACTTGTTTCATTTTTATTTTTGGATTACAGGCTGCATCACACTTTTGTAATCAAACAATACTTGCAAACTCTCTTACACTGCTACTTGCACTTTTTATTAATAAGTGACTACACTGCACTCTTTTGCAAGCTGTAATACTTATATTTTTTTACAGTTACAGGGAGAGAATTACTGACCTGCCTGGTGGTGCAACCGCACCAGCCTATCAGCATAGGCTTGACGGTTCGCAGAACGGACACCTGCAGCTGCAATATAAATGAAGTAATATTGGAATACACATCTCCATAATATCAGCTAGGTTAATTTCTTACATAAATAATTACATGTAACTTACTCAGTTGTGAGGCGTTGGGCATTTGCCGGGCCTCTTGGATCCAACGGTTCAGTTGGTTCTGCTTCCGTCTCTTCAGGTCCGCATGGTGGTGATGGACCTGTTCACCAGTCCTTGGTATTCCTGTGGCACTGGTGAGATCATGTGCCAACCGGTCCCACGCCTCAGCCCTATAGGCTCCCCACAGGACCTGGCCCTGCATGAGTTGGGCCTCATGATCATGGATGAGGAGCCAAACCATATATTTGGACTCCTCAATGCCCCACCTCTGTGCTCGGAAGCAACTACCCTCTCCTACACCTGCCATCCTAACTGCAAGTCGGTTCCACAATCGGTTATGCCGTGTATTCCCGCCTATGGGGCTTATATATGCCGTTTTTCCCGCACTTATCTGTGATTGGCCATTTTGGAATTGTATCAGCTTCACAAAACCTGCTTTGTCATGCTCCTCTTTCCATTCATTGCTATATATATGCTATTACTGCATCTCTAAGAGCAACTGTCATGGCTTAGTGGTTCAGTACTTTGACTATGGTGCATGGTATCCTGAGTTCAAGCCTGGCTATTGCTTTTTATATTTTATGACTGTCTACACAGGCTAGGAGGTGTGTCTGTGTAAAGGCAGTTTTGATACAGCTTGCTCAACGTTGCCCATTGGTTAGCTTGTTGGCGCGGTGCGCAGCTCCGCACAAATGGGTCATGCTGGCTTACGCGCCATTTGGCTGTCAGCACGCATATTACGCTCAGCTCAGCTACGGGCACACAGTTTCAGCGTGTTGGTATTCTGCTCAACCCCGGCCACTCCTTCTACACTTGTTAAACCACTACTCACCTACGGGCACTAATTTTACACCTGTTAAAACACTGCTCACCTACGAGCAGATATACTCAACTTGTTAGAGTGTAGCTCAGCTATAGGCACATCTGACTTTTTTTTTTTTTTTATTATCTCACATTTCTTCAAAATACATGGCCCATTTCATTACATTTTACATAAAATATAATTTTATATATGTACATATATGTCAGGGAATTGTTTCGTGCTTATTTCACTAAAAATAAAATTTGATGTTGTGGGGGCTCGAGCCATGACTGCCTCCTCTTCAGCCAACGTCTCTACCACTACACTATTGCTTCTTGGCTTACTTTGCATATTTAGTTCTTATATGCTTTTCCACTGACTGCTAACTGTGGCTAAGTGCCGGGCACGCCCACGCAAATGAGCGCACTCACGGGCAAACATCTTTACAACTTATAAAAAAATATATAACATGTTCATTTATACATTTTATGTTCATAGTCTGTGGGGGCATGTGTTGTGTTGTGTTTATTCACATTTACATGGACTCTGTCGTGGGGGTTTACTTTCGGGACTTTTACTCTTCTGGGGGCGTGTCCGTTTGCAGGGCTCGCCCTACGGACACACCCCCTACTGTCTTACACGGACCGTGTTAACCTTAGGTGTGATTCAGCATGCCCTCATGCATATGCATGGCATGCTGACATCACACTGTTTAACTGCAGCCTCCGTGTAAGCCTTGTAACTCTTACACGGAGGCTTCATGAATCCTGCCCTATGTGATAGTGCTTCTTTTAACGAACCGTGGGTTAAGAGACACAATTAAAGAACTTTTTAGTGATAAAGAAAATTAAAGCATATATGTGAGAAGAAGAGAAAAATACTGTATTCCCATTCACAGAGATGAGGCAGTGAGTGCAAAGTTTTGTTTTAGATGGCTGAGCTTCCCTGCTATTAATGGCTTATCTTAAAAGTTAATTTAAATATATGAAGATTTCAAGTGACCTAGTTGTTTTAAAGTGTTAAATACTTTGAAGGGATTTGAATTCAGTGACCCCATGCTGGTTTAAGTGGTCTACGTGCATGCTTACAAAAGGTAAGACATACATCAGCACCTTTAGCAGTGATTATTTTCAAAGACTATACCCTTCTTACAGTTTTTGGAAGATTACATGCTTTGCATTTTTGGGGGTTAGGAATTAATCTTTACTGTTAAATGCATTGTGGGAGGTGAAGGAGGTAGGAGAACTTCACTAATTGATTGTTAAATAATTTTTTTGGCAAAACAGATACAGGTAATTAGATTTCCACCATAATCTGTTGAAGGTAGAATACATAAAAGAATGGCTAATATGCATGTATTGCTTTGCATGTGATGTCTAAAAGCATTAATGATATATTATGCAAAATTTAAATTATACTCATTTACAGAAAACTCAAAATGAAAGCACCCATACATGGCATATATCTCTCTAGTAATGTGTGTGACTGTTGCAAAATGCATCATGCAAAAATAACAAACTTTTAGAGGGTAGTGGGGCTGAGCACTAAAACTCACAATTGTCCCATAATATTTGCAATGTTTTTCCACACCTTTTGACAAAATTTTCCTCAAATTCTTAGAGGTGCTGTGGTAGAGAGGGAAAAAGCCCTTACTGTGCCAAAGATAACCCATGTTCAATTAGTGGCATGAGCTATGGAGGGCCTACAGCAAAGATTATGGAAAAATGTATTCATAGACAACTCATGCACCACCTAATCCAGAATCACCTTATGTCTGACACTCAGCATGGCTTCCGTCCTCATCACAGCACTACTTCAGCCCTCCTAGCCTTTACCAATACCATAAACCATAATCGCAACAATAATTATATATCCTCAGCCCTCTTCTTGGATCTTTCCAAGGTATTTGATATGGTTGATCACCAACTTTTAATCCACACCCTGCAAACATTCTGTCTAGATACTAGAACCCTTCAATGGTTTCAGTCCTACCTGAATGGTCGACAGCAGGCTGTCCTCTGGCAGAACAAACTCTCTAATCTTCTACCTAACACCCTTGGAGTACCACAAGGCTATATACTAGGGCCGTTGCTGTTCTCCATCTTCATTAACGACCTTTATACTGCCATCCCAAAAGTCAGCTGTATCGAATATGCTGATGACTCTACTCTAATTTTCTCGGCCACAACTCCAATAGAGTTATGGTCAGCTACCCAGACCACCTTTAATACAATAGAAAACTGGCTTTCTGAACGTCGTCTGATCCTAAATCCCAAAAAAACGAAAATGCTGTTATTTTCACCAACACGTAGGTCTACCGCTTTCACCTTTACCATAAATTCAAATGATGGCACAATAATCTCCCCTGACCCCTCTACAAAACTATTAGGTGTCATCATAGATAATAATCTAAAATTCGACCTACATGTTAACCAAACTATCAAAACCATCAATAAAAAACTAGGGTCACTTTACAGAATAAAAGCCTTCCTAACCCCTCCAGATAAAATTGCCATAATATAGCTCGCTCTCACCTTCTTTCAGCCCTTCTGTATGCATACCCTCTACTCTCGAATTTAAACAAGACTGTCCTTATCAAACTCTCAATTTGCTACAACCACATTGCCAGGTTTGCCACTGGGCTGCCTTTTAGGACACATCATTGCATCAATCTAAATCAGCTTGGGTGGCTTGAACTACCCAGCCTAATCCGGTATAACCAACTGATTAAGGCCTATAAAATCCTCTATAATCCAGACAATACTCCTGCACTTAAAAATATTATCACCACATATAACAATCCTAGACCGCTTCGATCCTCTAACAAACTACTCATTCAGACTAGCAAAATTAATAACACAGCCGGTGACTCACTCTTTGCAAACTCTGTAAGTAGACCCTGGAACTCACTTCCAGCTGATATTACCTTACTTTCTACCTTAGGTCAATTTAAAACTAGACTCAAACAACATTTGGTACTTAACTGGCTATGTCAATGTATCAAGCCTGGCTAACTCTCTCTAGAATGTGTAAAAATCTGTTAACCAGCTTACTGTGTAATTTAATTGAATCCTGATTTACGCTCTGGATTAACTCTAACCTGTGGAACTTGTTTAACTTGCTTACTTATGTAATAACTGTAAATAGTCTGTTTGTAATATGTAATGCTGGTATTATGTAATGCTGTATCTGCTTACTCTTGGAGCTTTTCTCCCCGGGCCTCCACTGAAAATGGACATGCATCCAGTCGGACTATCCCGGTCAACAAATGTAAAATAAAATAAATAAATAAAATACTGGGGGTGGATGGGATTGACTGGCTGAAACTGGTTTACCCATCCTAGAGGGCGGGGGGAGGTAGCCTAGACTAGTGGAATAAAGCAGTGTTATGATTCTGCTGACACCTTTGTTAAATTAACAGTGTTATGATTCCGCTGACCCCTGTGTTAAATGAACAGTGTGTCACTTAGTCAGGACATTGTGCATGCATGGAAATGTTCTATCTCTTTCTGAAAGAGGCTAGGAAACCTTATTTTGAAAAGTTCTCTCAAACATGCCTTTTACTACTTATATCCTTCAAGTATTACAGTATTCAGCATCTTTAATAAAAAACAAGCTTATTCATAAATAAAGTACAATATTTAGGTATTTCTGCCTGTTTGACTATGAGACCTACTGTGGTTAAAAAGTTCCTAAAGTGTAATCTTCATTTAAGACCATGATAGCCAATTGCTCCTTTTTAGGAATTGAAATTGTATTCTGCAGAAGCTGAATTTACCTCTCTTTGAACCAATCAGTTCTACTGTCATGAAATATTTGTCTCAGAAAATTCTATTTCTAATTGCTAACTCCCACTAGAAGGATTTCTCAGTTATAGGCTCTAACATGCAAGGAGCCACATCGAGTCTACCACAAGAATATTCTCCAATACCTAATTGCACACAGGACAATGAGTTTGCAGTGACAAGCACTGTCCCTGGAGTTGCAAAGCGAATACTCCTGACATTGCTTTATATTCTCACTTCAGCTATCTAATCAATAGAAAACGGTCTGTTACCATGGATATGAACTTTCCTACTATCTCCATTACTGACTTATGGGCATCCTGATGCAATGTAGAACTTGCCTCATGTTTACTGAAAACCAGTTAATTCTCAAACAAGCTGATGTAGTATGTAAGAGCCATATTTACACAATATCCCCAGAGGCAAAGGTCTCACATAAAAGTACTCCTAATGTCAATAAGGTTGTCAGTAGTACATACGCTGCACCCATCACACACAATTTAAAGCATACCTACAGACCCACATATGCTAAGGCACTTAAATGTAACCTTCCTAAACCACAAAGACCTCCTAGAAGAAGTACACATAACAAGTACTGTCAGCAGCCCCAAATGCACTCTTTCAAAACAACACCCACATTAACGCATAGAGCCTCATCTCATGGAGCCTCTACCTCTAAGCCCATGAGGCAAGCCACCGCACAATCCGAATGCTGGTCATTGGATTCTCCATTGTGAGACACACTGATGTCCCTCTCACCAGGCTGAGTAAGGAGAAAGTTACTGTCAGTTACTTATCAGGGGCTAGGATCCACCACATTACACATAAACTGAGGTCATTGGACCACAAGTACCAGCATGACTCAGCCATAGTCCATATGGGAGTAAATGACCTGAGACATGTCTCCCTAGACTATACGAAGAGAGACATCATGGAGCATTCGGAATATGTGTCTCAGGCTAGTACGAGCCTAGCATTGAACACCATTTTGCCTTCTTCAAGGATGATGCCACAATATGAACAAAAGATGATTGACTTTAATAATTGGCTTAGTTTCTGGTGTTGTTCTGAGGGGGTGCAATATTTGTCAGTGTGGAAGGAGATGGTCAACAAACCATGTTGCTTTGCCAGGGATGGTGTGTACCTCTCCCCTCTAGGCTTTCGAATACTAGCTAAAACATTGTCTTCCCCCATAGTGCCTTTTTTAGGCAATGCCAGACTGAAAGTACTTCCAACATAACATCAAAACCAAGAAAACCTAAATGTAGTACTGCTCAATGCTAGAAGTCTATAGAAAAAACTCCACTTCCTAGAAGCTCTCTTCACCCTAGAGAATGCTGATGTTTGTGCGGTCACTGAGACATGGTTTAAAGCCACAGAGAGCACACTAACAGGCAAGGTTATAATGTCTTTCGTACATTTAAACCAGCTACTACACAGACAGGGACTAAAGGTGGAGGTTTCTCTGTTTACATAAAAAATAAATATACCTTAAGGGTAGACAAACCCGACTATACACTTGAGCTGCTCCTTGTTCAAATCGCCATAGGCAAAATCCAGTATCAGTTCCTTGCCAACTATAGGTCCCTTTCTATGACCCAGGAAACCCATGTCATGTATTTAAACTTATTAGAAACATTAACTATCTAATCCAATACCATATCCATAGTCAACTTTAATTACCCCACAATTAACTGGGAATCCTATATGACACCAAATGTACAGGCACAGAGATTCCTGGATTTTGCAAACACAAACTCCCTGAACCAAATAGTCAATACACCAACCAGGGGTGCAGCCATACAGGATTTGGTCCTCTCTAATATGGGAGAGTGCTGCACACCCCATGCTGTAATATCTTCCCTGGTAAGGTCAGACCACAAAATGGTCTCCTTTTAATTAAAAATAAATCCAGTACTCCCAGCTAAACCTGGAATATTCAGGAACTACACTAAGGCTAACCTCCTGCTATTAAGTGATAACCTGGTAAAATTTAAAGTCCCTGTAAACCCTGAGAACACTGCTGCCTATGCAGACTTGTTCACAGAAACCCTGTACAAGCATGTTAATAGCTGCATAGAGGCAGCTGTACCTACCTGGAAGAAGTACAGAACTAACTCAAAAAGCAAACCAGTTGGTGTAATCACAAAATCAATAGGCTGTATAACAGAAGGAAGAAAATCATGGCAAAAATTAGGAGGTGCAGCACCCATCAGGATAAAAACACTCTCATCAAACTAAACAAACAACTCAGAGGACAAATAAAGTCTACCAAAGTCACATTTGAGGTGAATTTTGCCTCCCAGGCCAAGGACAACCACAAAGCATTCTTTAGCTATGTTCGCAACCTCAAAGGCAGTACACAATTATGTGCAGAGCTCATTGTAAATGGACCCACCTATACTGAGCCAGAAGATATAGTAAACCTACTGGCCAATAAATTTAACTCCACCTTTCCCCTTTTTTCCCCCCTCAACAGTCCCTCAGGATATACCATCAAATATAACCCCCCGGTATCACTAGGGAACAGGTCCTTAATGCTTTTTCTAATTCCAAAAACACTGCATCAATGGGCCCAGACAATATCCAGGGATGCCTTCTAAATAGCATGAAACATGACCTATCAGGGCCTCTGGAATTGCTATTTAGCTATAGTCTTCAAACAGGCTTTGTGCCTCATGAATGAGAACAGCAACAGTCAATTCTCTGCAAAAAGGTGGGCCATCAACAGACCCTGGAAACTACAGACCCATAAGTCTCACTAGTCTTATATGTAAAGCCTTCAAAAGAATTATCATGGAAATGTGCAATAGTGATATAGTAAACCTCCAGAGACTGGATCCAACCCAATTTGGTTTCATCAAGGGCAGATTATGCCTACTCAACCTGCTAGACTTCTTTGAGAAGGTCACTAAAGCAATGGATGAGGGCAAAATGGCTCACAGTGCCTACCTTGACCCGGCCAAGGTATCTGATACAATACCCCACTCGGGCATTGTTGAAAAACTCAAAAGGTTAGGTACAAACTCGTATGTCACCCAATGGATAGCCAACTGGATCACAGACAGGACCCAGGAAGTTAGAATTTGGAAGTCCACCTCTACAAACAGGCCAGTCACAAGTGGATTACCTTAGGGCTCAGTCCTTGGACCGCTCTTTTTTGGCATTTACTTCTCTGAAGTCAAGGCCAGTGTCAGTGGTCTCTGGCTGACTAAATTTGCAGATGATTGCAGACTAGGAGCTGTTATTGAATCCCACACTGGCACAAATGTTTTCCAGGAGGGGCTGACACAGACAGACAACTGGTGTCAGAGCCAAGGACTAAAACTAAATGCCAAGAAATTCATAATAGTATCCTTCAGGAAGTCATTCACCCCTGGAAACTATCATATTGACAACACACCCCTTAGAGTTGACCCAGTACTCTTGGACTTAGGAACACTCATAGATAGTAATCTAGCCTTTGACTATCATGTGTCTAGAGTAGTGAGAAAATCATTCTATGTTGTGCAACTTATAAACAAAGTTATGGCATCTATGTCTAAGGAAGTCATTGTTCCACTGTATTCAGCATTCATCAGACCTATCACTGAGTACAGTACTCCCTTTGGTATGTACCTAACCAGGCATATCCAACAATTGGAATGTCCACAGAGGTTCCTCACAAAAAGAATAAGGGCTTAAGTAAAATGTCCTATGCAGACTGCCTCAAGGCTCTATCCCTGTATTCTGTCTCCTGCAGGCTTTTGATAGGATCATAGGAAGTTACTAGGCTATTAGCCCTGAGGCCATTACAAGCCTAGCTAAGAGTTTAGCCCATGCTTAGACAAGTCAGCACCCAATGCCCCTGTGCAGAAGGGACATGGGTGGAATTTTAGGGATGCATTTTCTGTTTCCCATACGGTTACCCAGGTTGTGTTTAAAAAGTGGTAAAGAGGTACTCTGCTTGACATGGAGAGGGAGTCTATTCCACAGATGGGGAGTTTCTGGGACACAAATCTGTCTCACCAACAAGTCCTATTGATGTCCCAGACCAGGTTGAAGCCATGCGTGAGGGTTACTCGAGTGGAGCTTGACTTGCAGATATGCAGCAATCCCATCAAGGCGGGGTCCGAGATCACCTTGTATGCCAGACAGAGGTCACCTCTGAGGAGTCTGTATGAAAATGAGTAGAGGGATAGGGCTTTTAGCCTATCAGTGTAGGGTAGAGTTTTGAAGCCCTGGATTATCCTGGTGAGGAACCTCTGTGGTCTTTTCAACTGCTGCACGTGCTTTGTGAGGTACATGCCGAATGGGGCATTGTATTCAATAATGGGCCTTATAAGGGAAGAATGCAGGGATGTTATGACCTTCTTGTCCATGGATGAGATATCCTTACTTATGAGTTGGGCCATGTAGAAAGCTTTCTGTATAATGGAAGCAACATGGTGGTCAAAAGTCACGTTGCTATCAACCTGGGTGCCCAAATCCCTCACAACTGATTGCATGCTTAGGACATTGTTATTAATGTGATCATTTGTGGGGACATCACTCTTCCCAAAAGGGATGATGGTGCATTTTTTTGGTATTCAACTTGAGACCATGTTTCTGGCACCAGTCATTTATTTGGGTGAGACCCTCTGGGAGGATGTTCACATCACTAAGGGAATTGATGACAGCCCCCAGCTTGCAGTCATCTGCAAACTTAGTCAGCTGTAGCCCACTGGTTTTGGTTTGCACCTCTGAAAAGTATATCCCAAATAACAGAACCCCAAGACCGAGCCCTGGTGTATGCCACTCATTACGGGTCTACTGCTTGAGGTGGCTTCCCCTATTTTGACTAGGTGGGCTCTATCAGTGAGCCAGTTAGCTACCCATTCTGGTAACATACAGATTGATCAAATTGCAAGCCAACAAACAAACTCACAAAATATGCAAAATCCAGTCCACAGGAAATGGCTCATAGTTTAAAAATGCTATATTTTATTGCACAAAATGACATCCATTAAAATGAAAACAAATAAGCGCTTTTGTTCCTATATTATATTGCTTAGGAACCTCATCAGATAAGTTACACACCTTTCATTCATCTTTTTAATGAACTGATGAGAATAATCTAAAACTGGCCAAAACCTACAACAACATTGCAGATTTGCCACTGGAAATCCCTTCCGAACCCATCACTGCCAGAATCTACAACAACTAGGTTGGCTGGAACTCCAGAATCAGCTTATTTTTAACCAACTTACAATTATCCCTGAGACCCTGTACCAGTCTCATAATACTCCAACACCATCTTCCCTTGTCACTCCCTACAAAAACCTGAACACCTTACGCTCCTCTAATAAACTGCTAGTTAGTATAAGCAAATCCAAAAACCTGGCTGGTGACTCTCTCTTTTGAAATACAGCTGGGAGACACTGGAACCTTCTTCCTGGTGATCTAACATCACTTTCCTCCCGTACTATCTTCAAACCAAAGCTCAAAATCTATGTTAAATCACACTGGCTGTGTCCTTCTTGTAACCCTGACTAACCTTTACTGTAACTGCTATGTATTCTCTCTTTCCTTCTTCTTCCATTCTACCTCTCACTTCTTGTTACTTATTTCTGAAGAAATTAGAATGTAAGCTAAATAATCAAGTTATAATGATTATTCTTTTGAAGAGTTTTAACCATATACTATCTTAAAACACTTTAACTTGCTCTGTAAATAGAAATGATCTGAAAGAATATGCTAACAGTGAAGTGACCAATATTATCTGAAATCCTCTGTTCAATATTACATGTATGTTGTTGTATATTAGATATATATTTATGTCTTTCTAACTGGAGCTTTTCTCCCCGGGCCTCTACTGAAAAAGGATATGTATCCAGTTAGACTAGCCCGGTCAACAAATGTAAAATAAAAAATAAATAAATAAAAAATAAAATAATGAGCACTATTACGTCAGCGTACAGAGCAACATATGAAAACCTTTAGATAACCTTTAGATAATACACACCTGTATTATGTATAATATGTATATAATAATGATAATGTATAAATGTGAAGCTTGTTCTTATCATTCTTACATTTTAGAAGTTAGTGAAGTTATCATTAATGGTTTTAAAATAAAAATGTATAGTAGATTTTCATGTAATTCAGACAAAGTCATTTATTGTGCTTTATGCTCCCAATGCCCATATTTTTATGTGGGCAAAATGGAGCATAAGTTGAAGAATAGGATAGGAGAACATTTAAGTGACATCAAATTTAAAATGGATGTTAATGCCCTGACTAAACATTGTAGGCAGAATCAAGATTATGGTTTTAAATTTATCATTTTGGAAGCCTTGAATGTTTCAGAAAGGGGAGGAGCATGCAAGAGTGGCCTTAGGCCAACTGGTGCCCTAGGCAAAAGGACTCCATGGCACCCCCCCCCACACACACCACCTGGTGCCTCCATCCTGGTTTATCTACACCAAATAAATGCTGAAACAGTGCCCCTGCCAGAGTGGCGCCTTAGGCGGCCGCCTAGTTGGCCTATGCCTAAGGCCAGCTATGGGAGCATGGCCATTACTCCTGGAGAAAGTTGAGCTTGCCTGGCAGTTATGCCGAAATACAAGGTATTAGCTGGACTTAAATGAAACCGTCTATCAAAAGTATATTAAAACTAAAAGCTTTAAAAAGGTGATATTTTACTTGAAACTAAATGTGGAAATGGTTTACACATTTGAGGTTATCACTTCTTTTTATTTATGCTTTTAGAAGGTGTGTTAATCATTTTTAATGGTTTGAAGGTGTGTATTATCTAAAGGTTCTTATAGGTTGTCCTGGAGGTGTGTCACTGATGTTTAAGCTGACGCAAAAGTACTCATTAGTTCTTTAAAAAGATAAATGAACGGTGTATAACTTATCTGATGAAGTTCCTAAACGATATAATGATTTAAGCTAATGTAATAGTGCTCAAGTTCATTAAAAGGATGTGATAAAACAATAAAGAGAATTAAAAAAAAATAAAAAAATAAAAAAAAAGTTCATTAAAAGGATGAATGAATGGTGTGTAACTTATCTGATGAAGGTTCCTAACAATATAATATAGAAAATAAGTGCTTATTTGTTTTAATTTTAATGGGTGTCATTTGGTACAATAAAATATATTATTTTTAAACTGTGAGCCATTTCCGCTGGACTGGACTTTGCATCTTTTGTAAGTTTGTTTGTTGGTTTGGAATTTGATTGTGGTGAACTTATGTTTTCCAGTACCAGATGGAAGCGTTGCAGCCTCATACATCTCAGAACCTGGAAGAATCGATGGGGGACTTAACTTTTTAATACAGCAATTGACTAAAAGGATGGAATGATTAGAACAACTTTCTTTATCTCAGCTATCTACATATGGAGATATCAACACTCATTCTCAGGATACATCAGTTAATAGCAATTCCAGTGATAATAGTGGAACGGATTTGGTGCAACACTTGACTGCTATACTGGTTTTAACAATGGAACAGGTCAGTACTGAAAATAGCCACAATGTTAATGGTGCTACGGTGGGGCAGGAGAATACATTCCCTTCTTTGAAAGACTAGTTGCGAGTGGGTGCTGGTTTTATTGATGGCCCAAATGTTGGAACTGATAGATTAAATGAAAAACTAGTAGAATTTGACTGCATTCTGTTAAAAATCAAGAAATTACAAATGGACAATGCTTATTTTGGTGAATGTCTGAAAATGAGAGTTGTCCTAAAAGGTCTATGATTTTGGAGTTTTCCCACAGGACTAGTGGCTGATTCTGCTTTTCATAAAGAATTAATACAACTTTTTGGCAGACACAGGTTTGAATATATGGAATTAGTGATTTGACATAATGAGGAAACTATCGACTCACTACGTAAAGAAGTGTCTGTTTTGGGCAAAGCCATAATCCAAGATCCATTTTTTTATTAATAATACATTTGAATATGCATGCATATTCTCCTCAGTTGAAGAAATACTGCAAGTGATTAAAAATAGAAAAATAAAAAAACTTTCTAGGGATGTGAATGGGTATGGCAATAATATTGCTTAGCCCCCACTCCCACAGTCACAAGTGTGGAACAAGAGACTAACTAATTCTAATATGGGAATAGACAATAATGATATTAGGGTTACAACTAAGAATGATCCTGATGATGATTTTTTTAGATGAGGAGGAATATCCACCCCTCATACATTCAGAACAACTAATAAATCAGAGTCAAATGAACTTAAACCAATGAGCTTTACAACAATTCAGTTACCCCCAGAGGGGGAGCATCCAACTCAAACAGAGGGAACAACATAGGATCTTGGAGAGGAAGGAAATAATTGAACCAATAGACTTAATGGGACAATCTAATAATGAATGAGATTTTTTTTGTTACCACCAGTGGAAATTGGATTGAACAGTTTAAAGGATTTTAAGGTTTATAATTGTTTCTCCCTTTCAATCAGTGTAGTTATATGTGATCTTTATTCAAAAGGTTCGACTTTTATACCAAGTAAACCATTAAACTTGGATCAAGCTCTATTATATTTAAAACAATATGTTAGAAAACTTAATCTCAATGTTATGTTCCATAATGTTGAAACAGCAGCCACTCCATTAAAGGTTCCAAGTACATATAATCCCCCATTACACCCAACCCTCAAATTATTTGAGAGAATGTGTGAACTTGATATTTGTGCATTATGCTCTCAACAGAATAAAAAGACAAGAAGTAGTCTGAATAAAGAAGAGTTAATGAGATTGGATTTTCTTTTAAAAAGCAATGGGGGTTGGGATAATGAAACCAGATAAGGGGGGAGGATTGGTTATAATGAATAAGTCAGATTATGTGGCTAAAATGAGAAATATATTGACCAGTCAGACCTATGAGAGGAGTTCATTAAATGAACTAAATAGTGTATATAGGAGAATAAGAAGCTTTTTCAAGATCTTTTAATTGAAGGGTCTATTATAATTGATGAACTTAACTAACTTAATGTTATACACCCAATTACTCCAGTCATTTTTGGGGCACCTAAGTTGCATAAATATGTTAATCAACCTCCTATGCATCCAATAGTGGACGCAAGAGGTTCAGTTACCTACCCCTTGGCTAAATATTTGGATATAAAATTGAAACACTATGTCCTTAATGAACCTTACTTATGTAAAGATTAATGTGACTTTCTTAAAAGAATGGATGTCATAGAATTGGATGACAAATTTCTGTTTATAACAGTGGATATTAAAGATCTTTATACTGTTATACCTGATGATTATGGGTGAACAATGGTTTTGTTATTATTTATGGAATAAAGGGGTACCTCAGGACCAGATTAATATGTATGAACAACTATTAGATATGGTCTTGAGATGTAATTTTATTCTCTTTGAAAAGGAATTTTACCTTCAGGTGGAGAGACTGGCTATGGGGTCCTCATGTGGGGGTTTGTATACTAACATTATTATGTTAGAATGGGAGAGGAGATTTTTATTTGATTCCCCATTTTTTACTTACTGTCATGCATGCAACCACTTTTTGGATGATATATTCATCCTTTGGAAGGGCCCCATAGATCAGGTGGTGAAATTCCTGGAATACATTAATAAGACAACCTGTTTTTTAAAATGTACCCATTCTATTAGTGATAAGAACATTTCATATTTGAACATTTTAATTAAGAAGGCTGTGCCAGATAAGAGATTTTTGGCCGAAATCTTCCAGAAGGAGACTTACTCAAATAGTTTCCTACATTTTCATAGTAACCATCCATATAAATAAAAATGGGCTGTAGTTAAGGGTCAGTTTGTGAGAGTGGCCCGTATGGTTACTTTATTGGAAACGTTCCTTAGGGACTGTGACAACTTGAAGGATATGTTTCTTAAACAGGTGTACCCCATTGAATTGGTGCATGAAATAATGGGTGAGATGATAGAAAAGGGATCAATAGGGTACTTTAATCCAATATTGGGTGCTAAAATGGTCTATAGTATGATTGTTGATAATCAGCAGATTGACCTTTCAACCATGCAATCTATCACTACTGGTGAGTCCATGTGTGATATATGTAGTCAAGTGGTGTTAACTAACGAAGGTACAGAATGTTTTAGATGTTCCTTTGTTACTACATATGGCACAGATAATTATGGTATGAAGAATATTTTATTTAAGAATTGGTGTATCCTGAATAGTGACAAGGATTTAATGGGTCATGTTGGAGAAAAAACAACTTTTGTATATAAAAAGTGTTTGAATTTCAAAAATATCTTTGAAAGCCAACATGAACAAAAGAAGGTAGGACATATGTATAAATGTGGAGCTTGTTCTTATTGTTCTTACATTTTAGAAGTTGGTAAAGTTATTAATGATGTTAAAATAAAAATTTATGGTAGGTTTTCATGTAATTTGGACAGTCATTCATTGTGATTTATGTTCTCAAAGCCCTTGTTTTTATGTGGGCAAAACAGAGCGTAAGTTGAAGAATAGGACAGGGGAACATTTAAGTGAAACTACAGACCCATAAGTCTCACTAGTCTTATATGTAAATCCATCAAAAGAATTATCCAATTTAAAAAGGATGCTAATGCCCTGGCTAAATATTGTAGGCAGAATCAAGGTAATGGTTTTAAATTTATCATTTTGAAAGCCTTGAATGTTTTGGAAATGGGAGTGCAGTGGCCATTACTCCTGGAGAATGCTGAGCTTGCCTGGCAGGTATGCCTAAACACAAGGTACTGGCCAAGCTTAAATGAAGCCATGCCTTTCAAAAGTATATTAAAACTAAAAGCTTTAAAAAAGTGATATTCACATTTGGGGTTAGCACTTCTTTTTATTTATGCTTTTAGAAGGTGTGTTAATCATTTTTAATGGTTTGAATGTGTGCATTATCTAAAGGTTCTTATAGGTTGTCCTGGGGGTGTGTCATTGATGTTTAAGCTGATGCAAAAGTACTCATTAGTTCTTTAAAAAGATGAATGAACGGTGTGTAACTTATCTGATGAAGTTCCTAAACAATATAATATAGTAACAATAATGCTTATTTGTTTTAATTTTAATGGGTGTCATTTGGTGCAATAAAATATAGTATTTTTAAACTACGAGCCATTTCCTGTGGACTGGATTTTGCACATTTTGTACACATACAGACTGATGCCTAGTTAAGAGGGTTTATCTATTATGCCCAAGTGGGGAATAGTGTTGAAGGCTTTGGCCAGGTCAAGGTAGGCAGTGTGCACCGTCTTCCCCTCGTCCATGGCTTTAGTGACTGTCTTGAAGAAGTCAACCAACTTTAATAGACATAACCTCCACTTGACGAAGCAAAACTGTGTGGAATTGAGTGTTTGGAGGTTGCCGATGTCCTTGTTAATGAGGTCCATGATAATCTGTTCCATAGCCTCGCAGATCAGGCTAGTTAGGTTGATGGGTCTATAATTTCCCAGATCAGTGGACACTCCACCTTTGTGCAAAGGGATGACAGTGGCTGTCCTTCACTCAATTGTGACAAAGCTGGTACTCAGGCTGTGGTTGAATAGGTCGCCTAATGGTGCTGGACGTTCCTGCCTGAGTTCATGTAGGATGCAACCTGAAATGTTATTGGGTCCCATGGAGGCTGTATTTTTTGCCTTTGAGACAGCAGGATGACCTGTTCCCTATATATAAGGGGAAGGGGTCAGGTATTGAGAATGTCCTGATTTACTGATGAGGGGCAGAGGGATGAAGTTTTTGCTGAATCTGTTAGTCAGCAAGTGTGCTATATCTACAGCATTTGTATATGTGGTGTTCTTGACCACCAGTTCTGAACAGATCTGGGTATTTCCTTTGAGATTGCGGACATATGTGGAGAAGGCCTTATGATTGCCTCTAGTAGATGTGGCCAAGTTGGAGTTGAAGTTTGCTTTGGAGGATTTCACTAGTGCTCTTATTTGCTTGTTCAGGCTAAGGAGAGATTGCTTCCAATTGGGCACCTGCTCCTTCTTGGTCCTGGACAGCAATTTTTCTCCTTTTGTTATAGAGTTTATTTATTGCAGATGTCCACCAAACAGGTTTACTCTTCCTTGTGGAGGATGATTTAGTCCTATCGGGTATTCCTGATTCCATGCATCTATATAAATGCTCGTATAGTGCTTTGGTATAGTTTTGGATACTGGTGCCATTTCCTAGAGAGGGGGAGGGGCTGGCTGTAATCAGCTTTGGAGAAGTTTTTTTTGTTTGACCCTAGCTAGAGGAGAGTTGGGGGAGATGGTGACTTCAAAAGTAAAGTGACCACTTTATTGTCAGATCTTACCAGGGAGGATGATACTGCAGGGATGCTGCAGTGGTTACTCATGTTGGTTAATACTAAGTACAACATATTACCACCTCTTGTTGGGGTGTTGACTAGCTGTTCCAGAGCATTTGCATTGACAAAATCAAGGAATCTCTGGGCATTAGTGCTCTGGCATGAGTGGTTCTTCCAATCTATGCTTGAGTAGTTAAAGTCACCCAGGATCAGGGTAAAGGGTTGAATGTTGATAGATTCAAAGAGGTCCAGATAGGTGGATTGGGCATCTTGAGTTATATTTGGGGGCTGAAGCTAGCTATGATTTGTATAGGGGTCTTATCAATGGTTAACTGCACTTGGAGTGTCTCCTGTGTGTCATACTGTTTGACCAGTCTGGAGGTGTGTATGTGTTTAATATATATTGAAACTCCACCTCCTTTGGCTTTACTGCCCACAGTTTGGGGTCTGAATGTATGATGGGATGAGTAACCAGGTAAGGGTGGTGTGCTCTCCGTAGCTTTGAACCAGATTTCTGTGACTGTGCAGATGTCAGAATTTTCCAAGGCTAAGAATGCTTGCAGTGAGTGCAGTTTCATGTCTAGGCTCCTAACGTTTATCAGTATGATTTTTAATTTGTGTTTTGTTAAAATTTTTATGTTGGTAGTATTAAACTCACTTCTCCTAAAATAGGCACTATGGGGGAGGGAAGAGCCTTTGCCAGAAGCCTGAAGTGCAAATGAGACAGATGCAGGCCATCTCTGGCAAAGCCGTCATGGTCTGTTGATCATATCTTCCCAGGCTGTCAGGTACTAGATCACCCTGGAATGACACCAGAAACTGAGCCAATTGTTAAAGTCAATCATTTTCTGTTTGTATTGAGGTATCATTCTGGGTAACGGTGGAATGCTGCTTAAGGCTAGGGACATACCCACCTGGGACACATATTCAGTGAGTTCAATCATGTCTCTGTTCATATAGTCCAGGGAGGTATGTCTCAAATCATTCACGCCAACATGGACTATGACAAAGTCAGAACAGTACCTGTTGCTGAGAGACTTGAGTGTGTATGTGATTGAGGGGAGATCTATGCCTGACATCTGACATACAGGACATTGTCAGACTCCACTGTGATGGACCATATCTGCAAAACAAACAGCTCCAGAATTATCTGTTCTAAGAACTTGAACCTTGCCTGTGATATAAATAGCACCTGCTGGAGAGACAGGTATGTATCCCAGAGATTACCCAGTCACTGGAGTAGGTTCCCCATCTATGTGAAGCAGAGTTCCTCCCTAACCCAATTAAAGTGAAACTTGGACAATTGGATGGGGAACAGGAAATTCATCCATGGTTTGCACCTATGTCTTTAATGGACACAGGCAACCTGTAAATTGTTCATCTCTCAGTCCCTAGCTTGTAAATGTTTCATCTCCCAAGCCCCTGCTTATACTTGTCAAGGGTATCAGAACTTATCAGAGATGTGGGATGCATGGCTAGACTTAAAAAGGTGCCTGTGGTCATTAGCCTAGTAAACATCTGTGACCCTATGAAACTATGAACAAGGAAATTATATTTTTAAGAACAAACCATTCAATTGTGTTGGTGGTGGCCACTGAATTTATTCTGAATCATTTGATTCAGTTTCCAATTTTCTATTTTAAAATGAAAAAAAATGAATGTGAAATAATATTACACTACATGGCTGTACACTGGGCTGTGACATATTAAGTGCAGAACACATAATTAATTTAGCATCATGAGCAGCTTCTTGTTTCTTTCATGAAAAAGAAAAACAAGGCATCCAGCAAAGAAACAGCCCACTACCAAGTCATTAGCTGATTGCTTTCTTATGAGTTCATAGACTCATTGGTATAATCTTGGCTAACAACCACCAGGGCCTTTATAAGCCTAGCCATGAAATCTAACCCAGTTATGTCCCTATATGTCATGGGCATTCATTGGGGGAGTGTGTTATTTAGGAAGTTTCTAGAGGTTATGGTGGGGGTATGTTAGTTTGGGCATTACTGTCTGTCTCTGTCTATCAGATACATGGGGGACAGACGTGGGGTGAATTTCCAATTTCCTATCCTTTGGTCAAGGTTACACTTAAATAGGGTTAGAGATGGACTCTGCTTCACATGAATGGCGAATGTGCTCCAGAACATGGGGTTTCTCTGAGACACATACCTGTCTTGCCAACATATCTTATTTATGTCACAAGCAAAATTTAAATCCTTAGATCTAGTGATTCTGGCTGTTCCTTTGCAGATACATAAAAATTCCATCGAAGCTGGATCCAAGGATGCATTGTGTGCCAGGCATAGATAGGGCTTTAAGCTGATCCATACAGGACAATGTTTTTGTACCCTCAATTCTCCTGGTGAGGAACCATTATATGCATTCCAACTGTTGCATATGTCTGGTCACATGCATGGTGAAAGGGGCATTATATTCAATGACTGGTCTGATAAGGGCCAAATAAAGTGGCAGTCTGACTTTCTTGGTCCTAGATGCCGTGCCCCTACTTATAAGTTTGGTGACATAGAATGATTTTCTTACTACCTTGGTCACATGTTGGTGCAGATTACTATCTACATATGTTTCCAGATCCCTGACTTCTGTGTTTGCTCTAAGGGGTGTCTTATCAATGGAGTAATTAGCTTGGGTGGCAGTTTTGCCAAAAGGCACTATAATGCATTTCTTGGTATTAGGTTTTAGTCAGTGACTTTGGCAGCAGTCTTTTGCCTGTATAAAACCTCTTGTAAGATGGTTATGTCATATGGGAATCTATGATAGCTCCTAGTCTGCAGTCATCTGTAGACTTGGCCAGCCAAAGGCCCTTGACATAAATTTTTACCACTGAGAAGGAGATGCCAAATAGGAGTCCCAGCACAGAGCCCTGAAGCACCCTGCTGGTGACTGGTTTCTTAGTGGAGGTGGTATCACAAAACCTGACTTTCTGGGTCCTTTCTGTGAGCCAGCTGGCAATCTAAAAAACTATACCTAGTTTGGCGAGTTTGTCAACTATACCTAAGTGGTGTACTGTACAAAATGCCTTAGCTAAGTATCGGTAGACAGTATGCACCACTTTACCCATCCGTTGTCTTAGTGACCTTCTCAAAGAAGTCCAGCAGGTTTAGTAGGCATGTACTTTCCCTTGACAAACCCAAACTGGGTTGACTCCATTGTCTAAAGGTTGCCTATGTCTTTGTTGATCATTTCCATGATAATTCATTTCTTGGCTTTGCATATTAGGCTAGTCAGACTAATTGGTCTGTAGTTTCTGAGATACGCTTTTGGTCAACCCTTTTGAAGTGAGATCACCTTTGCAGTCTTCCCTTCTCATGGTAAAAATCCTGTTTTGAGGCTATAGTTGAAAAGTGACACCAGTGGTCCTGATAGGTCTTGTTTCCAGCTATTTAGGAGGCAATCTGGGATATTGTCAGGGCCCATTGAGGCTGTGTTTTTGCCTTTAGTGAGTGCTGCCAGGACTTGTTCTGTGTTAATAGTTTGGGGGGTGCTAGTAGGTATTTCATGGGAGGAGGCAGGGGCAGTGGGTGGTGAAGCTTGAGCTGAATTTGTCAGACAGCTAATTCTCAATGTTGCCGTGCTCAGTGAAGGTGGCAGCAATGACTGCCACTGGTGTGTGCTACCTTTGATGTTTTGGGCATAGCTGTAGAAGGTCTTTTGGTTGCATTTAGCCTGTGAGGCCATTTTGACCTTGTAGATGGCCTTGATGAACTTAATTAGTCCTCTTAACTTCCTGTTTAGTGTAATTAGAGAGCTCCTATCATTGTGGGAATTGTTCTTCCTGATTTTAAACATGACTTTTTCCTTTTGTTATAAACCTTATTAAGGTTAGGATTCTACCAGTGTTGTTTATTTTTAAAGTTTGTTTTGGGCTTACTTTTAGTAACTACATCATCCTCTATATAGCCATTTACATGGTTGTATAGGGTCTCTGTGAGCAACACTGCATAGGTTGCTGCGAACTTGGGGTTGGGAGTAGCAGTGACTTTTGATAAACTATGACTTAATAGGCTGTAGTTTTCTTTGCAGTAGTTCCAAACTGTTACAGGGTTTTCTGGGGTTACAGAGTTGATTTTTATTTCAAAGGAGAACATTTTGGGGTCTGACCTTCACAAGTGAGGACATGACATGGGGGGGGGGTGAGTACCAGGTCCAGTATGTTTGAAGCTCTGATGGATGAGCACACTATCTGGTTAAGAGTGTTTTTGTTAATAAAGTCCAGGAAGCTTTTTGCCTGTGAGTATGAGGCAGTATATATTTATACGTAATGGTGCGCATCTCCAGTAGATCTAGGTTCGAGTTATGGGATCCTAGGGATATAGAGAGTGACCTATAGCTTGATAAAATAAGGAATGGGACTTTGTCTATGGTGATTTGCACATGAATAAATTCCAGGGCACGACTCTGTTGAACCAATGTAGAGTTATGCTTGTTGTTAATACAGATTGAGACTCCTCTACCTTTTGTCCTTGTCTGTGCAGCTGATGGTCTAAATGTGTGGAAGGCACTGAAACCTTGCACATCTGGATTGCTTTCTGTAGATTTAAACCGTGTCTCAGTAATGGCACAGATGTCTATTTTCTCCGAGGTGAGGAGACCTTGTAGGGTGTGGAGTTTCTTTTTTTAGGCTCCTAGCATTGAGCTGTAACACCTTTTGGTCTCTTTGAGTTTTAATTGCTATGTCAGTAGGTTTGTCAATTTTGGATTGCCTGAAAAGGCTCTAAGGGGATGGATAACATTTTAGCCAGTACTCGGAAGCTTATGGAAGTCAGGTGGAGACCACCCTTTGCAAACCAATGTGGTTTGCTAACCATGTCCTCCCATGCTGACAGATATTGTATTCCCCTGGAAAGACACTGGAAACTAAGCCAATTATTGAAGTCAGCCATCTTTTTATTCATCTTGTGGCATCATCCTTAGTGTGAAAGTAGAGTGCTGCTCAATACATGGCACATGCCTGCCTGAGACATATATTCACACAGATCAACAATGTCTGTCATAATATAGTTCAGGAAAGTATGTCTTAGGTCATTAACACCCACATGGACTATGATAGAATTACACTGATACCTGTGGTACAGTGACTTCAGTGCATGCATAACTTGGTGGATCCTGGCTCCAGGTAAGCAACTAACCATTATCTTCTCTTTATTCACTCTGATGAGTGGAGCATCTGTGATGAGCAATAGATTCTTGTATGACAAGACCCCTGGGTAACATGTTGGCTTGCCTTATGGGCTTTGCTCTTGGGACTCCACTGGGTGCAGGTGTATGTGTGTTGTTTGGTGTTGTTTTTGGTGATCTAGAGATTGCTGAGGATAGGCATTGATGTTTATAGGCTTAGGAAGTCTTGAGGTTTGGGAAAATTGCTTTTTAGTGCCTCAGCATAGGCTGGTCTATGTGTGGTGGATGTAGAGTGTGTGTGTGTGTGTGTGTGTGTGTGTGTGTGTGTGTGTGTGTGTGTGTGTGTGTGTGTGTGTGTGTGTGTGCTCTCGGCAACATTGTTTGTATGCATGATTCTTGCTTTCAGTGAAACTGTATATGTGCATCTCTCACATACTATGTTTGTTTCTTTAAGGATTAAACAGTTGTCTATGAACATGACTTCTGTAATGCAAAGCACAGCAATTCACTGTCTTGAGAGGTTAGTACTGTAAGGTACAATGTACAACGTTTAGGTTAATTTACCTGTAAGCTAACTTACTTGTTGTGTGACTCATGTTTTCCCTGCTTGATCAAGTACTGCCATGTCAGTAGGTGGAATGGGTGCATCTTATGCTGGCTTTTTTGCTTCTCCTTTTTGTCATCAATTCTGAAGTAAGATAATGTTGAATGAACTGAATATCACATGACGTCAGACTGAGATCGAGTATCACTTAAGAATTTGATTTTACTAGCAAGATTAATGTCAATCTAATAGTGACATTGCTGTAAGAGACACCCATTGTTCATGCTACCATCACCAACTTTGAAACTGTTGGAAAGAAATAGCATCACCATTATTCAACAACCATTGGCCCACCAGGAGAAATGAACAATGTTAAAATAAACAGAGTCCTAGATGAAAAGAAGAAAATAAAAGAAAAAAAAGTGATCAGATAACTCAAATGATGAAATAAAAAAATAAAACATTGTCAAAAGAGTGAAACAACTTGCATAACAACATAACCTTTTATTACAGTGATGTAAACAATAAACATACAACCCAAGTGACTGCTCATCAAACAAAGCAGAAACCAAATAAAAGTATTGCAGATGAATCAATCATTTACCTTTTGAGTAGCTCTTCAAACTAAATGAGTAGCCTTCCCATTCTTTAGATGACATTTACTAAGAGATCATGTCATCCATACCTGCGCTAATACTAAGTGCAAGTGCACCTTGTTCTACACAACAATTTTTAAACACCTTCACTGACTTATCACTTGTGACACAGGCAAACATACATTTATCAAAAAGTAATCAAACCATATTAACAGATTCATATTTACAAACATTATACATCACATATATAGTTAGAAATTATATAAGTTTTCCAACATTACATAAATTATTATTTTCCTACCTTTCCTTAAACCTTATTCCTCCTCCAAAATGTTTTCTGCATGTATTGTTCCTACAGTTTCCATTTTGTTCTTTATAATTTACACATACCCCTTTCAAAAGATCCCAGTTCCTCTTCTTTTATTTCTGTTACAATATTCACTGCTTGAGATATAGTTTGTGTAGATTTTGATTTCCATTTTGAAATAATTACTTTTTTGGCAGCCACCAGAATTAGACTTTACAAAACCTTACTATGTTTAGGCAATTCAGATCCTGTATCTCATAAAAAAAATCCTTTCCTTAGTTACACCCATTTGCTCTTCCAGTATTCTTGACATAGTACTCAGCAGAGAATTTGTAAAGGCAGACAAGTCATTACACTCCCAAAACATATGTTCCCAGTTACTTCCTTCTTCTCTATAACACCTTCAACATTTGCCATCTACCCATGGAAAAATTCTCCGGAGTCTATTTGGGGTATAAAAGTACCCATGGAAACACTTCCAGATAAAAATCCTAATTCTTCCAGATATTGTTGCATATTTTGGAGACATACAAATGTTTTCCCTAGTTGAATTCGTTCTTATTATGCTTTCAGTTACATCATGAGTATAACATTCTGCATGGTTGCTGATATTCTCCTTAAAGATCTGTATAAAAATTCCCATTCTTCCCTCATTTGATGAGGTATCCCATACTTCATCAACATCCCTTTCGACTTTGATTTGTAGCTTTCTGCTTATATCTATAGTAGCTTTAACTGCTCTACACAACAATATGGCAGAAAATTGGAAGCGATGGTTGCACAACTTTGATTCCTTTATTATTGAAGCTAGAGCAGGAGAAAAAATGAAGTAGCTGTAGATTAATACTTTTCTGAACCTTTCTAGAGATTATGACATTAAAAGTATTCAAAACATTACCCCCTACCATAGAGCAAAAGACAGAGTTGGGGTTTTTAAGGACAGATTTCAAGTAATATTCCATATTTTCTTTATGTATTTAGCAAGCATTGTGTATACAGGAAATCAAAGGCATGAAAATAGAAGTGCTAGCAAGCAACACAACATATGACACAGAAGTTTTGTCCCAGGTATGGAATATGAGTATTCATTTGTTCTCCTGCAGGACATGAAGGAAAGGGGAAATTGTCACCATGCTTTGGATTATCATTTAGCTAGTCTACATAACTTTGGGTCAGAGGTGGAATTTTTTGAAATTCCACTTTTTCTTTAGATTTATTTTAGACGCTGTCTTTATGGTTCCCACTGCAAATTTGGTTGCTTTTATTTTCCCGAAGTAGAAGTAGATTTTAATGTGAACTAACTGGCTTTGGGATAATGTTAATTCTATTTTTCATACATGTTAATCCATTTACATTGTTGTTTGCATTATATTTCATAGACATGTATTTTACGTTGGAGCAATGATTCTCTTTTGTGCAAATGTGCTGCAGTATGATCACCCTTAGTTGTAGTTCTCTGAAGTTATGGATGGAAAATTATCTCTCCACCTAAGGAGACTACAGCCATCCATATGATAAAAAAAAATGGCAGCATATTCTCTTACCCGGTACAAATGAGGATCATATTTTTTTGAACCTGAGGTACATTAACACTTCAGAGGGAATTTAAGATTAGAATGTGATGAAAATTTCTGATACACAGGGAGGCATCACGCTTGCTGTGTGCATATCTTGGGGTTAGAATTTTCTTCCAGTCATGACCTGATTGATTTGGTGTCAGTGCACTCTCTTGACTTGTTGCAATTTAGAACTCCTGATTGATGGCAGCACGATTGATAAAATATTCCTCTCAGTTCTTCACAGATGGATATGGGAAGATGTAGAATTTTCTTCTAGAGCAAGGTTGTGCTAACTTTCTTATTAGCGTGAGAGAAGATTTTTCAAAATCTCTGTATTATGTTCCCCAATGGGGACGTTACATTTGACATTGTCTACAAAGGAATTTATAGTCTAGATTTGATGTTTCTTCCTTTCTACTATGTATCTTGTGAGGGTTAAACCTTGGAAGCAGGTCTATCACTTTTGGCTGTCTCTCAGCTCACAATTTGTTACAAGGAAAAGGCTTTGGATGATGCTTGATGTTAGTATGCTGCTAGGTTGTGCAGTCAGTCACCCATCACCATTAGACACTGATATAATATTTCAGTATATTTAAATTAATTTGCTCTGAATTAATTTATTGGCTCAAAAGATGCAGTGGTTTCATTTTCACTTGCTGTGATCTGATTTTCCTCCTGCAGAACTTAATACCTGGAATAGTCATCCCCATTTGCATGTGGCTGTATGCAGCATATCCCCACCAGCTGCTTTTCCTTGTGTAAAATGTAGCAGAGTTGAAAGGATGAGTCAGAAAGCACTTCTAAAGGCTTTGGCTACTTTCCGAGTTTTCATTCTGAATGCCGTATTACAGCTGTAGAAAGCAAACCTTTCAGTTTTTGTAGCACTATGCAATATGTGGGAAGTGATGTCTGGCAGCAGAATGATATGAAAATAGAACAATACTGGTTATTCTCAGAGGTACCAAAAGGAATAAGTTAGAATATGCTGAACTGTGTCCAGGTATTGTTTATATTATGCAAATGCTTTATAAGAGGTTGCATCATATGGCATGCATTGGCTGCTGCACGATTAGATAGCGTTGTGCAATATTTGTGATTGTAAATTTTACGATGATTCTTCCATTGATAGACACACAGGATGCCATATCATACTGACCATTTAATGACAGAAAGGATCTTAAGCAAAATTAATTTTGAAACTTCAGTGATTGCACAGAATATTATCTGTGTCCACGTTCTAGATGAGGGGAGATCTGTTATGTTCTGATCTCCCTGTGAGTTTTACAGACTGCCTAACCAATTTGTAATGCCAGTGAAGCTAAGTTTCCTTATGAAGTAGCACAGATGCAGGACAATTTCTTAAAGTACATCTTTGGCTTTGTTCATCTGGCCAGATGTAATGAGAAATATGCATGAGACTGATATTGCCATAATGGTAGCAGGCGGAAAGGTTGGTGTTGTTGAATCTGATGTTTGTAATAACAATGCAGTTAAAGGAAACTTCATCTTGGAATTGAAAGCCCTCATGTCCGTTGATTTTACAAAGAAGTAGGAAAGTATAGTGAAGATAAATTATATATCCCGACTTTATATCTGATGCTGAATAGCAAAAGGAGTATTGAGGCCGCATACTGAGAAGAAAATTATTAAAGGAATGGCAGAGTACTTTCGGATTGTATGAAACTCCATAAATGAAATGCATTTGTCTGAGTTGAAATTTAGTTCCATTACCTTAATTTGCATTAATACTTGGTGCTAAACTCACAACGTAGCCAGATGAAATAGGCCCTTCACTTTGTGAAAGTGAGCACTTGTGAATATTGATTTTTTCACTGTTCCAAAACATGAAAATATAACTAAAAAAAATTGAGTTTAAGTGTCTTTGCAATGGGTGTGTTACATATTCCAAATAACTAGCAGTCAAATGGCCTATCTTTAAATAGTAATATATCTGTTTAGATTTTGTAGCGTAGTTATGTAAAGAATAACATTTTTCATAATAACTTGTCAGCTGGTAAACTGTGTCCAAGTATTACCTGGACATCTGACATTAAAGAAGTTCTTAGGAAGGAACATGGATGCTTCCAGTCCATTACCAGTTGAGCGTCGGTAGGAGATGTCAAGGCTTACTGAAAGAATTCTTCTCTTTGTATGAAATCAGTTCTAAATCAAAATCTGTATATGTGATGAAGCAAATTATATGCAAGTAATGCAGAGAGTAGTTGTTTAATGCAGCTTTGCAAAAGGAAGCATTGTCCTTTGTCTAGTGTGACTGGTCTGGTACAATACACAGTTATGAAGAAGATATGCTGGAGTGCAGGATGCCAGCCAGAATGAGTGTGGAAGGTAGGAAGAAAAGTGAAGAAACTTATGAGAAGGAAACTGGAATAGTAGGAATACCTGAATTCATGCCAATAATGTAGAAAAGTGCAATTCTTGTACAGAAAGAAAAGGAGATTGGCATAAAGAGTGTTGTTGCATAGTTCATTCAAGTTGAAATGCAGCTTTTGGAAGAATGTTAGAACTGATTTAGCATTATGATGGAATTGTTTAATTTTTAAAGGTAAAGAATTATCGACCCAGGTGGGACTTGAACCCACAATCCCCAGCTCCGGAGGCTGATGCCTTATCCATTAGGCCACTGGGCCCTTTTATGGTATGCATCTCTGCGGTTTGTCTTATATTTTGTCTGTAGCAGTGTCCTGCCTGTACCACTGCTGTATGTGTTGCAAATTTTTGTTTTCATTTTATTTTATTTTTTTTTTTTGTCACCGGCAAGGATTTTGCAGCTTACCTATAGGATACTAAAGGCATGAAAATAGAAGTGCTAGCAAGCAACACAACATATGACACAGAAGTTTTGTCCCAGGTATGGAATATGAGTATTCATTTGTTCTCCTGCAGGACATGAAGGAAAGGGGAAATTGTCACCATGCTTTGGATTATCATTTAGCTAGTCTACATAACTTTGGGTCAGAGGTGGAATTTTTTGAAATTCCACTTTTTCTTTAGATTTATTTTAGACGCTGTCTTTATGGTTCCCACTGCAAATTTGGTTGCTTTTATTTTCCCGAAGTAGAAGTAGATTTTAATGTGAACTAACTGGCTTTGGGATAATGTTAATTCTATTTTTCATACATGTTAATCCATTTACATTGTTGTTTGCATTATATTTCATAGACATGTATTTTACGTTGGAGCAATGATTCTCTTTTGTGCAAATGTGCTGCAGTATGATCACCCTTAGTTGTAGTTCTCTGAAGTTATGGATGGAAAATTATCTCTCCACCTAAGGAGACTACAGCCATCCATATGATAAAAAAAAATGGCAGGACATTCTCTTACCCGGTACAAATGAGGATCATATTTTTTGAACCTGAGGTACATTAACACTTCAGAGGGAATTTAAGATTAGAATGTGATGAAAATTTCTGATACACAGGGAGGCATCACGCTTGCTGTGTGCATATCTTGGGGTTAGAATTTTCTTCCAGTCATGACCTGATTGATTTGGTGTCAGTGCACTCTCTTGACTTGTTGCAATTTAGAACTCCTGATTGATGGCAGCACGATTGATAAAATATTCCTCTCAGTTCTTCACAGATGGATATGGGAAGATGTAGAATTTTCTTCTAGAGCAAGGTTGTGCTAACTTTCTTATTAGCGTGAGAGAAGATTTTTCAAAATCTCTGTATTATGTTCCCCAATGGGGACGTTACATTTGACATTGTCTACAAAGGAATTTATAGTCTAGATTTGATGTTTCTTCCTTTCTACTATGTATCTTGTGAGGGTTAAACCTTGGAAGCAGGTCTATCACTTTTGGCTGTCTCTCAGCTCACAATTTGTTACAAGGAAAAAGGCTTTGGATGATGCTTGATGTTAGTATGCTGCTAGGTTGTGCAGTCAGTCACCCATCACCATTAGACACTGATATAATATTTCAGTATATTTAAATTAATTTGCTCTGAATTAATTTATTGGCTCAAAAGATGCAGTGGTTTCATTTTCACTTGCTGTGATCTGATTTTCCTCCTGCAGAACTTAATACCTGGAATAGTCATCCCCATTTGCATGTGGCTGTATGCAGCATATCCCCACCAGCTGCTTTTCCTTGTGTAAAATGTAGCAGAGTTGAAAGGATGAGTCAGAAAGCACTTCTAAAGGCTTTGGCTACTTTCCCGAGTTTTCATTCTGAATGCCGTATTACAGCTGTAGAAAGCAAACCTTTCAGTTTTTGTAGCACTATGCAATATGTGGGAAGTGATGTCTGGCAGCAGAATGATATGAAAATAGAACAATACTGGTTATTCTCAGAGGTACCAAAAGGAATAAGTTAGAATATGCTGAACTGTGTCCAGGTATTGTTTATATTATGCAAATGCTTTATAAGAGGTTGCATCATATGGCATGCATTGGCTGCTGCACGTTTAGATAGCGTTGTGCAATATTTGTGATTGTAAATTTTACGATGATTCTTCCATTGATAGACACACAGGATGCCATATCATACTGACCATTTAATGACAGAAAGGATCTTAAGCAAAATTAATTTTGAAACTTCAGTGATTGCACAGAATATTATCTGTGTCCACGTTCTAGATGAGGGGAGATCTGTTATGTTCTGATCTCCCTGTGAGTTTTACAGACTGCCTAACCAATTTGTAATGCCAGTGAAGCTAAGTTTCCTTATGAAGTAGCACAGATGCAGGACAATTTCTTAAAGTACATCTTTGGCTTTGTTCATCTGGCCAGATGTAATGAGAAATATGCATGAGACTGATATTGCCATAATGGTAGCAGGCGGAAAGGTTGGTGTTGTTGAATCTGATGTTTGTAATAACAATGCAGTTAAAGGAAACTTCATCTTGGAATTGAAAGCCCTCATGTCCGTTGATTTTACAAAGAAGTAGGAAAGTATAGTGAAGATAAATTATATATCCCGACTTTATATCTGATGCTGAATAGCAAAAGGAGTATTGAGGCCGCATACTGAGAAGAAAATTATTAAAGGAATGGCAGAGTACTTTCGGATTGTATGAAACTCCATAAATGAAATGCATTTGTCTGAGTTGAAATTTAGTTCCATTACCTTAATTTGCATTAATACTTGGTGCTAAACTCACAACGTAGCCAGATGAAATAGGCCCTTCACTTTGTGAAAGTGAGCACTTGTGAATATTGATTTTTCACTGTTCCAAAACATGAAAATATAACTAAAAAAAATTGAGTTTAAGTGTCTTTGCAATGGGTGTGTTACATATTCCAAATAACTAGCAGTCAAATGGCCTATCTTTAAATAGTAATATATCTGTTTAGATTTTGTAGCGTAGTTATGTAAAGAATAACATTTTTCATAATAACTTGTCAGCTGGTAAACTGTGTCCAAGTATTACCTGGACATCTGACATTAAAGAAGTTCTTAGGAAGGAACATGGATGCTTCCAGTCCATTACCAGTTGAGCGTCGGTAGGAGATGTCAAGGCTTACTGAAAGAATTCTTCTCTTTGTATGAAATCAGTTCTAAATCAAAATCTGTATATGTGATGAAGCAAATTATATGCAAGTAATGCAGAGAGTAGTTGTTTAATGCAGCTTTGCAAAAGGAAGCATTGTCCTTTGTCTAGTGTGACTGGTCTGGTACAATACACAGTTATGAAGAAGATATGCTGGAGTGCAGGATGCCAGCCAGAATGAGTGTGGAAGGTAGGAAGAAAAGTGAAGAAACTTATGAGAAGGAAACTGGAATAGTAGGAATACCTGAATTCATGCCAATAATGTAGAAAAGTGCAATTCTTGTACAGAAAGAAAAGGAGATTGGCATAAAGAGTGTTGTTGCATAGTTCATTCAAGTTGAAATGCAGCTTTTGGAAGAATGTTAGAACTGATTTAGCATTATGATGGAATTGTTTAATTTTTAAAGGTAAAGAATTATCGACCCAGGTGGGACTTGAACCCACAATCCCCAGCTCCGGAGGCTGATGCCTTATCCATTAGGCCACTGGGCCCTTTTATGGTATGCATCTCTGCGGTTTGTCTTATATTTTGTCTGTAGCAGTGTCCTGCCTGTACCACTGCTGTATGTGTTGCAAATTTTTGTTTTCATTTTATTTTTTTTTTTTTTGTCACCGGCAAGGATTTTGCAGCTTACCTATAGGATACTAAAGGCATGAAAATAGAAGTGCTAGCAAGCAACACAACATATGACACAGAAGTTTTGTCCCAGGTATGGAATATGAGTATTCATTTGTTCTCCTGCAGGACATGAAGGAAAGGGGAAATTGTCACCATGCTTTGGATTATCATTTAGCTAGTCTACATAACTTTGGGTCAGAGGTGGAATTTTTTGAAATTCCACTTTTTCTTTAGATTTATTTTAGACGCTGTCTTTATGGTTCCCACTGCAAATTTGGTTGCTTTTATTTTCCCAGTAGAAGTAGATTTTAATGTGAACTAACTGGCTTTGGGATAATGTTAATTCTATTTTTCATACATGTTAATCCATTTACATTGTTGTTTGCATTATATTTCATAGACATGTATTTTACGTTGGAGCAATGATTCTCTTTTGTGCAAATGTGCTGCAGTATGATCACCCTTAGTTGTAGTTCTCTGAAGTTATGGATGGAAAATTATCTCTCCACCTAAGGAGACTACAGCCATCCATATGATAAAAAAATGGCAGGACATTCTCTTACCCGGTACAAATGAGGATCATATTTTTTGAACCTGAGGTACATTAACACTTCAGAGGGAATTTAAGATTAGAATGTGATGAAAATTTCTGATACACAGGGAGGCATCACGCTTGCTGTGTGCATATCTTGGGGTTAGAATTTTCTTCCAGTCATGACCTGATTGATTTGGTGTCAGTGCACTCTCTTGACTTGTTGCAATTTAGAACTCCTGATTGATGGCAGCACGATTGATAAAATATTCCTCTCAGTTCTTCACAGATGGATATGGGAAGATGTAGAATTTTCTTCTAGAGCAAGGTTGTGCTAACTTTCTTATTAGCGTGAGAGAAGATTTTTTGAAATCTCTGTATTATGTTCCCCAATGGGGACGTTACATTTGACATTGTCTACAAAGGAATTTATAGTCTAGATTTGATGTTTCTTCCTTTCTACTATGTATCTTGTGAGGGTTAAACCTTGGAAGCAGGTCTATCACTTTTGGCTGTCTCTCAGCTCACAATTTGTTACAAGGAAAAAGGCTTTGGATGATGCTTGATGTTAGTATGCTGCTAGGTTGTGCAGTCAGTCACCCATCACCATTAGACACTGATATAATATTTCAGTATATTTAAATTAATTTGCTCTGAATTAATTTATTGGCTCAAAAGATGCAGTGGTTTCATTTTCACTTGCTGTGATCTGATTTTCCTCCTGCAGAACTTAATACCTGGAATAGTCATCCCCATTTGCATGTGGCTGTATGCAGCATATCCCCACCAGCTGCTTTTCCTTGTGTAAAATGTAGCAGAGTTGAAAGGATGAGTCAGAAAGCACTTCTAAAGGCTTTGGCTACTTTAACGAGTTTTCATTCTGAATGCCGTATTACAGCTGTAGAAAGCAAACCTTTCAGTTTTTGTAGCACTATGCAATATGTGGGAAGTGATGTCTGGCAGCAGAATGATATGAAAATAGAACAATACTGGTTATTCTCAGAGGTACCAAAAGGAATAAGTTAGAATATGCTGAACTGTGTCCAGGTATTGTTTATATTATGCAAATGCTTTATAAGAGGTTGCATCATATGGCATGCATTGGCTGCTGCACGTTTAGATAGCGTTGTGCAATATTTGTGATTGTAAATTTTACGATGATTCTTCCATTGATAGACACACAGGATGCCATATCATACTGACCATTTAATGACAGAAAGGATCTTAAGCAAAATTAATTTTGAAACTTCAGTGATTGCACAGAATATTATCTGTGTCCACGTTCTAGATGAGGGAGATCTGTTATGTTCTGATCTCCCTGTGAGTTTTACAGACTGCCTAACCAATTTGTAATGCCAGTGAAGCTAAGTTTCCTTATGAAGTAGCACAGATGCAGGACAATTTCTTAAAGTACATCTTTGGCTTTGTTCATCTGGCCAGATGTAATGAGAAATATGCATGAGACTGATATTGCCATAATGGTAGCAGGCGGAAAGGTTGGTGTTGTTGAATCTGATGTTTGTAATAACAATGCAGTTAAAGGAAACTTCATCTTGGAATTGAAAGCCCTCATGTCCGTTGATTTTACAAAGAAGTAGGAAAGTATAGTGAAGATAAATTATATATCCCGACTTTATATCTGATGCTGAATAGCAAAAGGAGTATTGAGGCCGCATACTGAGAAGAAAATTATTAAAGGAATGGCAGAGTACTTTCGGATTGTATGAAACTCCATAAATGAAATGCATTTGTCTGAGTTGAAATTTAGTTCCATTACCTTAATTTGCATTAATACTTGGTGCTAAACTCACAACGTAGCCAGATGAAATAGGCCCTTCACTTTGTGAAAGTGAGCACTTGTGAATATTGATTTTTTCACTGTTCCAAAACATGAAAATATAACTAAAAAAAATTGAGTTTAAGTGTCTTTGCAATGGGTGTGTTACATATTCCAAATAACTAGCAGTCAAATGGCCTATCTTTAAATAGTAATATATCTGTTTAGATTTTGTAGCGTAGTTATGTAAAGAATAACATTTTTCATAATAACTTGTCAGCTGGTAAACTGTGTCCAAGTATTACCTGGACATCTGACATTAAAGAAGTTCTTAGGAAGGAACATGGATGCTTCCAGTCCATTACCAGTTGAGCGTCGGTAGGAGATGTCAAGGCTTACTGAAAGAATTCTTCTCTTTGTATGAAATCAGTTCTAAATCAAAATCTGTATATGTGATGAAGCAAATTATATGCAAGTAATGCAGAGAGTAGTTGTTTAATGCAGCTTTGCAAAAGGAAGCATTGTCCTTTGTCTAGTGTGACTGGTCTGGTACAATACACAGTTATGAAGAAGATATGCTGGAGTGCAGGATGCCAGCCAGAATGAGTGTGGAAGGTAGGAAGAAAAGTGAAGAAACTTATGAGAAGGAAACTGGAATAGTAGGAATACCTGAATTCATGCCAATAATGTAGAAAAGTGCAATTCTTGTACAGAAAGAAAAGGAGATTGGCATAAAGAGTGTTGTTGCATAGTTCATTCAAGTTGAAATGCAGCTTTTGGAAGAATGTTAGAACTGATTTAGCATTATGATGGAATTGTTTAATTTTTAAAGGTAAAGAATTATCGACCCAGGTGGGACTTGAACCCACAATCCCCAGCTCCGGAGGCTGATGCCTTATCCATTAGGCCACTGGGCCCTTTTATGGTATGCATCTCTGCGGTTTGTCTTATATTTTGTCTGTAGCAGTGTCCTGCCTGTACCACTGCTGTATGTGTTGCAAATTTTTGTTTTCATTTTATTTTTTTTTTTTTTGTCACCGGCAAGGATTTTGCAGCTTACCTATAGGATACTAAAGGCATGAAAATAGAAGTGCTAGCAAGCAACACAACATATGACACAGAAGTTTTGTCCCAGGTATGGAATATGAGTATTCATTTGTTCTCCTGCAGGACATGAAGGAAAGGGGAAATTGTCACCATGCTTTGGATTATCATTTAGCTAGTCTACATAACTTTGGGTCAGAGGTGGAATTTTTTGAAATTCCACTTTTTCTTTAGATTTATTTTAGACGCTGTCTTTATGGTTCCCACTGCAAATTTGGTTGCTTTTATTTTCCCGAAGTAGAAGTAGATTTTAATGTGAACTAACTGGCTTTGGGATAATGTTAATTCTATTTTTCATACATGTTAATCCATTTACATTGTTGTTTGCATTATATTTCATAGACATGTATTTTACGTTGGAGCAATGATTCTCTTTTGTGCAAATGTGCTGCAGTATGATCACCCTTAGTTGTAGTTCTCTGAAGTTATGGATGGAAAATTATCTCTCCACCTAAGGAGACTACAGCCATCCATATGATAAAAAAATGGCAGGACATTCTCTTACCCGGTACAAATGAGGATCATATTTTTTGAACCTGAGGTACATTAACACTTCAGAGGGAATTTAAGATTAGAATGTGATGAAAATTTCTGATACACAGGGAGGCATCACGCTTGCTGTGTGCATATCTTGGGGTTAGAATTTTCTTCCAGTCATGACCTGATTGATTTGGTGTCAGTGCACTCTCTTGACTTGTTGCAATTTAGAACTCCTGATTGATGGCAGCACGATTGATAAAATATTCCTCTCAGTTCTTCACAGATGGATATGGGAAGATGTAGAATTTTCTTCTAGAGCAAGGTTGTGCTAACTTTCTTATTAGCGTGAGAGAAGATTTTTCAAAATCTCTGTATTATGTTCCCCAATGGGGACGTTACATTTGACATTGTCTACAAAGGAATTTATAGTCTAGATTTGATGTTTCTTCCTTTCTACTATGTATCTTGTGAGGGTTAAACCTTGGAAGCAGGTCTATCACTTTTGGCTGTCTCTCAGCTCACAATTTGTTACAAGGAAAAAGGCTTTGGATGATGCTTGATGTTAGTATGCTGCTAGGTTGTGCAGTCAGTCACCCATCACCATTAGACACTGATATAATATTTCAGTATATTTAAATTAATTTGCTCTGAATTAATTTATTGGCTCAAAAGATGCAGTGGTTTCATTTTCACTTGCTGTGATCTGATTTTCCTCCTGCAGAACTTAATACCTGGAATAGTCATCCCCATTTGCATGTGGCTGTATGCAGCATATCCCCACCAGCTGCTTTTCCTTGTGTAAAATGTAGCAGAGTTGAAAGGATGAGTCAGAAAGCACTTCTAAAGGCTTTGGCTACTTTCCCGAGTTTTCATTCTGAATGCCGTATTACAGCTGTAGAAAGCAAACCTTTCAGTTTTTGTAGCACTATGCAATATGTGGGAAGTGATGTCTGGCAGCAGAATGATATGAAAATAGAACAATACTGGTTATTCTCAGAGGTACCAAAAGGAATAAGTTAGAATATGCTGAACTGTGTCCAGGTATTGTTTATATTATGCAAATGCTTTATAAGAGGTTGCATCATATGGCATGCATTGGCTGCTGCACGTTTAGATAGCGTTGTGCAATATTTGTGATTGTAAATTTTACGATGATTCTTCCATTGATAGACACACAGGATGCCATATCATACTGACCATTTAATGACAGAAAGGATCTTAAGCAAAATTAATTTTGAAACTTCAGTGATTGCACAGAATATTATCTGTGTCCACGTTCTAGATGAGGGAGATCTGTTATGTTCTGATCTCCCTGTGAGTTTTACAGACTGCCTAACCAATTTGTAATGCCAGTGAAGCTAAGTTTCCTTATGAAGTAGCACAGATGCAGGACAATTTCTTAAAGTACATCTTTGGCTTTGTTCATCTGGCCAGATGTAATGAGAAATATGCATGAGACTGATATTGCCATAATGGTAGCAGGCGGAAAGGTTGGTGTTGTTGAATCTGATGTTTGTAATAACAATGCAGTTAAAGGAAACTTCATCTTGGAATTGAAAGCCCTCATGTCCGTTGATTTTACAAAGAAGTAGGAAAGTATAGTGAAGATAAATTATATATCCCGACTTTATATCTGATGCTGAATAGCAAAAGGAGTATTGAGGCCGCATACTGAGAAGAAAATTATTAAAGGAATGGCAGAGTACTTTCGGATTGTATGAAACTCCATAAATGAAATGCATTTGTCTGAGTTGAAATTTAGTTCCATTACCTTAATTTGCATTAATACTTGGTGCTAAACTCACAACGTAGCCAGATGAAATAGGCCCTTCACTTTGTGAAAGTGAGCACTTGTGAATATTGATTTTTCACTGTTCCAAAACATGAAAATATAACTAAAAAAAATTGAGTTTAAGTGTCTTTGCAATGGGTGTGTTACATATTCCAAATAACTAGCAGTCAAATGGCCTATCTTTAAATAGTAATATATCTGTTTAGATTTTGTAGCGTAGTTATGTAAAGAATAACATTTTTCATAATAACTTGTCAGCTGGTAAACTGTGTCCAAGTATTACCTGGACATCTGACATTAAAGAAGTTCTTAGGAAGGAACATGGATGCTTCCAGTCCATTACCAGTTGAGCGTCGGTAGGAGATGTCAAGGCTTACTGAAAGAATTCTTCTCTTTGTATGAAATCAGTTCTAAATCAAAATCTGTATATGTGATGAAGCAAATTATATGCAAGTAATGCAGAGAGTAGTTGTTTAATGCAGCTTTGCAAAAGGAAGCATTGTCCTTTGTCTAGTGTGACTGGTCTGGTACAATACACAGTTATGAAGAAGATATGCTGGAGTGCAGGATGCCAGCCAGAATGAGTGTGGAAGGTAGGAAGAAAAGTGAAGAAACTTATGAGAAGGAAACTGGAATAGTAGGAATACCTGAATTCATGCCAATAATGTAGAAAAGTGCAATTCTTGTACAGAAAGAAAAGGAGATTGGCATAAAGAGTGTTGTTGCATAGTTCATTCAAGTTGAAATGCAGCTTTTGGAAGAATGTTAGAACTGATTTAGCATTATGATGGAATTGTTTAATTTTTAAAGGTAAAGAATTATCGACCCAGGTGGGACTTGAACCCACAATCCCCAGCTCTGGAGGCTGATGCCTTATCCATTAGGCCACTGGGCCCTTTTATGGTATGCATCTCTGCGGTTTGTCTTATATTTTGTCTGTAGCAGTGTCCTGCCTGTACCACTGCTGTATGTGTTGCAAATTTTTGTTTTCATTTTATTTTATTTTTTTTTTTTGTCACCGGCAAGGATTTTGCAGCTTACCTATAGGATACTAAAGGCATGAAAATAGAAGTGCTAGCAAGCAACACAACATATGACACAGAAGTTTTGTCCCAGGTATGGAATATGAGTATTCATTTGTTCTCCTGCAGGACATGAAGGAAAGGGGAAATTGTCACCATGCTTTGGATTATCATTTAGCTAGTCTACATAACTTTGGGTCAGAGGTGGAATTTTTTGAAATTCCACTTTTTCTTTAGATTTATTTTAGACGCTGTCTTTATGGTTCCCACTGCAAATTTGGTTGCTTTTATTTTCCCGAAGTAGAAGTAGATTTTAATGTGAACTAACTGGCTTTGGGATAATGTTAATTCTATTTTTCATACATGTTAATCCATTTACATTGTTGTTTGCATTATATTTCATAGACATGTATTTTACGTTGGAGCAATGATTCTCTTTTGTGCAAATGTGCTGCAGTATGATCACCCTTAGTTGTAGTTCTCTGAAGTTATGGATGGAAAATTATCTCTCCACCTAAGGAGACTACAGCCATCCATATGATAAAAAAATGGCAGGACATTCTCTTACCCGGTACAAATGAGGATCATATTTTTTGAACCTGAGGTACATTAACACTTCAGAGGGAATTTAAGATTAGAATGTGATGAAAATTTCTGATACACAGGGAGGCATCACGCTTGCTGTGTGCATATCTTGGGGTTAGAATTTTCTTCCAGTCATGACCTGATTGATTTGGTGTCAGTGCACTCTCTTGACTTGTTGCAATTTAGAACTCCTGATTGATGGCAGCACGATTGATAAAATATTCCTCTCAGTTCTTCACAGATGGATATGGGAAGATGTAGAATTTTCTTCTAGAGCAAGGTTGTGCTAACTTTCTTATTAGCGTGAGAGAAGATTTTCGAAATCTCTGTATTATGTTCCCCAATGGGGACGTTACATTTGACATTGTCTACAAAGGAATTTATAGTCTAGATTTGATGTTTCTTCCTTTCTACTATGTATCTTGTGAGGGTTAAACCTTGGAAGCAGGTCTATCACTTTTGGCTGTCTCTCAGCTCACAATTTGTTACAAGGAAAAAGGCTTTGGATGATGCTTGATGTTAGTATGCTGCTAGGTTGTGCAGTCAGTCACCCATCACCATTAGACACTGATATAATATTTCAGTATATTTAAATTAATTTGCTCTGAATTAATTTATTGGCTCAAAAGATGCAGTGGTTTCATTTTCACTTGCTGTGATCTGATTTTCCTCCTGCAGAACTTAATACCTGGAATAGTCATCCCCATTTGCATGTGGCTGTATGCAGCATATCCCCACCAGCTGCTTTTCCTTGTGTAAAATGTAGCAGAGTTGAAAGGATGAGTCAGAAAGCACTTCTAAAGGCTTTGGCTACTTTCCCGAGTTTTCATTCTGAATGCCGTATTACAGCTGTAGAAAGCAAACCTTTCAGTTTTTGTAGCACTATGCAATATGTGGGAAGTGATGTCTGGCAGCAGAATGATATGAAAATAGAACAATACTGGTTATTCTCAGAGGTACCAAAAGGAATAAGTTAGAATATGCTGAACTGTGTCCAGGTATTGTTTATATTATGCAAATGCTTTATAAGAGGTTGCATCATATGGCATGCATTGGCTGCTGCACGCGTTTAGATAGCGTTGTGCAATATTTGTGATTGTAAATTTTACGATGATTCTTCCATTGATAGACACACAGGATGCCATATCATACTGACCATTTAATGACAGAAAGGATCTTAAGCAAAATTAATTTTGAAACTTCAGTGATTGCACAGAATATTATCTGTGTCCACGTTCTAGATGAGGGGAGATCTGTTATGTTCTGATCTCCCTGTGAGTTTTACAGACTGCCTAACCAATTTGTAATGCCAGTGAAGCTAAGTTTCCTTATGAAGTAGCACAGATGCAGGACAATTTCTTAAAGTACATCTTTGGCTTTGTTCATCTGGCCAGATGTAATGAGAAATATGCATGAGACTGATATTGCCATAATGGTAGCAGGCGGAAAGGTTGGTGTTGTTGAATCTGATGTTTGTAATAACAATGCAGTTAAAGGAAACTTCATCTTGGAATTGAAAGCCCTCATGTCCGTTGATTTTACAAAGAAGTAGGAAAGTATAGTGAAGATAAATTATATATCCCGACTTTATATCTGATGCTGAATAGCAAAAGGAGTATTGAGGCCGCATACTGAGAAGAAAATTATTAAAGGAATGGCAGAGTACTTTCGGATTGTATGAAACTCCATAAATGAAATGCATTTGTCTGAGTTGAAATTTAGTTCCATTACCTTAATTTGCATTAATACTTGGTGCTAAACTCACAACGTAGCCAGATGAAATAGGCCCTTCACTTTGTGAAAGTGAGCACTTGTGAATATTGATTTTTCACTGTTCCAAAACATGAAAATATAACTAAAAAAAATTGAGTTTAAGTGTCTTTGCAATGGGTGTGTTACATATTCCAAATAACTAGCAGTCAAATGGCCTATCTTTAAATAGTAATATATCTGTTTAGATTTTGTAGCGTAGTTATGTAAAGAATAACATTTTTCATAATAACTTGTCAGCTGGTAAACTGTGTCCAAGTATTACCTGGACATCTGACATTAAAGAAGTTCTTAGGAAGGAACATGGATGCTTCCAGTCCATTACCAGTTGAGCGTCGGTAGGAGATGTCAAGGCTTACTGAAAGAATTCTTCTCTTTGTATGAAATCAGTTCTAAATCAAAATCTGTATATGTGATGAAGCAAATTATATGCAAGTAATGCAGAGAGTAGTTGTTTAATGCAGCTTTGCAAAAGGAAGCATTGTCCTTTGTCTAGTGTGACTGGTCTGGTACAATACACAGTTATGAAGAAGATATGCTGGAGTGCAGGATGCCAGCCAGAATGAGTGTGGAAGGTAGGAAGAAAAGTGAAGAAACTTATGAGAAGGAAACTGGAATAGTAGGAATACCTGAATTCATGCCAATAATGTAGAAAAGTGCAATTCTTGTACAGAAAGAAAAGGAGATTGGCATAAAGAGTGTTGTTGCATAGTTCATTCAAGTTGAAATGCAGCTTTTGGAAGAATGTTAGAACTGATTTAGCATTATGATGGAATTGTTTAATTTTTAAAGGTAAAGAATTATCGACCCAGGTGGGACTTGAACCCACAATCCCCAGCTCTGGAGGCTGATGCCTTATCCATTAGGCCACTGGGCCCTTTTATGGTATGCATCTCTGCGGTTTGTCTTATATTTTGTCTGTAGCAGTGTCCTGCCTGTACCACTGCTGTATGTGTTGCAAATTTTTGTTTTCATTTTATTTTTTTTTTTTTGTCACCGGCAAGGATTTTGCAGCTTACCTATAGGATACTAAAGGCATGAAAATAGAAGTGCTAGCAAGCAACACAACATATGACACAGAAGTTTTGTCCCAGGTATGGAATATGAGTATTCATTTGTTCTCCTGCAGGACATGAAGGAAAGGGGAAATTGTCACCATGCTTTGGATTATCATTTAGCTAGTCTACATAACTTTGGGTCAGAGGTGGAATTTTTTGAAATTCCACTTTTTCTTTAGATTTATTTTAGACGCTGTCTTTATGGTTCCCACTGCAAATTTGGTTGCTTTTATTTTCCAAGTAGAAGTAGATTTTAATGTGAACTAACTGGCTTTGGGATAATGTTAATTCTATTTTTCATACATGTTAATCCATTTACATTGTTGTTTGCATTATATTTCATAGACATGTATTTTACGTTGGAGCAATGATTCTCTTTTGTGCAAATGTGCTGCAGTATGATCACCCTTAGTTGTAGTTCTCTGAAGTTATGGATGGAAAATTATCTCTCCACCTAAGGAGACTACAGCCATCCATATGATAAAAAAATGGCAGGACATTCTCTTACCCGGTACAAATGAGGATCATATTTTTTGAACCTGAGGTACATTAACACTTCAGAGGGAATTTAAGATTAGAATGTGATGAAAATTTCTGATACACAGGGAGGCATCACGCTTGCTGTGTGCATATCTTGGGGTTAGAATTTTCTTCCAGTCATGACCTGATTGATTTGGTGTCAGTGCACTCTCTTGACTTGTTGCAATTTAGAACTCCTGATTGATGGCAGCACGATTGATAAAATATTCCTCTCAGTTCTTCACAGATGGATATGGGAAGATGTAGAATTTTCTTCTAGAGCAAGGTTGTGCTAACTTTCTTATTAGCGTGAGAGAAGATTTTCGAAATCTCTGTATTATGTTCCCCAATGGGGACGTTACATTTGACATTGTCTACAAAGGAATTTATAGTCTAGATTTGATGTTTCTTCCTTTCTACTATGTATCTTGTGAGGGTTAAACCTTGGAAGCAGGTCTATCACTTTTGGCTGTCTCTCAGCTCACAATTTGTTACAAGGAAAAAGGCTTTGGATGATGCTTGATGTTAGTATGCTGCTAGGTTGTGCAGTCAGTCACCCATCACCATTAGACACTGATATAATATTTCAGTATATTTAAATTAATTTGCTCTGAATTAATTTATTGGCTCAAAAGATGCAGTGGTTTCATTTTCACTTGCTGTGATCTGATTTTCCTCCTGCAGAACTTAATACCTGGAATAGTCATCCCCATTTGCATGTGGCTGTATGCAGCATATCCCCACCAGCTGCTTTTCCTTGTGTAAAATGTAGCAGAGTTGAAAGGATGAGTCAGAAAGCACTTCTAAAGGCTTTGGCTACTTTCCCGAGTTTTCATTCTGAATGCCGTATTACAGCTGTAGAAAGCAAACCTTTCAGTTTTTGTAGCACTATGCAATATGTGGGAAGTGATGTCTGGCAGCAGAATGATATGAAAATAGAACAATACTGGTTATTCTCAGAGGTACCAAAAGGAATAAGTTAGAATATGCTGAACTGTGTCCAGGTATTGTTTATATTATGCAAATGCTTTATAAGAGGTTGCATCATATGGCATGCATTGGCTGCTGCACGTTTAGATAGCGTTGTGCAATATTTGTGATTGTAAATTTTACGATGATTCTTCCATTGATAGACACACAGGATGCCATATCATACTGACCATTTAATGACAGAAAGGATCTTAAGCAAAATTAATTTTGAAACTTCAGTGATTGCACAGAATATTATCTGTGTCCACGTTCTAGATGAGGGAGATCTGTTATGTTCTGATCTCCTGTGAGTTTTACAGACTGCCTAACCAATTTGTAATGCCAGTGAAGCTAAGTTTCCTTATGAAGTAGCACAGATGCAGGACAATTTCTTAAAGTACATCTTTGGCTTTGTTCATCTGGCCAGATGTAATGAGAAATATGCATGAGACTGATATTGCCATAATGGTAGCAGGCGGAAAGGTTGGTGTTGTTGAATCTGATGTTTGTAATAACAATGCAGTTAAAGGAAACTTCATCTTGGAATTGAAAGCCCTCATGTCCGTTGATTTTACAAAGAAGTAGGAAAGTATAGTGAAGATAAATTATATATCCCGACTTTATATCTGATGCTGAATAGCAAAAGGAGTATTGAGGCCGCATACTGAGAAGAAAATTATTAAAGGAATGGCAGAGTACTTTCGGATTGTATGAAACTCCATAAATGAAATGCATTTGTCTGAGTTGAAATTTAGTTCCATTACCTTAATTTGCATTAATACTTGGTGCTAAACTCACAACGTAGCCAGATGAAATAGGCCCTTCACTTTGTGAAAGTGAGCACTTGTGAATATTGATTTTTTCACTGTTCCAAAACATGAAAATATAACTAAAAAAAATTGAGTTTAAGTGTCTTTGCAATGGGTGTGTTACATATTCCAAATAACTAGCAGTCAAATGGCCTATCTTTAAATAGTAATATATCTGTTTAGATTTTGTAGCGTAGTTATGTAAAGAATAACATTTTTCATAATAACTTGTCAGCTGGTAAACTGTGTCCAAGTATTACCTGGACATCTGACATTAAAGAAGTTCTTAGGAAGGAACATGGATGCTTCCAGTCCATTACCAGTTGAGCGTCGGTAGGAGATGTCAAGGCTTACTGAAAGAATTCTTCTCTTTGTATGAAATCAGTTCTAAATCAAAATCTGTATATGTGATGAAGCAAATTATATGCAAGTAATGCAGAGAGTAGTTGTTTAATGCAGCTTTGCAAAAGGAAGCATTGTCCTTTGTCTAGTGTGACTGGTCTGGTACAATACACAGTTATGAAGAAGATATGCTGGAGTGTAGGATGCCAGCCAGAATGAGTGTGGAAGGTAGGAAGAAAAGTGAAGAAACTTATGAGAAGGAAACTGGAATAGTAGGAATACCTGAATTCATGCCAATAATGTAGAAAAGTGCAATTCTTGTACAGAAAGAAAAGGAGATTGGCATAAAGAGTGTTGTTGCATAGTTCATTCAAGTTGAAATGCAGCTTTTGGAAGAATGTTAGAACTGATTTAGCATTATGATGGAATTGTTTAATTTTTAAAGGTAAAGAATTATCGACCCAGGTGGGACTTGAACCCACAATCCCCAGCTCCGGAGGCTGATGCCTTATCCATTAGGCCACTGGGCCCTTTTATGGTATGCATCTCTGCGGTTTGTCTTATATTTTGTCTGTAGCAGTGTCCTGCCTGTACCACTGCTGTATGTGTTGCAAATTTTGTTTTCATTTTATTTTATTTTTTTTTTTTGTCACCGGCAAGGATTTTGCAGCTTACCTATAGGATACTAAAGGCATGAAAATAGAAGTGCTAGCAAGCAACACAACATATGACACAGAAGTTTTGTCCCAGGTATGGAATATGAGTATTCATTTGTTCTCCTGCAGGACATGAAGGAAAGGGGAAATTGTCACCATGCTTTGGATTATCATTTAGCTAGTCTACATAACTTTGGGTCAGAGGTGGAATTTTTTGAAATTCCACGTTTTCTTTAGATTTATTTTAGACGCTGTCTTTATGGTTCCCACTGCAAATTTGGTTGCTTTTATTTTCCCGAAGTAGAAGTAGATTTTAATGTGAACTAACTGGCTTTGGGATAATGTTAATTCTATTTTTCATACATGTTAATCCATTTACATTGTTGTTTGCATTATATTTCATAGACATGTATTTTACGTTGGAGCAATGATTCTCTTTTGTGCAAATGTGCTGCAGTATGATCACCCTTAGTTGTAGTTCTCTGAAGTTATGGATGGAAAATTATCTCTCCACCTAAGGAGACTACAGCCATCCATATGATAAAAAAAATGGCAGCATATTCTCTTACCCGGTACAAATGAGGATCATATTTTTTTGAACCTGAGGTACATTAACACTTCAGAGGGAATTTAAGATTAGAATGTGATGAAAATTTCTGATACACAGGGAGGCATCACGCTTGCTGTGTGCATATCTTGGGGTTAGAATTTTCTTCCAGTCATGACCTGATTGATTTGGTGTCAGTGCACTCTCTTGACTTGTTGCAATTTAGAACTCCTGATTGATGGCAGCACGATTGATAAAATATTCCTCTCAGTTCTTCACAGATGGATATGGGAAGATGTAGAATTTTCTTCTAGAGCAAGGTTGTGCTAACTTTCTTATTAGCGTGAGAGAAGATCTTTTGAAATCTCTGTATTATGTTCCCCAATGGGGACGTTACATTTGACATTGTCTACAAAGGAATTTATAGTCTAGATTTGATGTTTCTTCCTTTCTACTATGTATCTTGTGAGGGTTAAACCTTGGAAGCAGGTCTATCACTTTTGGCTGTCTCTCAGCTCACAATTTGTTACAAGGAAAAGGCTTTGGATGATGCTTGATGTTAGTATGCTGCTAGGTTGTGCAGTCAGTCACCCATCACCATTAGACACTGATATAATATTTCAGTATATTTAAATTAATTTGCTCTGAATTAATTTATTGGCTCAAAAGATGCAGTGGTTTCATTTTCACTTGCTGTGATCTGATTTTCCTCCTGCAGAACTTAATACCTGGAATAGTCATCCCCATTTGCATGTGGCTGTATGCAGCATATCCCCACCAGCTGCTTTTCCTTGTGTAAAATGTAGCAGAGTTGAAAGGATGAGTCAGAAAGCACTTCTAAAGGCTTTGGCTACTTTCCCGAGTTTTCATTCTGAATGCCGTATTACAGCTGTAGAAAGCAAACCTTTCAGTTTTTGTAGCACTATGCAATATGTGGGAAGTGATGTCTGGCAGCAGAATGATATGAAAATAGAACAATACTGGTTATTCTCAGAGGTACCAAAAGGAATAAGTTAGAATATGCTGAACTGTGTCCAGGTATTGTTTATATTATGCAAATGCTTTATAAGAGGTTGCATCATATGGCATGCATTGGCTGCTGCACGTTTAGATAGCGTTGTGCAATATTTGTGATTGTAAATTTTACGATGATTCTTCCATTGATAGACACACAGGATGCCATATCATACTGACCATTTAATGACAGAAAGGATCTTAAGCAAAATTAATTTTGAAACTTCAGTGATTGCACAGAATATTATCTGTGTCCACGTTCTAGATGAGGGAGATCTGTTATGTTCTGATCTCCCTGTGAGTTTTACAGACTGCCTAACCAATTTGTAATGCCAGTGAAGCTAAGTTTCCTTATGAAGTAGCACAGATGCAGGACAATTTCTTAAAGTACATCTTTGGCTTTGTTCATCTGGCCAGATGTAATGAGAAATATGCATGAGACTGATATTGCCATAATGGTAGCAGGTGGAAAGGTTGGTGTTGTTGAATCTGATGTTTGTAATAACAATGCAGTTAAAGGAAACTTCATCTTGGAATTGAAAGCCCTCATGTCCGTTGATTTTACAAAGAAGTAGGAAAGTATAGTGAAGATAAATTATATATCCCGACTTTATATCTGATGCTGAATAGCAAAAGGAGTATTGAGGCCGCATACTGAGAAGAAAATTATTAAAGGAATGGCAGAGTACTTTCGGATTGTATGAAACTCCATAAATGAAATGCATTTGTCTGAGTTGAAATTTAGTTCCATTACCTTAATTTGCATTAATACTTGGTGCTAAACTCACAATGTAGCCAGATGAAATAGGCCCTTCACTTTGTGAAAGTGAGCACTTGTGAATATTGATTTTTCACTGTTCCAAAACATGAAAATATAACTAAAAAAAATTGAGTTTAAGTGTCTTTGCAATGGGTGTGTTACATATTCCAAATAACTAGCAGTCAAATGGCCTATCTTTAAATAGTAATATATCTGTTTAGATTTTGTAGCGTAGTTATGTAAAGAATAACATTTTTCATAATAACTTGTCAGCTGGTAAACTGTGTCCAAGTATTACCTGGACATCTGACATTAAAGAAGTTCTTAGGAAGGAACATGGATGCTTCCAGTCCATTACCAGTTGAGCGTCGGTAGGAGATGTCAAGGCTTACTGAAAGAATTCTTCTCTTTGTATGAAATCAGTTCTAAATCAAAATCTGTATATGTGATGAAGCAAATTATATGCAAGTAATGCAGAGAGTAGTTGTTTAATGCAGCTTTGCAAAAGGAAGCATTGTCCTTTGTCTAGTGTGACTGGTCTGGTACAATACACAGTTATGAAGAAGATATGCTGGAGTGTAGGATGCCAGCCAGAATGAGTGTGGAAGGTAGGAAGAAAAGTGAAGAAACTTATGAGAAGGAAACTGGAATAGTAGGAATACCTGAATTCATGCCAATAATGTAGAAAAGTGCAATTCTTGTACAGAAAGAAAAGGAGATTGGCATAAAGAGTGTTGTTGCATAGTTCATTCAAGTTGAAATGCAGCTTTTGGAAGAATGTTAGAACTGATTTAGCATTAGGATGGAATTGTTTAATTTTTAAAGGTAAAGAATTATCGACCCAGGTGGGACTTGAACCCACAATCCCCAGCTCGGAGGCTGATGCCTTATCCATTAGGCCACTGGGCCCTTTTATGGTATGCATCTCTGCGGTTTGTCTTATATTTTGTCTGTAGCAGTGTCCTGCCTGTACCACTGCTGTATGTGTTGCAAATTTTTGTTTTCATTTTATTTTATTTTTTTTTTTTTGTCACCGGCAAGGATTTTGTAGCTTACCTATAGGATACTAAAGGCATGAAAATAGAAGTGCTAGCAAGCAACACAACATATGACACAGAAGTTTTGTCCCAGGTATGGAATATGAGTATTCATTTGTTCTCCTGCAGGACATGAAGGAAAGGGGAAATTGTCACCATGCTTTGGATTATCATTTAGCTAGTCTACATAACTTTGGGTCAGAGGTGGAATTTTTTGAAATTCCACTTTTCCTTTAGATTTATTTTAGACGCTGTCTTTATGGTTCCCACTGCAAATTTGGGTGCTTTTATTTTCCCAAGTAGAAGTAGATTTTAATGTGAACTAACTGGCTTTGGGATAATGTTAATTCTATTTTTCATACATGTTAATCCATTTACATTGTTGTTTGCATTATATTTCATAGACATGTATTTTACGTTGGAGCAATGATTCTCTTTTGTGCAAATGTGCTGCAGTATGATCACCCTTAGTTGTAGTTCTCTGAAGTTATGGATGGAAAATTATCTCTCCACCTAAGGAGACTACAGCCATCCATATGATAAAAAAAATGGCAGCATATTCTCTTACCCGGTACAAATGAGGATCATATTTTTTTGAACCTGAGGTACATTAACACTTCAGAGGGAATTTAAGATTAGAATGTGATGAAAATTTCTGATACACAGGGAGGCATCACGCTTGCTGTGTGCATATCTTGGGGTTAGAATTTTCTTCCAGTCATGACCTGATTGATTTGGTGTCAGTGCACTCTCTTGACTTGTTGCAATTTAGAACTCCTGATTGATGGCAGCACGATTGATAAAATATTCCTCTCAGTTCTTCACAGATGGATATGGGAAGATGTAGAATTTTCTTCTAGAGCAAGGTTGTGCTAACTTTCTTATTAGCGTGAGAGAAGATTTTCGAAATCTCTGTATTATGTTCCCCAATGGGGACGTTACATTTGACATTGTCTACAAAGGAATTTATAGTCTAGATTTGATGTTTCTTCCTTTCTACTATGTATCTTGTGAGGGTTAAACCTTGGAAGCAGGTCTATCACTTTTGGCTGTCTCTCAGCTCACAATTTGTTACAAGGAAAAAGGCTTTGGTTGATGCTTGATGTTAATATGCTGCTAGGTTGTGCAGTCAGTCACCCATCACCATTAGACACTGATATAATATTTCAGTATATTTAAATTAATTTGCTCTGAATTAATTTATTGGCTCAAAAGATGCAGTGGTTTCATTTTCACTTGCTGTGATCTGATTTTCCTCCTGCAGAACTTAATACCTGGAATAGTCATCCCCATTTGCATGTGGCTGTATGCAGCATATCCCCACCAGCTGCTTTTCCTTGTGTAAAATGTAGCAGAGTTGAAAGGATGAGTCAGAAAGCACTTCTAAAGGCTTTGGCTACTTTCCCGAGTTTTCATTCTGAATGCCGTATTACAGCTGTAGAAAGCAAACCTTTCAGTTTTTGTAGCACTATGCAATATGTAGGAAGTGATGTCTGGCAGCAGAATGATATGAAAATAGAACAATACTGGTTATTCTCAGAGGTACCAAAAGGAATAAGTTAGAATATGCTGAACTGTGTCCAGGTATTGTTTATATTATGCAAATGCTTTATAAGAGGTTGCATCATATGGCATACATTGGCTGCTGCACGTTTAGATAGCGTTGTGCAATATTTGTGATTGTAAATTTTACGATGATTCTTCCATTGATAGATACACAGGATGCCATATCATACTGACCATTTAATGACAGAAAGGATCTTAAGCAAAATTAATTTTGAAACTTCAGTGATTGCACAGAATATTATCTGTGTCCACGTTCTAGATGAGGGGAGATCTGTTATGTTCTGATCTCCCTGTGAGTTTTAAAGACTGCCTAACCAATTTGTAATGCCAGTGAAGCTAAGTTTCCTTATGAAGTAGCACAGATGCAGGACAATTTCTTAAAGTACATCTTTGGCTTTGTTCATCTGGCCAGATGTAATGAGAAATATGCATGAGACTGATATTGCCATAATGGTAGCAGGTGGAAAGGTTGGTGTTGTTGAATCTGATGTTTGTAATAACAATGCAGTTAAAGGAAACTTCATCTTGGAATTGAAAGCCCTCATGTCCGTTGATTTTACAAAGAAGTAGGAAAGTATAGTGAAGATAAATTATATATCCCGACTTTATATCTGATGCTGAATAGCAAAAGGAGTATTGAGGCCGCATACTGAGAAGAAAATTATTAAAGGAATGGCAGAGTACTTTCGGATTGTATGAAACTCCATAAATGAAATGCATTTGTCTGAGTTGAAATTTAGTTCCATTACCTTAATTTGCATTAATACTTGGTGCTAAACTCACAATGTAGCCAGATGAAATAGGCCCTTCACTTTGTGAAAGTGAGCACTTGTGAATATTGATTTTTCACTGTTCCAAAACATGAAAATATAACTAAAAAAAATTGAGTTTAAGTGTCTTTGCAATGGGTGTGTTACATATTCCAAATAACTAGCAGTCAAATGGCCTATCTTTAAATAGTAATATATCTGTTTAGATTTTGTAGCGTAGTTATGTAAAGAATAACATTTTTCATAATAACTTGTCAGCTGGTAAACTGTGTCCAAGTATTACCTGGACATCTGACATTAAAGAAGTTCTTAGGAAGGAACATGGATGCTTCCAGTCCATTACCAGTTGAGCGTCGGTAGGAGATGTCAAGGCTTACTGAAAGAATTCTTCTCTTTGTATGAAATCAGTTCTAAATCAAAATCTGTATATGTGATGAAGCAAATTATATGCAAGTAATGCAGAGAGTAGTTGTTTAATGCAGCTTTGCAAAAGGAAGCATTGTCCTTTGTCTAGTGTGACTGGTCTGGTACAATACACAGTTATGAAGAAGATATGCTGGAGTGTAGGATGCCAGCCAGAATGAGTGTGGAAGGTAGGAAGAAAAGTGAAGAAACTTATGAGAAGGAAACTGGAATAGTAGGAATACCTGAATTCATGCCAATAATGTAGAAAAGTGCAATTCTTGTACAGAAAGAAAAGGAGATTGGCATAAAGAGTGTTCTTGCATAGTTCATTCAAGTTGAAATGCAGCTTTTGGAAGAATGTTAGAACTGATTTAGCATTAGGATGGAATTGTTTAATTTTTAAAGGTAAAGAATTATCGACCCAGGTGGGACTTGAACCCACAATCCCCAGCTCCGGAGGCTGATGCCTTATCCATTAGGCCACTGGGCCCTTTTATGGTATGCATCTCTGCGGTTTGTCTTATATTTTGTCTGTAGCAGTGTCCTGCCTGTACCACTGCTGTATGTGTTGCAAATTTTTGTTTTCATTTTATTTTTTTTTTTTTTGTCACCGGCAAGGATTTTGTAGCTTACCTATAGGATACTAAAGGCATGAAAATAGAAGTGCTAGCAAGCAACACAACATATGACACAGAAGTTTTGTCCCAGGTATGGAATATGAGTATTCATTTGTTCTCCTGCAGGACATGAAGGAAAGGGGAAATTGTCACCATGCTTTGGATTATCATTTAGCTAGTCTACATAACTTTGGGTCAGAGGTGGAATTTTTTGAAATTCCACTTTTTCTTTACATTTATTTTAGACGCTGTCTTTATGGTTCCCACTGCAAATTTGGTTGCTTTTATTTTCCCGAAGTAGAAGTAGATTTTAATGTGAACTAACTGGCTTTGGGATAATGTTAATTCTATTTTTCATACATGTTAATCCATTTACATTGTTGTTTGCATTATATTTCATAGACATGTATTTTACGTTGGAGCAATGATTCTCTTTTGTGCAAATGTGCTGCAGTATGATCACCCTTAGTTGTAGTTCTCTGAAGTTATGGATGGAAAATTATCTCTCCACCTAAGGAGACTACAGCCATCCATATGATAAAAAAAATGGCAGCATATTCTCTTACCCGGTACAAATGAGGATCATATTTTTTTGAACCTGAGGTACATTAACACTTCAGAGGGAATTTAAGATTAGAATGTGATGAAAATTTCTGATACACAGGGAGGCATCACGCTTGCTGTGTGCATATCTTGGGGTTAGAATTTTCTTCCAGTCATGACCTGATTGATTTGGTGTCAGTGCACTCTCTTGACTTGTTGCAATTTAGAACTCCTGATTGATGGCAGCACGATTGATAAAATATTCCTCTCAGTTCTTCACAGATGGATATGGGAAGATGTAGAATTTTCTTCTAGAGCAAGGTTGTGCTAACTTTCTTATTAGCGTGAGAGAAGATTTTTCGAAATCTCTGTATTATGTTCCCCAATGGGGACGTTACATTTGACATTGTCTACAAAGGAATTTATAGTCTAGATTTGATGTTTCTTCCTTTCTACTATGTATCTTGTGAGGGTTAAACCTTGGAAGCAGGTCTATCACTTTTGGCTGTCTCTCAGCTCACAATTTGTTACAAGGAAAACGGCTTTGGTTGATGCTTGATGTTAATATGCTGCTAGGTTGTGCAGTCAGTCACCCATCACCATTAGACACTGATATAATATTTCAGTATATTTAAATTAATTTGCTCTGAATTAATTTATTGGCTCAAAAGATGCAGTGGTTTCATTTTCACTTGCTGTGATCTGATTTTCCTCCTGCAGAACTTAATACCTGGAATAGTCATCCCCATTTGCATGTGGCTGTATGCAGCATATCCCCACCAGCTGCTTTTCCTTGTGTAAAATGTAGCAGAGTTGAAAGGATGAGTCAGAAAGCACTTCTAAAGGCTTTGGCTACTTTCCCGAGTTTTCATTCTGAATGCCGTATTACAGCTGTAGAAAGCAAACCTTTCAGTTTTTGTAGCACTATGCAATATGTAGGAAGTGATGTCTGGCAGCAGAATGATATGAAAATAGAACAATACTGGTTATTCTCAGAGGTACCAAAAGGAATAAGTTAGAATATGCTGAACTGTGTCCAGGTATTGTTTATATTACGCAAATGCTTTATAAGAGGTTGCATCATATGGCATACATTGGCTGCTGCACGTTTAGATAGCGTTGTGCAATATTTGTGATTGTAAATTTTACGATGATTCTTCCATTGATAGATACACAGGATGCCATATCATACTGACCATTTAATGACAGAAAGGATCTTAAGCAAAATTAATTTTGAAACTTCAGTGATTGCACAGAATATTATCTGTGTCCACGTTCTAGATGAGGGGAGATCTGTTATGTTCTGATCTCCCTGTGAGTTTTAAAGACTGCCTAACCAATTTGTAATGCCAGTGAAGCTAAGTTTCCTTATGAAGTAGCACAGATGCAGGACAATTTCTTAAAGTACATCTTTGGCTTTGTTCATCTGGCCAGATGTAATGAGAAATATGCATGAGACTGATATTGCCATAATGGTAGCAGGTGGAAAGGTTGGTGTTGTTGAATCTGATGTTTGTAATAACAATGCAGTTAAAGGAAACTTCATCTTGGAATTGAAAGCCCTCATGTCCGTTGATTTTACAAAGAAGTAGGAAAGTATAGTGAAGATAAATTATATATCCCGACTTTATATCTGATGCTGAATAGCAAAAGGAGTATTGAGGCCGCATACTGAGAAGAAAATTATTAAAGGAATGGCAGAGTACTTTCGGATTGTATGAAACTCCATAAATGAAATGCATTTGTCTGAGTTGAAATTTAGTTCCATTACCTTAATTTGCATTAATACTTGGTGCTAAACTCACAATGTAGCCAGATGAAATAGGCCCTTCACTTTGTGAAAGTGAGCACTTGTGAATATTGATTTTTCACTGTTCCAAAACATGAAAATATAACTAAAAAAAATTGAGTTTAAGTGTCTTTGCAATGGGTGTGTTACATATTCCAAATAACTAGCAGTCAAATGGCCTATCTTTAAATAGTAATATATCTGTTTAGATTTTGTAGCGTAGTTATGTAAAGAATAACATTTTTCATAATAACTTGTCAGCTGGTAAACTGTGTCCAAGTATTACCTGGACATCTGACATTAAAGAAGTTCTTAGGAAGGAACATGGATGCTTCCAGTCCATTACCAGTTGAGCGTCGGTAGGAGATGTCAAGGCTTACTGAAAGAATTCTTCTCTTTGTATGAAATCAGTTCTAAATCAAAATCTGTATATGTGATGAAGCAAATTATATGCAAGTAATGCAGAGAGTAGTTGTTTAATGCAGCTTTGCAAAAGGAAGCATTGTCCTTTGTCTAGTGTGACTGGTCTGGTACAATACACAGTTATGAAGAAGATATGCTGGAGTGTAGGATGCCAGCCAGAATGAGTGTGGAAGGTAGGAAGAAAAGTGAAGAAACTTATGAGAAGGAAACTGGAATAGTAGGAATACCTGAATTCATGCCAATAATGTAGAAAAGTGCAATTCTTGTACAGAAAGAAAAGGAGATTGGCATAAAGAGTGTTCTTGCATAGTTCATTCAAGTTGAAATGCAGCTTTTGGAAGAATGTTAGAACTGATTTAGCATTAGGATGGAATTGTTTAATTTTTAAAGGTAAAGAATTATCGACCCAGGTGGGACTTGAACCCACAATCCCCAGCTCCGGAGGCTGATGCCTTATCCATTAGGCCACTGGGCCCTTTTATGGTATGCATCTCTGCGGTTTGTCTTATATTTTGTCTGTAGCAGTGTCCTGCCTGTACCACTGCTGTATGTGTTGCAAATTTTTGTTTTCATTTTATTTTATTTTTTTTTTTTTGTCACCGGCAAGGATTTTGTAGCTTACCTATAGGATACTAAAGGCATGAAAATAGAAGTGCTAGCAAGCAACACAACATATGACACAGAAGTTTTGTCCCAGGTATGGAATATGAGTATTCATTTGTTCTCCTGCAGGACATGAAGGAAAGGGGAAATTGTCACCATGCTTTGGATTATCATTTAGCTAGTCTACATAACTTTGGGTCAGAGGTGGAATTTTTTGAAATTCCACTTTTTCTTTACATTTATTTTAGACGCTGTCTTTATGGTTCCCACTGCAAATTTGGTTGCTTTTATTTTCCCGAAGTAGAAGTAGATTTTAATGTGAACTAACTGGCTTTGGGATAATGTTAATTCTATTTTTCATACATGTTAATCCATTTACATTGTTGTTTGCATTATATTTCATAGACATGTATTTTACGTTGGAGCAATGATTCTCTTTTGTGCAAATGTGCTGCAGTATGATCACCCTTAGTTGTAGTTCTCTGAAGTTATGGATGGAAAATTATCTCTCCACCTAAGGAGACTACAGCCATCCATATGATAAAAAAATGGCAGCATATTCTCTTACCCGGTACAAATGAGGATCATATTTTTTTGAACCTGAGGTACATTAACACTTCAGAGGGAATTTAAGATTAGAATGTGATGAAAATTTCTGATACACAGGGAGGCATCACGCTTGCTGTGTGCATATCTTGGGGTTAGAATTTTCTTCCAGTCATGACCTGATTGATTTGGTGTCAGTGCACTCTCTTGACTTGTTGCAATTTAGAACTCCTGATTGATGGCAGCACGATTGATAAAATATTCCTCTCAGTTCTTCACAGATGGATATGGGAAGATGTAGAATTTTCTTCTAGAGCAAGGTTGTGCTAACTTTCTTATTAGCGTGAGAGAAGATTTTTCCAAATCTCTGTATTATGTTCCCCAATGGGGACGTTACATTTGACATTGTCTACAAAGGAATTTATAGTCTAGATTTGATGTTTCTTCCTTTCTACTATGTATCTTGTGAGGGTTAAACCTTGGAAGCAGGTCTATCACTTTTGGCTGTCTCTCAGCTCACAATTTGTTACAAGGAAAACGGCTTTGGTTGATGCTTGATGTTAATATGCTGCTAGGTTGTGCAGTCAGTCACCCATCACCATTAGACACTGATATAATATTTCAGTATATTTAAATTAATTTGCTCTGAATTAATTTATTGGCTCAAAAGATGCAGTGGTTTCATTTTCACTTGCTGTGATCTGATTTTCCTCCTGCAGAACTTAATACCTGGAATAGTCATCCCCATTTGCATGTGGCTGTATGCAGCATATCCCCACCAGCTGCTTTTCCTTGTGTAAAATGTAGCAGAGTTGAAAGGATGAGTCAGAAAGCACTTCTAAAGGCTTTGGCTACTTTCCGAGTTTTCATTCTGAATGCCGTATTACAGCTGTAGAAAGCAAACCTTTCAGTTTTTGTAGCACTATGCAATATGTAGGAAGTGATGTCTGGCAGCAGAATGATATGAAAATAGAACAATACTGGTTATTCTCAGAGGTACCAAAAGGAATAAGTTAGAATATGCTGAACTGTGTCCAGGTATTGTTTATATTACGCAAATGCTTTATAAGAGGTTGCATCATATGGCATACATTGGCTGCTGCACGTTTAGATAGCGTTGTGCAATATTTGTGATTGTAAATTTTACGATGATTCTTCCATTGATAGATACACAGGATGCCATATCATACTGACCATTTAATGACAGAAAGGATCTTAAGCAAAATTAATTTTGAAACTTCAGTGATTGCACAGAATATTATCTGTGTCCACGTTCTAGATGAGGGGAGATCTGTTATGTTCTGATCTCCCTGTGAGTTTTAAAGACTGCCTAACCAATTTGTAATGCCAGTGAAGCTAAGTTTCCTTATGAAGTAGCACAGATGCAGGACAATTTCTTAAAGTACATCTTTGGCTTTGTTCATCTGGCCAGATGTAATGAGAAATATGCATGAGACTGATATTGCCATAATGGTAGCAGGTGGAAAGGTTGGTGTTGTTGAATCTGATGTTTGTAATAACAATGCAGTTAAAGGAAACTTCATCTTGGAATTGAAAGCCCTCATGTCCGTTGATTTTACAAAGAAGTAGGAAAGTATAGTGAAGATAAATTATATATCCCGACTTTATATCTGATGCTGAATAGCAAAAGGAGTATTGAGGCCGCATACTGAGAAGAAAATTATTAAAGGAATGGCAGAGTACTTTCGGATTGTATGAAACTCCATAAATGAAATGCATTTGTCTGAGTTGAAATTTAGTTCCATTACCTTAATTTGCATTAATACTTGGTGCTAAACTCACAATGTAGCCAGATGAAATAGGCCCTTCACTTTGTGAAAGTGAGCACTTGTGAATATTGATTTTTCACTGTTCCAAAACATGAAAATATAACTAAAAAAAATTGAGTTTAAGTGTCTTTGCAATGGGTGTGTTACATATTCCAAATAACTAGCAGTCAAATGGCCTATCTTTAAATAGTAATATATCTGTTTAGATTTTGTAGCGTAGTTATGTAAAGAATAACATTTTTCATAATAACTTGTCAGCTGGTAAACTGTGTCCAAGTATTACCTGGACATCTGACATTAAAGAAGTTCTTAGGAAGGAACATGGATGCTTCCAGTCCATTACCAGTTGAGCGTCGGTAGGAGATGTCAAGGCTTACTGAAAGAATTCTTCTCTTTGTATGAAATCAGTTCTAAATCAAAATCTGTATATGTGATGAAGCAAATTATATGCAAGTAATGCAGAGAGTAGTTGTTTAATGCAGCTTTGCAAAAGGAAGCATTGTCCTTTGTCTAGTGTGACTGGTCTGGTACAATACACAGTTATGAAGAAGATATGCTGGAGTGTAGGATGCCAGCCAGAATGAGTGTGGAAGGTAGGAAGAAAAGTGAAGAAACTTATGAGAAGGAAACTGGAATAGTAGGAATACCTGAATTCATGCCAATAATGTAGAAAAGTGCAATTCTTGTACAGAAAGAAAAGGAGATTGGCATAAAGAGTGTTCTTGCATAGTTCATTCAAGTTGAAATGCAGCTTTTGGAAGAATGTTAGAACTGATTTAGCATTAGGATGGAATTGTTTAATTTTTAAAGGTAAAGAATTATCGACCCAGGTGGGACTTGAACCCACAATCCCCAGAGGCTGATGCCTTATCCATTAGGCCACTGGGCCCTTTTATGGTATGCATCTCTGCGGTTTGTCTTATATTTTGTCTGTAGCAGTGTCCTGCCTGTACCACTGCTGTATGTGTTGCAAATTGCAAATTTTGTTTTCATTTTATTTTTTTTTTTTTTGTCACCGGCAAGGATTTTGTAGCTTACCTATAGGATACTAAAGGCATGAAAATAGAAGTGCTAGCAAGCAACACAACATATGACACAGAAGTTTTGTCCCAGGTATGGAATATGAGTATTCATTTGTTCTCCTGCAGGACATGAAGGAAAGGGGAAATTGTCACCATGCTTTGGATTATCATTTAGCTAGTCTACATAACTTTGGGTCAGAGGTGGAATTTTTTGAAATTCCACTTTTTCTTTACATTTATTTTAGACGCTGTCTTTATGGTTCCCACTGCAAATTTGGTTGCTTTTATTTTCCAAGTAGAAGTAGATTTTAATGTGAACTAACTGGCTTTGGGATAATGTTAATTCTATTTTTCATACATGTTAATCCATTTACATTGTTGTTTGCATTATATTTCATAGACATGTATTTTACGTTGGAGCAATGATTCTCTTTTGTGCAAATGTGCTGCAGTATGATCACCCTTAGTTGTAGTTCTCTGAAGTTATGGATGGAAAATTATCTCTCCACCTAAGGAGACTACAGCCATCCATATGATAAGGAAAACTGGCAGCATATTCTCTTACCCGGTACAAATGAGGATCATATTTTTTTGAACCTGAGGTACATTAACACTTCAGAGGGAATTTAAGATTAGAATGTGATGAAAATTTCTGATACACAGGGAGGCATCACGCTTGCTGTGTGCATATCTTGGGGTTAGAATTTTCTTCCAGTCATGACCTGATTGATTTGGTGTCAGTGCACTCTCTTGACTTGTTGCAATTTAGAACTCCTGATTGATGGCAGCACGATTGATAAAATATTCCTCTCAGTTCTTCACAGATGGATATGGGAAGATGTAGAATTTTCTTCTAGAGCAAGGTTGTGCTAACTTTCTTATTAGCGTGAGAGAAGATTTTTCAAAATCTCTGTATTATGTTCCCCAATGGGGACGTTACATTTGACATTGTCTACAAAGGAATTTATAGTCTAGATTTGATGTTTCTTCCTTTCTACTATGTATCTTGTGAGGGTTAAACCTTGGAAGCAGGTCTATCACTTTTGGCTGTCTCTCAGCTCACAATTTGTTACAAGGAAAACGGCTTTGGTTGATGCTTGATGTTAATATGCTGCTAGGTTGTGCAGTCAGTCACCCATCACCATTAGACACTGATATAATATTTCAGTATATTTAAATTAATTTGCTCTGAATTAATTTATTGGCTCAAAAGATGCAGTGGTTTCATTTTCACTTGCTGTGATCTGATTTTCCTCCTGCAGAACTTAATACCTGGAATAGTCATCCCCATTTGCATGTGGCTGTATGCAGCATATCCCCACCAGCTGCTTTTCCTTGTGTAAAATGTAGCAGAGTTGAAAGGATGAGTCAGAAAGCACTTCTAAAGGCTTTGGCTACTTTCCCAAGTTTTCATTCTGAATGCCATATTACAGCTGTAGAAAGCAAACCTTTCAGTTTTTGTAGCACTATGCAATATGTAGGAAGTGATGTCTGGCAGCAGAATGATATGAAAATAGAACAATACTGGTTATTCTCAGAGGTACCAAAAGGAATAAGTTAGAATATGCTGAACTGTGTCCAGGTATTGTTTATATTACGCAAATGCTTTATAAGAGGTTGCATCATATGGCATACATTGGCTGCTGCACGTTTAGATAGCGTTGTGCAATATTTGTGATTGTAAATTTTACGATGATTCTTCCATTGATAGATACACAGGATGCCATATCATACTGACCATTTAATGACAGAAAGGATCTTAAGCAAAATTAATTTTGAAACTTCAGTGATTGCACAGAATATTATCTGTGTCCACGTTCTAGATGAGGGGAGATCTGTTATGTTCTGATCTCCTGTGAGTTTTAAAGACTGCCTAACCAATTTGTAATGCCAGTGAAGCTAAGTTTCCTTATGAAGTAGCACAGATGCAGGACAATTTCTTAAAGTACATCTTTGGCTTTGTTCATCTGGCCAGATGTAATGAGAAATATGCATGAGACTGATATTGCCATAATGGTAGCAGGTGGAAAGGTTGGTGTTGTTGAATCTGATGTTTGTAATAACAATGCAGTTAAAGGAAACTTCATCTTGGAATTGAAAGCCCTCATGTCCGTTGATTTTACAAAGAAGTAGGAAAGTATAGTGAAGATAAATTATATATCCCGACTTTATATCTGATGCTGAATAGCAAAAGGAGTATTGAGGCCGCATACTGAGAAGAAAATTATTAAAGGAATGGCAGAGTACTTTCGGATTGTATGAAACTCCATAAATGAAATGCATTTGTCTGAGTTGAAATTTAGTTCCATTACCTTAATTTGCATTAATACTTGGTGCTAAACTCACAATGTAGCCAGATGAAATAGGCCCTTCACTTTGTGAAAGTGAGCACTTGTGAATATTGATTTTTCACTGTTCCAAAACATGAAAATATAACTAAAAAAAATTGAGTTTAAGTGTCTTTGCAATGGGTGTGTTACATATTCCAAATAACTAGCAGTCAAATGGCCTATCTTTAAATAGTAATATATCTGTTTAGATTTTGTAGCGTAGTTATGTAAAGAATAACATTTTTCATAATAACTTGTCAGCTGGTAAACTGTGTCCAAGTATTACCTGGACATCTGACATTAAAGAAGTTCTTAGGAAGGAACATGGATGCTTCCAGTCCATTACCAGTTGAGCGTCGGTAGGAGATGTCAAGGCTTACTGAAAGAATTCTTCTCTTTGTATGAAATCAGTTCTAAATCAAAATCTGTATATGTGATGAAGCAAATTATATGCAAGTAATGCAGAGAGTAGTTGTTTAATGCAGCTTTGCAAAAGGAAGCATTGTCCTTTGTCTAGTGTGACTGGTCTGGTACAATACACAGTTATGAAGAAGATATGCTGGAGTGTAGGATGCCAGCCAGAATGAGTGTGGAAGGTAGGAAGAAAAGTGAAGAAACTTATGAGAAGGAAACTGGAATAGTAGGAATACCTGAATTCATGCCAATAATGTAGAAAAGTGCAATTCTTGTACAGAAAGAAAAGGAGATTGGCATAAAGAGTGTTCTTGCATAGTTCATTCAAGTTGAAATGCAGCTTTTGGAAGAATGTTAGAACTGATTTAGCATTAGGATGGAATTGTTTAATTTTTAAAGGTAAAGAATTATCGAGCGAGGTGAGACTTGAACCCACAATCCCCAGCTCCAGAGGCTGATGCCTTATCCATTAGGCCACTGGGCCCTTTTATGGTATGCATCTCTGCGGTTTGTCTTATATTTTGTCTGTAGCAGTGTCCTGCCTGTACCACTGCTGTATGTGTTGCAAATTTTTGTTTTCATTTTATTTTATTTTTTTTTTTTTGTCACCGGCAAGGATTTTGTAGCTTACCTATAGGATACTAAAGGCATGAAAATAGAAGTGCTAGCAAGCAACACAACATATGACACAGAAGTTTTGTCCCAGGTATGGAATATGAGTATTCATTTGTTCTCCTGCAGGACATGAAGGAAAGGGGAAATTGTCACCATGCTTTGGATTATCATTTAGCTAGTCTACATAACTTTGGGTCAGAGGTGGAATTTTTTGAAATTCCACTTTTTCTTTACATTTATTTTAGACGCTGTCTTTATGGTTCCCACTGCAAATTTGGTTGCTTTTATTTTCCCGAAGTAGAAGTAGATTTTAATGTGAACTAACTGGCTTTGGGATAATGTTAATTCTATTTTTCATACATGTTAATCCATTTACATTGTTGTTTGCATTATATTTCATAGACATGTATTTTACGTTGGAGCAATGATTCTCTTTTGTGCAAATGTGCTGCAGTATGATCACCCTTAGTTGTAGTTCTCTGAAGTTATGGATGGAAAATTATCTCTCCACCTAAGGAGACTACAGCCATCCATATGATAAAAAAAATGGCAGCATATTCTCTTACCCGGTACAAATGAGGATCATATTTTTTTGAACCTGAGGTACATTAACACTTCAGAGGGAATTTAAGATTAGAATGTGATGAAAATTTCTGATACACAGGGAGGCATCACGCTTGCTGTGTGCATATCTTGGGGTTAGAATTTTCTTCCAGTCATGACCTGATTGATTTGGTGTCAGTGCACTCTCTTGACTTGTTGCAATTTAGAACTCCTGATTGATGGCAGCACGATTGATAAAATATTCCTCTCAGTTCTTCACAGATGGATATGGGAAGATGTAGAATTTTCTTCTAGAGCAAGGTTGTGCTAACTTTCTTATTAGCGTGAGAGAAGATTTTTCAAAATCTCTGTATTATGTTCCCCAATGGGGACGTTACATTTGACATTGTCTACAAAGGAATTTATAGTCTAGATTTGATGTTTCTTCCTTTCTACTATGTATCTTGTGAGGGTTAAACCTTGGAAGCAGGTCTATCACTTTTGGCTGTCTCTCAGCTCACAATTTGTTACAAGGAAAACGGCTTTGGTTGATGCTTGATGTTAATATGCTGCTAGGTTGTGCAGTCAGTCACCCATCACCATTAGACACTGATATAATATTTCAGTATATTTAAATTAATTTGCTCTGAATTAATTTATTGGCTCAAAAGATGCAGTGGTTTCATTTTCACTTGCTGTGATCTGATTTTCCTCCTGCAGAACTTAATACCTGGAATAGTCATCCCCATTTGCATGTGGCTGTATGCAGCATATCCCCACCAGCTGCTTTTCCTTGTGTAAAATGTAGCAGAGTTGAAAGGATGAGTCAGAAAGCACTTCTAAAGGCTTTGGCTACTTTCCCGAGTTTTCATTCTGAATGCCGTATTACAGCTGTAGAAAGCAAACCTTTCAGTTTTTGTAGCACTATGCAATATGTAGGAAGTGATGTCTGGCAGCAGAATGATATGAAAATAGAACAATACTGGTTATTCTCAGAGGTACCAAAAGGAATAAGTTAGAATATGCTGAACTGTGTCCAGGTATTGTTTATATTACGCAAATGCTTTATAAGAGGTTGCATCATATGGCATACATTGGCTGCTGCACGTTTAGATAGCGTTGTGCAATATTTGTGATTGTAAATTTTACGATGATTCTTCCATTGATAGATACACAGGATGCCATATCATACTGACCATTTAATGACAGAAAGGATCTTAAGCAAAATTAATTTTGAAACTTCAGTGATTGCACAGAATATTATCTGTGTCCACGTTCTAGATGAGGGGAGATCTGTTATGTTCTGATCTCCCTGTGAGTTTTAAAGACTGCCTAACCAATTTGTAATGCCAGTGAAGCTAAGTTTCCTTATGAAGTAGCACAGATGCAGGACAATTTCTTAAAGTACATCTTTGGCTTTGTTCATCTGGCCAGATGTAATGAGAAATATGCATGAGACTGATATTGCCATAATGGTAGCAGGTGGAAAGGTTGGTGTTGTTGAATCTGATGTTTGTAATAACAATGCAGTTAAAGGAAACTTCATCTTGGAATTGAAAGCCCTCATGTCCGTTGATTTTACAAAGAAGTAGGAAAGTATAGTGAAGATAAATTATATATCCCGACTTTATATCTGATGCTGAATAGCAAAAGGAGTATTGAGGCCGCATACTGAGAAGAAAATTATTAAAGGAATGGCAGAGTACTTTCGGATTGTATGAAACTCCATAAATGAAATGCATTTGTCTGAGTTGAAATTTAGTTCCATTACCTTAATTTGCATTAATACTTGGTGCTAAACTCACAATGTAGCCAGATGAAATAGGCCCTTCACTTTGTGAAAGTGAGCACTTGTGAATATTGATTTTTTCACTGTTCCAAAACATGAAAATATAACTAAAAAAAATTGAGTTTAAGTGTCTTTGCAATGGGTGTGTTACATATTCCAAATAACTAGCAGTCAAATGGCCTATCTTTAAATAGTAATATATCTGTTTAGATTTTGTAGCGTAGTTATGTAAAGAATAACATTTTTCATAATAACTTGTCAGCTGGTAAACTGTGTCCAAGTATTACCTGGACATCTGACATTAAAGAAGTTCTTAGGAAGGAACATGGATGCTTCCAGTCCATTACCAGTTGAGCGTCGGTAGGAGATGTCAAGGCTTACTGAAAGAATTCTTCTCTTTGTATGAAATCAGTTCTAAATCAAAATCTGTATATGTGATGAAGCAAATTATATGCAAGTAATGCAGAGAGTAGTTGTTTAATGCAGCTTTGCAAAAGGAAGCATTGTCCTTTGTCTAGTGTGACTGGTCTGGTACAATACACAGTTATGAAGAAGATATGCTGGAGTGTAGGATGCCAGCCAGAATGAGTGTGGAAGGTAGGAAGAAAAGTGAAGAAACTTATGAGAAGGAAACTGGAATAGTAGGAATACCTGAATTCATGCCAATAATGTAGAAAAGTGCAATTCTTGTACAGAAAGAAAAGGAGATTGGCATAAAGAGTGTTCTTGCATAGTTCATTCAAGTTGAAATGCAGCTTTTGGAAGAATGTTAGAACTGATTTAGCATTAGGATGGAATTGTTTAATTTTTAAAGGTAAAGAATTATCGACCCAGGTGGGACTTGAACCCACAATCCCCAGCTCCGGAGGCTGATGCCTTATCCATTAGGCCACTGGGCCCTTTTATGGTATGCATCTCTGCGGTTTGTCTTATATTTTGTCTGTAGCAGTGTCCTGCCTGTACCACTGCTGTATGTGTTGCAAATTTTTGTTTTCATTTTATTTTATTTTTTTTTTTTTGTCACCGGCAAGGATTTTGTAGCTTACCTATAGGATACTAAAGGCATGAAAATAGAAGTGCTAGCAAGCAACACAACATATGACACAGAAGTTTTGTCCCAGGTATGGAATATGAGTATTCATTTGTTCTCCTGCAGGACATGAAGGAAAGGGGAAATTGTCACCATGCTTTGGATTATCATTTAGCTAGTCTACATAACTTTGGGTCAGAGGTGGAATTTTTTGAAATTCCACTTTTTCTTTACATTTATTTTAGACGCTGTCTTTATGGTTCCCACTGCAAATTTGGTTGCTTTTATTTTCCCGAAGTAGAAGTAGATTTTAATGTGAACTAACTGGCTTTGGGATAATGTTAATTCTATTTTTCATACATGTTAATCCATTTACATTGTTGTTTGCATTATATTTCATAGACATGTATTTTACGTTGGAGCAATGATTCTCTTTTGTGCAAATGTGCTGCAGTATGATCACCCTTAGTTGTAGTTCTCTGAAGTTATGGATGGAAAATTATCTCTCCACCTAAGGAGACTACAGCCATCCATATGATAAAAAAATGGCAGCATATTCTCTTACCCGGTACAAATGAGGATCATATTTTTTTGAACCTGAGGTACATTAACACTTCAGAGGGAATTTAAGATTAGAATGTGATGAAAATTTCTGATACACAGGGAGGCATCACGCTTGCTGTGTGCATATCTTGGGGTTAGAATTTTCTTCCAGTCATGACCTGATTGATTTGGTGTCAGTGCACTCTCTTGACTTGTTGCAATTTAGAACTCCTGATTGATGGCAGCACGATTGATAAAATATTCCTCTCAGTTCTTCACAGATGGATATGGGAAGATGTAGAATTTTCTTCTAGAGCAAGGTTGTGCTAACTTTCTTATTAGCGTGAGAGAAGATTTTTCGAAATCTCTGTATTATGTTCCCCAATGGGGACGTTACATTTGACATTGTCTACAAAGGAATTTATAGTCTAGATTTGATGTTTCTTCCTTTCTACTATGTATCTTGTGAGGGTTAAACCTTGGAAGCAGGTCTATCACTTTTGGCTGTCTCTCAGCTCACAATTTGTTACAAGGAAAACGGCTTTGGTTGATGCTTGATGTTAATATGCTGCTAGGTTGTGCAGTCAGTCACCCATCACCATTAGACACTGATATAATATTTCAGTATATTTAAATTAATTTGCTCTGAATTAATTTATTGGCTCAAAAGATGCAGTGGTTTCATTTTCACTTGCTGTGATCTGATTTTCCTCCTGCAGAACTTAATACCTGGAATAGTCATCCCCATTTGCATGTGGCTGTATGCAGCATATCCCCACCAGCTGCTTTTCCTTGTGTAAAATGTAGCAGAGTTGAAAGGATGAGTCAGAAAGCACTTCTAAAGGCTTTGGCTACTTTCCCGAGTTTTCATTCTGAATGCCGTATTACAGCTGTAGAAAGCAAACCTTTCAGTTTTTGTAGCACTATGCAATATGTAGGAAGTGATGTCTGGCAGCAGAATGATATGAAAATAGAACAATACTGGTTATTCTCAGAGGTACCAAAAGGAATAAGTTAGAATATGCTGAACTGTGTCCAGGTATTGTTTATATTATGCAAATGCTTTATAAGAGGTTGCATCATATGGCATACATTGGCTGCTGCACGTTTAGATAGCGTTGTGCAATATTTGTGATTGTAAATTTTACGATGATTCTTCCATTGATAGATACACAGGATGCCATATCATACTGACCATTTAATGACAGAAAGGATCTTAAGCAAAATTAATTTTGAAACTTCAGTGATTGCACAGAATATTATCTGTGTCCACGTTCTAGATGAGGGAGATCTGTTATGTTCTGATCTCCCTGTGAGTTTTACAGACTGCCTAACCAATTTGTAATGCCAGTGAAGCTAAGTTTCCTTATGAAGTAGCACAGATGCAGGACAATTTCTTAAAGTACATCTTTGGCTTTGTTCATCTGGCCAGATGTAATGAGAAATATGCATGAGACTGATATTGCCATAATGGTAGCAGGTGGAAAGGTTGGTGTTGTTGAATCTGATGTTTGTAATAACAATGCAGTTAAAAGAAACTTCATCTTGGAATTGAAAGACCTTGGGCAGGATTCACGAAGGCTTACACGGAGTTTAAGAGTAGTGTATGCCTCCGTGTAAGCCTCCCGATCCAGGAAAAGCCCAAACCTCTGTGTAAGAGACAGCTAAAACGTCTCTTACACTGACTGGGCGTGGAAATGCTCAATACCTCATTTGCAGCTCAAAGATATGCAAATGAGGTATTTGAGCGATCCAGGAAGCCCATGGCAGTCCGTGTAATGGACGTTTTAGCTGCAGAAATGTACTCAGCTGACAACTGAGTACATTTCTGCAAAATTGACAACGGAGCTATGTCAGCTCCAAATAAAGGGTGCATATGTGTCATCTAGCATGCCAATGGCCAAATATGTGGCCATTGGCATTAAAAATTGATGCAAAATTATTTAAAATAACTTTTTTTTTTCGAGGGATTTTGATGTTTAACTGCAGCGCACCAGCAAATGGGGTGCGCTGCCTAAAAGTGAAAACCGAAGCTTATAAGCCCACAATTGTTGGTTTTATGTATTACATGGAATGACAATGCAGGGACTAGCAGACCAAAAACAATATGGCCACCGTGTAGTGGTTGCCAAGGGGGGGAAGCTCAGTGTAAGAGATGTAACTAAGCATTACTAGGCAATCCTATGTAAATGAGGGTTACAATACTGAATCACACTGCCACATAGGTAATGAGCACTTTCCGAGTAGTGTAAGAGTTGCAGCAGGGGGAGGAATAGAGTAAGAGGTAGGTGACATCACGGGGGAATGATAGAAATAAATGTATCACATTGGAGGGCAGTGTAACGTGACAGATGACAGACAGACATCAGGGAGAGAGGTGTGTCCCAACAGAACACTAGGAAAGTCAAGAAATAGAGGGTGCACACTATCCCTACACTCAAACTTTCTTGATATACGTGCATGCGTGCGTGTGCGCGCGTGTAAGGCAGGTTCAACATGTGGGAGCGTGTTGCAACCCGTTTACAACGGTTTGCGTGGGCGTGCACATGTGTAAGGCAATGTGCGCGCGTTTTACCATGAATCAGCCAAGTCCACACCGTGTAAGGATGTGTGCGCGCGTTTAAGCAACTGTGAGCGTGCTTAAGCTGGTGTGCACATTGCTCTCCCTGAGGAAACAGAGAGGAAAAAGGAAACAACCAGAATACAAGAAAGCTGCCAGAGGATACTGCTGGAGTTAATTGGTGATAACAATTGGAAGTAGGCAATTACACAGGCAGACTAGAAGCCCAACCCAACACTTAAAACACTGCAAACAGCAGTGCAGGGTGTTTCTCTCAAGAGATACTGCAAGAAAGGAGTAAGCTATCAGAATTGAAAACTGAAAAAGCTGAACTCAGAGCAGAAATGCTAGGGGCTGCCATAGCTATTATAATCAGGCACAGGCGAATTGCTGAGGGTGGTTACAATACAGATGCTGACAGACAACCCAGAGTGAGGAGAAGGAGAAGAGTATACAGGCCCAGGGTCACCTACCATGGGTTACATGAGCTGGAGATAGTAGAGTGCTACAGAGTGGACAGAGACCTTCTGCAGCAAATTGTTGAGCTGTGCAGGCCACGCCTCACACACAGAACCAACAGAGGGGAACCCATTCCAGTGGAAACCAAGGTATGTGTTGGCCTAAGAATACTAGCAACAGGTACCTTCCAGAGACCAACTGGTGATATGATGGGGATATCACAGGCATCAGCCTCCAGGGTACTGCACCAGTTCCTGGATGCCATGTCAGCACATGTCGTTGATCATGTATATTTCCCCAATGCCCGTGAGGTATTGGCCAGAAATATGCGTCTCTTCCAGCAAATATCGGGATACCCTGAGGTACTGGCTGCAATAGACTGCACACACATACGCATCAAAGCACCAGCCGGTGAGCAGGGTAGAGCCTAAATTAACCGCAAGGGATTCCCCTCCATCAACTGCCATGTCGTGTGTGATGCCCAGGGCATAATAATGAATATGTGTGCTGGCTGCCCTGGGAGCTACCACGATTCCCACATCTGGCATCTGACGCAGCTGTACCAATGATTTGCCAGTGGGGACTTCCCACACGGACACCTAGTGGGGGATGCAGGTAATGCACTTGAGCCGTGGCTGATGACACCCATTACAAATGCACACACACCTGAACAGGAACGCCATAATGAGGCACACGCACAAACACGTAATGTCATAGAGGGTGTGTTTGGGCTGCTCAAGTCATGGTTCTGGTGTCTGGACACATCTGGTGGAGCCTTGCAGTACACACCAACTACATGTACCCAAATGATCATGATATGTGCTATGCTACATAATATGATCCTGCGGAAACAGCTGCAGCAGGACCAGCATAGGGCTGGGCCAAACATACCCCCACCATTGCCAAGGCCACCACAGGCAGAGGGTGACTTGGAGGAGGAACAACCTGACCTTGCCCCAGTAGGCAGAAGGAGGCATGCCCAGTATGCCCTGGCCTTGGCAAAGAGGCAACGCATAGCACATACACTGGCTCAGTAGGAACACTGGGACTGATACCCCCTCCGACTCACTCATATAGTAACAGGGATCCCTAACATGACACAACCTGCTTCCAAACATGTACAGGGAGTGTAGTATGTGCATCCGACAGAGGCAGCCCTGCAGCACCACCTGAGGCATGAATGCCATGTGTTAAGTAATGTAACACCATGTACCATATGCACACCTGAGGACCCTGACTAACATCCACCCTCACCAATCATAAACCACAAAAACACAAACCCACCTTCATAGGTACCACAAGGGATAGGAACCTAGATGTAATGCTACCCAATGCCAGAAGTATAAACAGCAAGATGTGTGCAGTGTAAACGCACACAGTATAGAGAATGTAGATATCAGTGCTGTAATAGAAAACTGGGTCAAAGCCCACATTAGCACCCTAACACTACCAGGTCACACTTCATACAGTGATGTGCAGCTGCAAAAACATGGAACAAGCTACAAAACGAGGGTGACTAGCAATAAATGTCATGGATAACCACACCCCCATGTTGGTACCACAACAAGAAGCAGCATGGATTAGCCATGGTCAAATACCAATGGCTAAAACTGCCTACTACTATATAGCTTGCTGCAGACCACTGTCCTAATAGCAGGAACTGCACCAGGCCTATGTTGGAATACAGGAAGATATCAAGCCCCCCAAACCACATTATATTGCTTGACTGAAAATAACTACACATACACCATAGTTTCATAGTTTCATAGTTTACTACTAGGCTATCTGCCCTAGTGCATTTATAAGCCTAGCCATAGTGATGTGGCTATTGCCACCCCTTATAGTGGTAATAAGTGTACAGAATAGATTCCGAATATTGTGCCTCTGACTTAGTGGTGACACATTATGACCCCCTTACTTAATCAAATAACTTGACTGTGCCTCTGTCTAGTAGTGACACAGGGAGGACCCCTGGGGTAAACCTATAATCTCACATCCACTTGTCCAGATTTCTCTTGAAGAGAGTCAGTGAGGGACTCTGTCTAACATGAACTGGGATTCTTTGCTAGAGTGTGAGAAGCCTCTGAGTTATGACTCTGTCCCTCCAGCATGTCCTATACATGTATGTGCTGAGGTTCAAATCTTTAGCTCTCATGGTTCTGGTGGATTTGGATTGCTTGCAGTGGAGCATGTCCACCAAATCCTGATTGGACATGGTCTTGTATGTCAGGCATAGGTCACCTGTAAGTAGGCGGTATGCTACTGAATAAAGCTGGATTTCCTTTAGTCTGGAAGCATATGACATGTGTTGTAGACTCTTGATCCTCTTGGTAAGGTACTTTTGGGGTCTCTCCAGCTGTTGCAAGTGCTGGGTGAGGTACATACCAAATGGGGCTTTGTATTCAATCATGGGCCTGATAATGGAGAAGTATAGGGGTACAATGACCTCCTTTGATCTGGATGGAAAACCCTTCATGATAAGGTGGGCAAGATAGAAAGTCTTTCTAACCACTTTGGCAACATGGGTGTCAAACGAGAAGTCACTATCTACATGGGTCCCCAGGTGTCTGATTTGTTTTCTGTGCTCAGTGGGTTGCTGTCTATGTATTGATTTGTGGGTACTTTGTTCCTCCCAAAGGGGATGACTACACATCAGTTGCATTCAGTTTCAGGCCATGATTCCGGCACCAGCTATCTGTCTTTGTGATGGCATTCTGTAGGATGTGTGTGCCGGCTGATGTATTCACTATGGTGCCTAGGTTGCAGTCATCTGCAAACTTTGTCAGCCATACCCCTCCTATGTTTGCTTTCACATCTGAAAAGTAAATGCCAAATAAGAGGGGTCCCAGGACGGATCCTTGTGGGACACCACTTGTGACTGGCTTTGAATCTGACAAGGCACCTGCAATGTCGACTTTATGGGTTCTGTTTCTTAGCCATTTTGCAACCTATCCTGTGACATATGGTTTTATATTTCAGCTGTTGAGCTTGTCTATAATGCCTGAGTGGGGTATTGTGTCAAAGGCCTTAGCCAAGTGCAGGTAGGCTGTGTGGACCGCTTAGCCCTCATCAATGGCCCTACAGACAGTTTTAAAATAGTCAACTAGGTGCAAAAGGCAGGATCTGCCCTGTACAAAGCTGAACTGAGTGGGATCAAGGGTCTGTAGGTCACCAATGTCTCTGTTTAAGAGCTCCATAATGACTCTTTCCATAGCTTTGCAGACAAGGCTGGTTAAGCTTGTGTGGTGGTAGTTCCCAGGGACTGTGGAGGCATCTCCTTTGTGGAGTGGGACCACTGTTGGTGTATGCCATTGTTCAGGTACATATCCTGTAGCAAGGCTAAGGTTAAATAGCATTTGTATATACGGGTTTATCTCCTTCTGGAGTTCACATAGCACGCAACTGGGGATACCATCAGGTCCCATTGATGCTGTGTTCTTGTCTTTGCTGAGTGCGGCTCTCACATGGACATCTGAGATGACAGTGAGGTTACATTCAGCTGTGATAACTATCTTCTTTTGGGGGTGAGGGAGGGGGAAAATTGCACTGAACCTGTCTGCCAGAATGTTGCCAATATCTGTCAGGTCACTGAAATATATATTGTTGTGTACCAACTCTGAGCATATCTGAGGGTTCCCACCCAGGTTTCTGACATAACTGAAGAAGGCATTGTGGTTATCTTTATTGTCTTTGGTGATTTTTGTCTCAAAGTTGACCTTGGATGTCTTTATGAGAGAATGTAGCTTTTTACTAGTGCTGATCACAGCTGCCTTCCCTTTAGGAGATGTAGCTCTGTCTTGCATTAGTATCCTTCATCTGTTATACAGTTTGTTTATGGCTGGGGTCCACCAGATAGGCCACTTTCCCTTGGTGGAGAGGGTCTTGGTTTTATTTGTGATTGCATGGTCCATGCTTTCTTGGAGATGTCCGTAGAAAGCGTCTGTGAAGGAGTAACCATTGTGTGTTGTGGTTTCCACTGGCCCAGTGGGCTTAAAGGATACCATCTCAGTCTGAAGAAGTGTGAAGTCAGCTTTTGAGACGTTTGTCAGTATACTCTTTGTATTATACTAGCACCGACACATTTGTAGACAATTTCCCAGAATCCATCAAACAAAATGGACATGCAAAATGTAACACTTCCACAAGAGGGGTAAGCATACTGTATGTGATAATCAGAAATATGTGTACTGGATGTCAAGATGAGAAGTGTATCCCTCACTGGTAAGACCAGACCATAGAGTAATCACACTGTAGTTACACATCCCGACCCCGGTCCCTGGCCAGATTACCACAGTGAAACACATGTATAAAGCATAGCTTGCACCCCTACAAACCAATGTGGAATCCATGAAAGGCCCTGTGCAAGTCCAGAATATGGGACACACTGCAGAACATGTTATACAGGCATACCATGAACACAGCCAAGAGTGCTTGGAGTCTGCAATCACAAATAATAACAAGACACAATACCATACACCCAGGCATCTGGCATGCTGGACTCCAGCAATTACTAAACCATTGAAGAGAATGCGGAAGCTACCACATGATAGATCAAACATAAAAAGTGAAGTAATCAGTGATCACTAGTATGGCAATAAAATGTGTCCATACATACAATCCACTAAGGCCAGGCAAAACAAGTAGAATCTGTGAATCCAGTGGCAATGTGACACCTGTCCCAAGTACACACACAACAACAACTCACCCCAATAAATACAAATATATGTGATAGACGCAACCAGGTAGCCAAACCGGAGCCTGAGCACCCCCATATCAGTACTGTCAAAACTAGTCAGGAGGACAAGGTAACCACATACACCACAAACCCAGTCCCACATAGACCTACAACGACTGTAAACCAAACACATAAACACAAAAACATTCCCAGAGGCCCTAATTACAAACACACAACACCAACACAAGCCTCCAAAGCAGACACCCAGTAAAACAACCTCCTGACATAGCACATGTAACACATAGTACACAAAGCTGGTGTGCCAAACAGTCACAGGACAGAAGGAGAAACAACATGTCTGATACAGTTGTAATAGGTGACTCCATAGTGAGACATGCTGCTGTTCCAGGGATGGCTTGCACCTGTTACCCATGAGCGTCTGGATATTGCCTAAGGCTTTTGCAACCTACAGAGATCCTTTCGTAGGCAAGGCCGAAAAGACTAACCCACCACCATAGAAAACAAAACTGGAAAGAAACAGAAGGGTAATGCTGATCAATGCCAGATGTGTAAACCTCAATATGCATGCTCCTGAGGCCCTCCCAGTATGGAGAACATTGATGTCTGTCCAGTGATAGAAACCTGCTGCAAGCCTCATGACAGCACACCAGCACTACCAGGTAATACCACATATCATGTGTTATGGCCACAAAACCTGGAACAAAACATAAAAGGAGGGTGAGTATCCATATTCAGCACAGACACCTATACGTCCAGTTAACTGACAATGCTTATGTCATTGCAGTCCACCCATGTGCAACTAACCGTAGGCAAGACTGCTGTACAGTCTGTAGCATGCTACAGACCACACTCTCACACACAGGAACCCCACCCCACTGTCCTGAAGACAGTGGATAGTATGAATGTACCACCAAATACAAAACAAGGTACACACAAATTACCACATAGGTGGTAAACCATTATGTGTGGAAGGAGTAATCAGGGACCTAGTGACATGAGTGGACAGTCACCTGTTATGTGACAGTCTCATCGCCAATTTGTCTAGGAAGGTTGTCTATATTGGACACTGTATCATGAAAGGATTCACATCTACGTCAACAAAGGTCATTGTGCCCCTATACTGTTCCTTATCAGACCATATTGTAGTACAATGCCTCATTTGGGATGTACATTACCTGGCACCTGCAGCAGTTAGAAAGACCTCAAAGGTACCTCACCAAAAGTCAGAAAGGGTCTCAAATATATGTCATATGCTGCCTGGCTGTAGACACCACAGCTGAATGCAATCACATACTGCCTACACAGAGGCATTGTATGTCTGTTGTACAAGTCCATGTCCAACACAGAAGTAATGGACATGCTCCACCCCAGAAAACTCAAAGCCATCGCAGCTGTGTGAGTCAGAGATGTCAACCTCAACACATAATCAAATAGGATGTGCTGGAGGGATAGATACCTAACCTTGAGTCTCTCCACACCCTGGAACAGAATACCACTACATGTTAGGCAGAGCCCCTCACTGACACTCTTCAACAGGAAGTTTGCAAAATGGATGGATAATTGTAGATGTACACTGGGGGGTCTTTACTGTGTCATGTCCAGACAGAGGCACAGCTAAGTAAATCATAAATGGCCATAATATTCACATAGCAGGTGGCAAAGCCACACACACTGTGGCTAGGCTTACAAATGCCCTAGGGTGGATAGCCTAGTATGAACCTATGAACCTATTATGATACAAATTGTACAGGACACTAAGGATAACCCCAAGGCTGCTGCAACTGATGGTAGTAAGCGTGTTGTGAATTCCCAGATATGCTCTGGATCACACAAATATTACAAACAACATACCAAACACACACACGTATTGCCAACATACATCCTGACAGGTGCAGTGCAAACCCCCATAATGCAAAATAGCTTTCTCAGGAGACTGCTGCCTCCTGACATTATGTCAGCCTTACCACAGGATATGTACCCAAAGAGCAGTGTACAACAACAGTGGTTGTTCTCAAGAAAGGTGTCACCTGAATGGATACTAAAAACAACCACCACAGAATCCTGAGAAGCTTGGTCTGCACAGCTATGGAAAGGATCAGCATGTACCACAGACATAAAGATATTGGGGATCTATTGACACCCGACCCTACCCAGTGTGGGTTTATTAAGTGCAGACCTTGCCCCTAAACATGTGTGACTCAGTTGAAACAGTAATTGAGGTCACTGATGAGGGCAATGTGGTCCACACAGTGTAGCTGGACCTTGCAAAGCCTTCCATACAATACCCTACATGTTCAATATAGATATGCTCACCAGCTTATATATACACCCCTATGTCACTAGAGGGTTTGCAAACCAGACCAATGACAGATCTGACATGGTCAGACATGCTGCAGCCATGTCAGACTACAAACCACATATAACAGGTATCCCACAAAGCTTGGTCCTGGGACCTTCTCTGTCTGGTATATATGCCCCATAGATACAGGCCAACATGTAAGGACTGTGCCTGAACATGTTTGCAGAGGACTACAAACCGCCCGACATATCTGACACTCCAGCTGACACAAGCATCCCACAAAAGGGCCACATAGAAACAGACAACTGGTGCCATAGCCATGTCAGCATGTTAAATGGAGAAAATTGTATAGTCAACCTCTGTGGATATACAGTAAGTGACCACCAATTACCACATAAGTGTTAACCCATTACATATTTAACATGTAATGACAGACCTGGGTACACAAGGTGATAGATATCCTGCATTGGACAAACATGTGGCTGTAGTGTTAACAGAAACAATCCAAATACCAACCTAATCATGAAGGTTATGACATCTAGATAAGGGGAGGTCATTGTGGTTCTGCAGTTATCCTTCATCAGCGTTACAATTGACTACAACAGCCCCTGTGGGGGTGTACCTCAGCAGACACCTCCATCAACTGTAAAGTCCACAACAGTACCTCACCAGGAGTATCAAAGAGCTTGAACAGATGTAATGTGTTGCCTGATTAAACAGAGTGCAACTCCACACACTGCCATGCTGGCCACCCAGACGCAAGCTGTGCCTGATGTAGAAAGCCATGTCCAAGCTGGAATCAATGAACATGCTGCACCTTGTACAATCTGAATGGCAGTGAGCTATGCACATGAGGGACCTGAACCCCAGCACTGACATACATAGGACAAGCTGTACTGCATTATCCATAACACAGAAGCCACCCCCACGCATGAGTAAACTACCAGTACAGGTTATCCATAGAGTCACTCGTTGATTCTCCTCAACAGGAATCTTAATGAGTGGATGGGAGATGGTAGGTTTACCCTGGGTATCACTGTTATGTCACGGGTAGACAGAGGCACAGTATACTAAACAAGACATATGTCATGGCAAACTACACTTACAATGTGTCAAAGGACAAACACACTCTCTGACTAGCATTAGAAATGGTCTAGGGCACATCGGTAGTGTTTGCCAATGTATGCCTATGTTGTGGAATACACTACTGATGTTGGACGAGGCTGTTGTAAGTAGTTAATATCTGAACATAATGCAACATGGTCAGATAGGTTCATAGGTTCATAGGTTTATACTAGGCTATCTGCCCTAAGGCAGTTATAAGCCTAGCCCAGAGTTTTGTGGCTTACGCCACCTATATGGAAACAATACTGTGCCCATTAGTTTGTTGTGCCTCTGTCCAGCAGTGACACAGAGACGATTCCCGGGGTAAACCTATGATCTCCCATCCACAGGTAAAGATTCCTCTTGAACAGAGCCAGCGAGGTGCTCTGCCTCACATGGACCGGGATTCTATTCCACAGCATAGGGAGTCTCTGAATGATAAATCTATCCCTCCAGCATGTCCTACTTATATCCCTGCTAAGGTTTAAGTCACTTGCCCTAGTGGTTTTGGTGGATTTGGAGTTTTTGAGGTGGAGCATGTCCATTAATTCCTGGTTGGACATGGCCTTGTATGTCAGGCACATGTCACCTCTGAGCAGATGGTATGCGACTGAATAGAGCTGGAGTTTCTTCAATCTAGCAGCATATGACAGATGTTGGAGTCCCTTTATCCTTTTGGTGAGGGACTTTTGGGGTCTCCAATTGCTGCAGATGTCGGGTGAGATACATCCCGAATGGGGCATTGTACTCGATCATTGGTCTGATAAGTGAAGAGTACAGGGGAACAATTACCTCACTAGATCTGGATGTGAATCCCTTCATGATCAGGTGGGCAATGTAGAAGGTCTTTCTAACCACTTTAGCAATGTGAGTGTCAAAAGAAAGGCCACTGTCAACCTGGGTCCCCAGGTCCCTGATAACTTGTTCTGTGCTTAGAGGATTGCCACCTATATGGTAGCTTGGGGTTACCTTGCTTTTCCCGAAGGGTATGACTATACATTTTTTGGCATTTAACTTCAGGCCATGGCTCTGGCACCAGCTATCAGTTTCCGTGAGTCCCTTCTGAAGGATATCCGTGTCTGATGCACTTTCCACTATGGCGCCCAGTTTGCAGTCATCTGCAAACTTTGTCAGCCAAAGTCCTCCCATGTTGGCCTGTACTTCTGAGAAGTAGATGCCGAACAATAGGGGGCCAAGGACCGAGCCCTGTAGGACACCACTTGTGACTGGCTTGGAGTCTGACATAGCGCCAGCAACTCTAACCCTGTGGGTCCTGTCCTTAAGCCAGTTTGCAACCCATCTTGTGACATATGGGTTTACATTTAAGTTGGTAAGTTTTTCTACAATACCCGCGTGGGGTGTTGTGTTGAAAGCCTTTGCAAGGTCAAGGTAGGCTGTATGGACTGCCTTTCCCTCATCAATGGCCTTAGTGACTGTTTTGAAGAAGTCGACCAAGTTCAAAAGGCATAATCTGCCCTTGACAAAGCCAAACTGGGACGGGTCCAATGTCTGCATGTCCCCTATATCTTTGTTTATGAGCTCCATTATGATCCTCTCCATAGCTTTGCAGACTAGACTTGTTAAGCTTATGGGGCGGTAATTACCAGGGTCCGTAGAGGCACCGCCTTTGTGCAGATGTGCACAACTGGACCCTAACCAGGCTGTTGTGCTCACTATGGAAATGTAAAGCAGTGATAGGACTAAAGCCCAGGATACTGTCCACCACAGTGAAAGTACTGAACCACTACACTATACAGTACTACAGTGTTAGGTCAGTATGAACGGATGTTGACAATTGTATGCAAAGTATCCCATGCAAAACCTGCAGGCACAGTATAATCCCTGTTGTGTTCACACAAAAGCATTTGGACAGTAACTACACAACATGACACAGAACACACAACCATAAATAGGAGATATTTGTTGAAGTTCACACTCATCCACAAATGTGATGGGCTGCAGAGTTCAACATATGGAAAGCTCACACTGGGCATGCTCACACACTTTGATAAATGAGACATCTTTCACACAACATGCCATGGGAAGGCTGAACTGGGCATGCTCACACACTTAGTCCAAATATCAGTTTAGCATTTTGCCACATATATCTGGTATATGTATGTGTTATTCCAGTAACCAACAACATTATATCAATCTGACCAGTGCTCACACTTAAATGACTACAGAGACATACATGATATAGTGGATTTCCCCCATATGCAAACATCGTCCACAGATACACAAGTTGTTCATACAAACAGGAACTGTTATGGCAATAAAGACCTGCAAACACTGCTATCAGCACCAAATAATGTGCATCTGACAGTTAAACATATGGGTGTAGAGGTCAACACTAGGCTGTTTGCCCTAGGGAATGACAGCTTATCCAGAGTGTGTGTGTGTGTGGGTGATTGTGGTTGGTCTGTGTGCAAGTCTGTGTGAGAGAAATGTTCCTCTTAGCAACTGGGAAAACACACCACAGGATGCTCATTCACCTTTCTAAACACTGATGATGTCAGCACCCTATAAGTATATCAGGAGAAAAGAAATCTCCCACTAATCCGAATAGCGCACTCCACTAATGCATCCATCTCTAGTGTCATAACATAGTTAGGTAGGGGGTTGAATCCAGTAAGTGTGTATGAAAGGAACATCCCCTTTGGCAACTGTGAAAACACACCACAGGATGCCCATTCCCCTTTCTAAACACTGATGATGTCAGCACCCTATAAGTATATCAGGAGAAAAGAAATCTCCCAGTAATCTGAATAGCGCGCTGCTAATGCATCTGTCTGTAGTGTCATAACCTATTTAGGGAGGAGTTTGAATCCAGCAAGTGTTTGTGTAAGGGGGGGGTGAGTGTGTGTGTATGAAAAGAACATCCCTTTTGGCAACTGTGAAAATGCACCACAGGATGCCCATTCCCCTTTCTAAACACCGATGATGTCAGCACCCTACAAGTATATCAGGAGAAAAGAAATATCCCAGTAATGCGAATAGTGTGCTCCGCTTATGCGTCTGTCTCTAATATCCTAACATACTTAGGTAGGGGTTTGAATCTAGCAAGTGTGTGTGAAGGGGGGTTGGTGTGTATAAGAAAAACAGCCCTTTTGGCACCTGTGAAAACACACCACAGGATGCACATTCGACTTTCTAAACACCGATGATGTCAGCACCCTATAAGTATATCAGGAGAAAAAAAATCACCCAGTAATCCGAATAATGCACTCTGCTAATGCATCTGCCTCTAGTGTTATGATGTAGTTAGGTAGGGGTTTGAATCCAGCAAGTGTGTGTGAAGGGGGGTTAGTGTGTATGAAAGAAGCATCTCTTTTGGCAACTGGGAAAACACACTACAGGATGCACATACCCCTTTCTAAACAATATCACAATTATTTATGGCTTTTGATTCCAGACATGTCACGTGTGTTTTGCTCACACAGAATGCCCATGTGTGCGGGTTGTTTCTCACAATAATGCATGACATCGATTAAACCAGTTATGGCAATGCACACATGATGTATGTGTGTGCCAAATACACATATGTACCTGTGACCTTCAATAGTTACCATGTGTGATGCCTGCCACATGTGAATACATGGTATTTGCACTGGGTAACATTATGACTGTGGTCTTCTGTGCAGGTGCTGCATGTGGGATGTGTATATACAGTGTGAGATGTAGATGCTATCAACCTAGTAGTGAGGGATACACACCTGGTCTGGGGCATATAGTCTACATGTTGTTGATGAAGAGGTGCTGCATGTTTTCACCTGTTGTGGAAGTGGTAAGAAGTTGTTCCATAGCAATGCAGTGACCGCATGGTAAGAACCTTTCAGCTAGGGTGTTGTAGCTACAGTAATTAATTAGCATTCAGTAATATGTCAGCATTCCTGGTGAGGGTATGATGCCAACCAAGGTCAGGGTTCTACCAGCCTGTGCCACTTGCTCAGTGAGCCCTTCCATGTTCCCTATCATGTATTCCAGTGAGGGACATCACACATCAGCTGTCGTGGCATGGACAATGACTGAGTCATATGTGTCCATGCATCTGACTGACCTGTATGCTTGTGTTATGTGGTGGACCATAGTGCCCCATGAGCATATCACTGTGATCTTCACCTTGTCCAGCCTGGTGAGCATGATCTCACTGTACTGGACAATAAAAGTACCTAACACAACTGCAGCAGTAGTGTTGTATAGCTGTACAGACTGTGCTTGTTTGGCACACAGGATTTGTGTGCTATGTGTTATGCGTGCTGTGTTCAGGCCTAACGTATGCCTGTGTGCCACCTGCAGAGGTGTCTGCCACTCAGGCAGGATGCCATTCTTAGGCTCCACGAATGGCCCGGTGTGTTACTGTGCTTGTATTGCTGTCAGTGTAGGTCTACATCAGACTGGTATTGCAGTCACTGTAGTATTTCACGCCACCTGACAGGTTATGCCAGTACTGGGTTCAGAGTGCTTAGTCCACAGTTTGGCTATGTGTTTCCATCTCATACATGTGTTGTACATCCATGGGTAGGGGATAGGGTTGACTGAGTACATGTGGCAGCTGTGACATTACTACATGACTCACATATTCCACAACTGTACCATAGAGGTGACTGACAACTGACCTTTGCACATGCTACCATAGTATTGAGATTGCATTGGTGATTAACAGCACATAGGGCCAATGGTGAACAAGATACATAGGTTCATAGATTCATACTAGGCTATCTGCCCTAGGGCATTTATAAACTTAGCCAGAATGTGTGTGGCTTTCACCATGCATTGTAAATCTATCTTGCTATGCCCTTTTCCAAGGTTAGTATACTGTGCCTCTGTCTAACAGTGACACATAAGTGATACCCAGGGTAAACCTACAATGTCCCATCCAGTCATTAATATTCCTCTTGACGACAGTCACTGAGTGACTCTGCCTAACCTCTATTGGGATAATATTCCAGAGTGAAGGGAGCCTCTGAGTTATGAATGTGTCCCTCCAGCATGTCCTATGTATATCACTCCTGAGGTTCAAGTCTTTCCAGCGTGTAGCTTGATGGGATCTGGATATTCTGAAGTGCAGCATGACCATTAAGTCAGGGTTTGACATGGCTTTATATGTCAGGCACAGATTGCCTATGAAGAGGCAGTATGCCACTGAGTAGAGCTGCTGTTTCTTTAACCAGTCAGTATGTGGCATCTGTTTGAGCCCTTTGATCCTCTTGTTGAGGTACTTTTGTGGTCTTTCCAGTTGCTGCAGGTGTCTGGTAAGGTGCATGCCGACAGGGGCATTGTAGTCAATTATGGGCATGATGAGGGATGAGTAAAGAGGCACAATGTCCTCCCCTGATCTACATGTGAAACCCTTCATGATGAGGTGGCCTATATAAAATGTTTTCCTAACCACTTTGGCCATGTGGTTGTCAAATGAGAGAATGCTATCAACTTGTGTACCCCAAGGTCCATAATTCCTTTGTCTGCACTTAATGGATTAACACATATGTGGTACTTTGTGGTCACTTTGTTTTTGCCAAAGGGGATGACTATAAACTTTTTGGCATTCAGCTTGAGGCCATGGCTGTGGCACAAGTCGTCTGTTTCTAAGAGGCCCTTTTGGAGGATGCGTGTGTTGGCTGGAGAGTTGATTATGGTGTCCAGTTTGCAGTCATCTGCGACTTGCTCAGCCACAGTCCTTCCATGTTGGCCTGTACCTCTGATAAATATATACTGAACAAGACAGATCCCAGGGCTGAGCCTTGTGGGACACCACTTGTAACTGGTTGAGGCTGACATGGCTCCAGCAATTCTAACTATGTGTGTTCTGCCCTTGAGCCACTGTGCAATATCTGTAGTGACATAGGGGTTAATATGTACACTGGTGAGCTTCCCTAGAATGCACAAGTGGGGTATTGTATCAAAGGCTTATGCAAGGTCCAGGTAGGCTGTGTAGACCACCTTCCCCTTGACAGTGGCCTTGGTGACTGTTTCAAAGAAATCAAACAGGTTTGAGAGGCAGGATCTGCCATTAACAAAGCCAAACTGTGTATGATGAAGTGTCTGTAGGTCCCCAATATCTATATTTATGAGGTTCATGATGATCCTTGCCATAGCTTTGCAGACCAAGCTATTCAGACTTATGGGGCGATAGTGTCCAGGATCCATTAAGGCACCACCTAAATGTAGAGGGACCACTGTTGCTGTACGCCACTCTTTGGCCACATATCGTGTAGTAAGGCTGGGATTGAACAGTAGTGTTATGTCTGGGTGTAGCTCTTCTTGGAGTTCATGTAGGACACAGACTGGGACACTGTCTGGTCCCATTGATGCAGTGTTTATTGCTTTGGAGAGGGCAGCTCTTACCTGAGCATCTGAGATGTCAGGGGGGGCAGCACTCTGCTGGGAGAAATATTTGCCCTTTTGGTGTGGAGGGGGGAGAAGGTAGCAGTGAACCTGTCCACTAGGATGTTGGCAATGTCTGTGTGTTTGGTATTTCTTGTGACATCTTGGACTACCTCTGAGCATATCTGGGAATTACCACCCAGGTTCCTAACATAACTACAGAAAGCCTTGTGATTATCCTCAGTGTCTTGTGGAATCTTCTCTCAAAGATGGCCTTAGACAATCTTATGAATGCCTGTAGTTTTCTTCTAATACTCATCAGTGATGCCTTCACATTTTGGGAGTTTGTTGTATCATTTAGTAGCTTCATCCTACTATTGTATAGTTTGTTTATGGCTGGTTTCCACCACACAGGACGTCTGCCTTTGGAGGATTGGGTCTTGCTTTTATTTGGGATTGCATGATCCATGCATTCCTGAAGGTGTCCATAGAATGCCTTTATACAGGTATCTGCAGTCTGGTCCATATTTTCAACAGGCCTGGGGGCTTTGAAGGTTTCCACATCATTTATGAGGAGTGTGAACATGCTTTACATGAGTTGTTGACTGTATTCTTCTGTGCAGGGGTTGGCCTTGGGATGTGAATATCCAGTGAGATTAGTTTATGGTCTGATCTTACCAGTGAGGGATACACTTCTGGTCTGGAGCATAGAGTCCCCATGTTGGTGATGATCAGGTTCAGTATGTTTTCCCCTCTTGTGTGAGTGGTAACACGTTGTTCCTTAGCATATTGGTATATAAATTCCAGTAATCTGTGGGCTAGGGTGTTGGAGCTACAGTCATGCTCCCAGTCTATGTTTGGGTAGTTTAACTCACCCAATATAATGGTGTATGGACAGACCTACATATTTCCAACTGTTTTCAGGAAGGCCAAGTGCGGTTCTTGTGTTTGTGAGGGTGGTCTGTAGCAGGCTATAACCTGGAAGGCAGTTTTACCCATTGTTACTTGCATATGGATAGTCTCTGATGTTTGGTGCTTTGCCACCAACCTGGAGGTGTGGGTATCTTGGATGAATATCAATACACCCACTCCTTTTGTGGTTTTGTGCAAGTTTTGGGCCTGAAAAGCATGGTATGAGGTATAACTTGGTAGTGCTGGAGTGCTGTTGGTAGCCCTGAATCCGGTATCTGTTACTGCACAGATAGCGATGTTCTCCATGCTGAGGAATGTTTTGAGTGTGTGCATCATCAGGTTTAGAGTCCTGCAGTGGCATATATGACTGCTCACATGGACAGATGCCAGGTAAGTCATATGCAAAGTGTCACAGGCAATGTACATGTGCACAGAAGAAACAGTGACATTCTGTCAAGTGAGACATGAACATACATATAGTAAGCTATGCAGATGTCACTAGGAGTCCACAGAAGATGTGTAACTCTGCATGGCAGGTCGGATCAGTATTCCAGGGTAACTGCAAGGAAACATGCATGCAAACATAGCTACTGTAAGCAGGGCTGCATGTAGTCCATAGTACAACAAACAAGCTGTACCACTTTCAGTAGGTAACACTGCAAATGCTCACCAGCTGACATATGAATACCTATGTCACCAAAGGTGATACTTACCAGACCACGGACAGAAATGACATGGCCAGACATGCTGCATCCCACATGAACACATATCTCAAGCAACACAGACCTCACAAAGTCAGTGTTCTTAACAGGCACAGCCCATAAGGCCAAACACAATGTGTGACACACCTATAATAGGTGATGCCATAGTCAGATACACTGATGTCCCGCCCTCCAGACTGAGCAAGGTGAGGGTCACATTTAGCTACCTGTCAGGTGATAGAATGTGCCACATAACACAAGCACTCAGGTCACTCCACAGCAAGTACAAGTATGAGGCAGTCATTGTCCATGCTGGTGTGAACAACCTGAGATGTACCTCCCTGGACTACATGGAAAGAGACACAGAGGAGCTCTTACATCACCCTCTCAAACTCAGGAATCCCACACAGCCTTCATGACGACACAGGAGTATAGATTTCTCTGTAAACACCATCATACTGGGTGACGTCAACTACCCAAACATAGACTGTGAACATTACTCAAGCCACAATACCCAAGCTCTAGGGTTCCCATAGTTCAGAAACTCTTTAGCTATGGAACAGGTAGTCAACATTCCCACAAGAGGGGAAATATACTAGACCTGATCATCACAAACATGAGTACAAAATGCTCACCACTTGAAGTATATCCCTCATTGCTGCAATCGAACCATATACTAATCACACTGGAGTACTGGATCCCCCACATATGCAAACCTCAAACACATCTATGTGTGTGTGGGAAATGCCCCTATTAGCAACTGTGACAGTACACTACAGGATGCAGATTCCCCTTTTGAAACACTGATGATGTCAGCACTCTATAACTATATTACTTGAATTAAAGCTCTCCAGTAATTTGTATAGCGTGCTCTGCTAATGTGTCTTTCTCTAGTGTCATAACCTTGTTAAGTAGGGGTTTGAATCCTACAAAGGGAATATATGTGAGTTAGTATGAGTGGGGTTTGTGTGTGTGCATAATGCTGTGAAGGAAAAGTGCCTTTTGCCAACTGGGAGAACACACTACAGGGTGCACATCCCTCATCCTAAACACAGATGATGTCAGCACCCTCTAAGTACAGCATTAGAAAGTATTGCTCCCACTAATACAAATAGTGCACTCTGCTAATGTGTCTGTCTCGAGTGTCATAACACAGTTAGGTAGGCGTTTGAATCTTGCAAATGGAAAGTGTGTGAGTGGGGTGAGTGTGCACAATGCTGGGGGTGGGATGTGGCTTTTGCCAAATGGGGCTACGCACTGCAGGGTGCACATTTCCCTTAACAAACAGTGATGTTGACAGCACCCTATACAAACAACATGACAACAGACAACTGCCAGTACTCAGTATAGTGCTACATGCTACTGTAACACGCACATGTACCAGAATATACCTAGATAGTGTTTTGAAACCTGAATGTGGCAAGTGTGTGGATGTGGGATGTTTCTGTGTGTGCATTTCTGTATGGAAAACATGTTGGATGTGGCAATCAGGGAACCACAGTACCTGATGCACATTACACTTTTAAACTAATGAGGTTGCCTGCACCCTGTGAGTACAGGTAGAGAAGAGGAAATCGGTAGTAATCCAAATAGTGCACTTTTCAAATGTGTACCTGTCATGTGTCGACAGCTACTCATGTAGGGTAATAAATAATGGAAATGGCAGGTGAGCGTGTGTATGTGTGGGGGTAGCAGGGTGTGTGTAAATGCATGTGTGACAGAACAGATACATATAGCCGAATCTACAATACAGCACATGATGCACATTCCCATAGTCAATGGTAGCATGTGATGGTGTGCAGCTGGTACACTTTGGTAAGTAGTATGGGTGCAGATAACAATTCAGGACATTCATACAGTTACTGCAGCAGGAATGCTGGGATATACACACAATCATAGTGGAACAGTGAACAGTTACCAACATGTTACTACTTATACACATCTATGTAGTCACCCTGTGCATCAGCAATGCAATGTTTACCTTTTCCTGCACTGATGTTGTAGTATGCAGGAGGTGGCACAGTGTCATCATATGCACAGGGTGTGGGTTAGGTATGCCCAAGCCAGCCACTGGTAACACCAATTGACATGTGTGTGTATGTGTGTTTGTGAGGGGCAGCAGTACAGGGTGGACCAGTGTTGGTGCAGTGTATGTGTGTATGTGTTTGCCCTAGGTGTTAAATTTCTGCATGTGTGTAAGCACGCACACAGTCCCACATAATGGCTGCCATGTACAGGGTTTTGTGGACAGCCACAGACTGCACCTGTCAGGTCATCCAGATCAGTGTCTGTGGGCACGGACACGGTACATGTGCCTGGCAGGGGTACTACGGACCGTATCCGGTACTATCCCAGACTGGGTACTGTCATCGGAAGCGGGTGTGTGTTGACTGGACACAGTTCCCTGTTGGGACTGTCCAGAGCCACGTGCACATGGTCTCCTGGGGTGTCCTGATGACAGCACTGATCCAGCATTGCTGGGGCTGCTGCTGGCACTTGAGGTGTGTGAGTGGGCCTGTTGTCATCCGCGGCCACTGCCAGCTGGTGCTGTTGCCGGCATACGGCCACGTCAATGCCGCAAACGCACACCATCGCCCTGGCCCATGGAAATCTGGTTGTGGAGCAGCTGTTGTATGTCCCCACAACGTCTGTCAACGACATCTGTGAAATTACGAATAGCATTCGCAATGTCACGCATGCCATCTGTCATGGCTGTGCGAGATGCTGTCAGCTCCCTCAGACCCAGTCTGGTGTACCTTTCCATACGCGCCTGTGCCTGCATAACAGTCCGAAACATAGTGGAGGTTGACATACCTCCTTGGGCACGTCGGCCAGAGGCAGTATGGCCACGGATGGCCCCACGAGAACCCATGGGTGACTGTCTGTGTGGTACCATTGGAGGACCCTGCTCATGGCTGCTTTGTGGGGATGCATGTACCACAGGTACCACATTACCCTGATCTATGCCCAATGCATACTGTCCATCGCCTAGGGACAATGGTGACAAAGGATGTAATGGCAGGATGACTGTGCGCATTGAAGGGGTTGACAGCTGTGTACTGTCAATTGGCTGACCAATGGCAGACCCAGACACACCTTCCTGCACCATTATAGACATTTCATCATCATCAGTACCTGGGGCACAAGATTCAAGTTCCCTGCTGCAGGTCACCAGAGCAGCACCAGAACCTACGGGAGGAAAACAGGGAACACAGATTACAGTCTCAACACATATTTTACGGTGATGCACTTCAATACAAATGCACACATTCAGAAATGGACACATGCACTCATGGACACACACACACATGCACACATGGGCACAGGCACACTTGCACATATGCACACCCCACAGTACACACACACATCAGTACTGAGTTACACTACTCTTACTAGTATTAACTTGAGTATTGCAGGTATTATTAAACACACTCACCAGCATGTATACTACAGTTACACTACTCTTACTAGTATTATAAATTGTTTTTCAGGTAATGATAAACACACTCACCAGCATGTATGGCCTGCCTCGTTGCTAGATGGGAGGGACCTGGAAATATGAAGAAAGTAATGTCAGTGGGCACAAGTGTGCCATTTGTTTTGCATATGATACAGTACAGTAGTACACCAGTTCCCTTATACACATCAGCTGCTCATAATGTCAGTATCACACATGCACAATTACATATCATGATGACAGATACATACCGCGTGCACACCTTATGCATGCATGAAGTAACAGTGTACAGAACAGTCATATGTACATATGGCATCTTACCTGCATGCTCAGTATCTTGCTGCTGTGTGGATCCAACCTCCATCATGATGCAAGTCTGATGCTGTTGTTGTTCTGGAGCTGGATCCATGACACTTAGCAGTAGCCCCTCCTGTCTGGTGAGGGGGGGATGTGTGGCCACCCCCCCACCTGTGGCAACCTGTTGCCTGTGGATATCTGCAGCACGCTGGTGGACATTTCTAATCAAATCACTGCAGTGATGTCTCACCTGCTCATATGTCCTATCATGCATGCCAACATCATTTATCCTGCTGACAAGGTTTTGCCACAGTGCAGACCTCTCCTGCTGATTCTGGGTGGTGCGTGAAAACAGGATGTCATAGTCACGCACCAGGCTCTGGTGGATCACCGTCCTCTGCAGCAGAGTATGCAGGGTTCCATTTTGGAGCCATATCTCCCTGGAAAAGTACACAAACAGGATATCAGCAGAGTATGTCAGCAATATATGGTACACATTCTATACATACAGTATTAAATTGTAGTTATTACTGCTTGGTTGTAACTTGATTAAAGTGTAGCTATCATTCTAAGTCTTTTGGATTAAGCACTTGGCCTTCAGACCAGTTGTTTTACATTAGGAAGGTTTGTGGCAAGCACTGTGGTGGCAGGACAGGTAGCTTTCATCCTTCTAAGTTGGGAACTGCTGACTGAGAGCCCAGTGTCCAAGTGTATTAGTTCTGGTATAAGCAGTTGGGCTTCAGGCCAGTTATTTAACATTAACAAGGTTTGTGGTCTGCACTCTTGTGTGAGAATAGGCTGTACTCTGCCATTTATAGCTGGGAACTTCTGGTTTAAGGTTTATAGTGCCTGCATATTTGAACTGTATCTTACTGACATTGGTACACCTTGTTTGCTGTAGCATACACTACATCCAAGCCTCCTGAATCTAGCTTTGTTTATATGCTTGTTATTTGTTAGCTTGTTATTTCACTGGTACACTAATTCCTCATAATACACAGCTTCTCAGCACTTCTGTGAATCACTACTGATATCTGCATTGCTTACTGTACTTATTTCCTTGTTACACTTGACAGAAAGTGACTGCTTGTCGTTTTTGCATTTACTTAATTGTAACACATTGCACTTAAGTTACCTGGCACTTGCTCACTGAAGCTATTATATCAGTTAGCAGTAGAAATTAATATCAGTCCACCCTCACTCCCCACTGGACCTTGTTTTCAATTATTACGGAATTCACAATAGTATTCCAGCATGTCCAAAGGTCAGTTGTCAATCTCCTCTCCAGTCCAGCTGGTGAGTGTGGTAATCCAGAGGCAATGTTATAGCAGCCTCATGTACACAGACAAGCCCCTCCTCCTAACAACAAATTCAAACAGATGTGAGTGATGCAACCATATACCAAAATGGAGGCTAGGCTCTCTCTACTCAATACTGCCATAACCAGTCAGGTGGAGAAGGAAACCACACTCACTACAATTCCAGTCTCACATAGAACTACCACGACAGCAAAACAAACACATAATCACACAAAAACATACTCGGAGGCTCAAAATAAAGATCTGCCTAAGCAGCAGAGACCTCCAAAGCAGACACCCAAGCAACCGCTACCCCAAAACCAAACACGTGCAACACATATCTCACAAAGCCAATGTGCTGAACACTCATAGCCCTTAACAGTAAACAACACACCTCATACACTTGTAATAGGTGACTCTATCATCAGGCACACTGACGTCACATTCACCAGGCTGAATGAGGAGAGGGTCATAGTGTGCAGCCTGTCGGGCACTACGACCCGCCACATACCACAAGCACTCAAGTAACTCCAAGGCAAGTACAAATATGACTCACTCATTGTCCATGCTGGTGTGAATGACCTGACACATACCTCCCTGGACTACATGAAAAGAGACTGAAAGGAGCTCTCTGAGCATGTAGCCCAAGACAGTATGACCCTGACCATGAGTAGCATCTTACCCTCACCAAGAATGATGCCACAATATCAAGGCAAGATGATCACTTTCAACAATTGACTGAAGTACTGGTGTCATTCAAAGGTGATCCAATGCCTGTCAGCTTGGGATGATATGCTGTACAAGCCACGATGCTTTGCTAGGGAAAGCTTGCACCTGTCACCCCTGGGCTTTTGGATTTTGGCAAAGGCTGTTGCTACACCCATAGTGCCTTTATTAGGCAAGGCTCATAAGGCAAACCCACATCCATACGTATCACAAAGGATGAGGAACTAAGAGTAATGCTACTCAACACCAGAAGTCTAAACCTCAAGATACACGCACTCAAAACTCTACTTAGCATTATGGACATCGATATCTGTGCAGTAACAGAAACCTGTTTCAGGTTTCCCAAGAGCACACCAGCACTACGAAGTTATACCTGTTACCGTTCTTGTCGGCCCCAACACTTGGACCAAACAACAAAAGGAGGGTGAGTATCAATATTCATCAAAGATACCCACACCTCCACATTGGTGGCAAAGTACCACATAGGTGTTAAGCCATTAAGTACAGAAGAAGTAATTGGGGACCTGGGGAACAAACTTGATAGCAATCTGTCATTTGACAACCACGTGGCCAAAGTGGATTGAAAAACATGTTATATAGCCTAGCTAATCATGAAGGGATTCACATGTACATCAGGGGAGGTCATGGTGCCTCTTTACTCATCCATCATCAGGCCTATAATTGAGTACAATGCCCCTTTTGGGATGTACCTAACCAGATACCTACAGCAACTGGAAAACCCCCAACAGTACCTCATCAAGAGGATCAAAGGGCTCAAACAGATGCCATATGCTGCCCAGTTAAAGAAAATCCAGCTGGACTCAGTGGCATACTGCCTGTTCAGAGGCAATCTGTGCCTGCCATATACAGCCATGTCCAACCCAGAAGTAATGGACATGCTGCACCTCAGGAAATCAAAATCCCATACAGCCACATGCTCAAGAGACCTGAACCTTAGCACTGAAATAAATAGGACATGCTGGAGGGACAGATTCATAACCCAGAGGCTCCCTTCACTCTGTAATGAACTCACAGTACAGGTTAGGCAGAGTCCCTCATTGACTCTCTTCCATAGGAATCTGGATGAGTGGATGGAGATCATAGTTGTACCCCGGGTATCACTTCTATGTCACTGTTAGACAGAGGCACAGTATACTAACCTCGGAAAAGGGCATAGCAACATAAATTTTAATTGGGTGGCAAAAGACAAACACATTCTGCTAGGCTTATCAATGCCCTAGGGCAAATAGCCTAGTATGAACCTATGAACCTATGTGTACTGCTATACTACTTCTGCCATATGTTGCATGTGTGTGTGTTGTGGGATGCGCAGGTAATGGCCAGATATTTCTGCACAGGCAACACTTCTGAAACACTCTGGGTGTTCATCCCAACATACTGTATGTGTGTTGCCATCCAACACTGTGATGTGGACACACATTACTCAGCCTGGATATACATATCCCAACAACACCACAAGCACAGTACACTACCTTGCTATGTATGTATGTAATTACACAGTTATTCACTAGTTAGGACTGTGATGCTATCCATGCAGCCCACTGGGCCAGTGGAAGCCACAACACACACTGCTGGCCCCTTTGCAAAAGCTTACCACAGACATCCCACATAGTGCATGTAATGTGCACACAAATATCTAACACAGACCGTATGCACACCACTTATTTATCCTGTCCAGTGGACTACAGATACAGGCACATTGTATAACAATAGCAGGAGGCTACTGCAGCACAGAGCAGATTCACATGAAGGCAAGGCATCTGTGGTCGGCAGTGGTAAGATGCTTTACATTCACCAAATGCACAGATATTGGCAACATTGTTGCAGACAGTTTAGGTGCAGGTATCCCCCCCCCATTCTCCTACACAAGTGGAATTAGTTATCACAGATGAATGTAACCACCCTATCATCTCACATGTCCAGGTGAGGGACACCCTCAACATTGCAGAACACACAACATCACTGTTACAAAATGGTATCCCTGGATGTGTGATACGTTCACCCCTAGAGGACATAGCACCACATTACAGACTGATATTAAACCCTGGCCATACTACAGGATATGCACCTGAACAGTGCCATACATACACAGTGGTCCCACACCAATGAGGAGGAACCTCTACTGACCCTGGGAACTACTGCATCATATGCATAACTGGCATTGTGTTCTAAGCTATGGAAGACATGTACAGCAATATTACATATGTATATATATCAGGACTATGTACACACAACCTATCTCATGGACATACCTATAGATAGTGAACTATGATACATTTGGAGGTTTCACAGTAAACACAGTATTAACCTGCTACTTTGCATTACCAGTGTTTGTGTCAGCTGTTGCTGTGTCACTGGTGCTACTTGCTGTTTGCTGCTGCTGCTGCTGGTTTTGTTGCTGTGATGATGCAGTTTTTTTTTTCACTGCCTTTATTGCTTTATTTCTTTCTTTCTGTCTTTCTCTCTCTCTCTCTTTCTCCG